>NW_027185779.1:12362492-12540930 GCF_028583685.1 Petaurus breviceps papuanus | reverse complement strand
TGTGTGTGTGTGTGTGTGTGTGTGTGTGTGTGTGTGTGTGTGTGTGTATGGGTGTTAAGTGTCTGAGGCCTGAATCAAACTCAGGTCCTCCTGACTCCAGGGCTAGCGCTTTACTCACTGCCACCTAGCCAACCCTGCACTGAATTTTTAATGAGAAAATTGAGAATGTATATGACAGTGTTCCAAAAAAAGGGAAAAAATGAAACAAATAAGGAACACTAAAATCATGTTTATATGCAAAAGTTAAAATGTAGTCTCAATTATAAACTTCCTGCAGAGCTCCCTTTCCACAAGTGAAATGAACTGCCTCAAAAGCTGCCTCCTTTCTTCCTTTTTCCTCATTACTCATACTCAATGTCTGCAAGCCAACCCTGGACACTACTTTTCCAGCACATTGTAGAGTTGATTTTTAGTCAGGTACAATGTGGCTCTAAAATTCCATCGAAATTAAGGATCCTATGAATCTTTAAAATTCTTTCTCAGATTTAGGAATATAACCAGAATGGTTCTTTGTAAACAGAGTTAAACTCAGCTGACAAAATTTAACTAAGAAAATTTAAGTGGAGAAAGCTCTTTGACTCTGTCTCTCTTTTTGTCTCTGTCTGTCAATCTCTCTATCTCTGTCTTTATGTCTGTCTGTCTGTCTGTCTCTCTCTCTGTCTCTGTCTCTGTCTCTCTCTGTCTCTCTCTCTGTCTCTGTCTCTCTCTGTCTCTGTCTCTGTCTCTCTCTGTCTCTGTCTCTCTCTCTGTCTCTGTCTTTCTCTCTGTCTCTCTCTTTGTCTCTCTCTCTCTGTCTCTCTGTCTCTCTGTCTCTCTCTCTGTCTCTCTCTGTCTCTCTGTCTCTCTCTCTCTCTCTGTCTCTCTCTCTCTCTCTCTGTCTCTCTGTCTCTCTCTCTGTCTCTCTCTCTCTGTCTCTCTCTCTCTGTCTCTCTCTCTCTGTCTGTCTCTGTCTCTCTCCCTCTTTCTCTCTCAGCTTTAGACCCAACAATGTTTTTGAAATTACTTCAATCCCCCTTAATCTTACTGTGTCTTCCTTCTGAGACTACCCCTTCCAAGTTATCCTTTATTATTTCTTTTTTTGTACACAGCTGCTTGAATGTTGGTTCCTTCATTAGATTGCGAGCTACTTGAGAGCAGGGAATGTTTGCTGTTGTTGTTTATTTTTCCTTTCTTTGTACCCCATGTGCTTAGCACAGTGTCCAGCATATAGTAGGCACTTAAATACTTCTTGACTTGATTTATATTACCTCCCTTACAAATGACAGAAAATTTCTACCCTTGTTAATCAAGCACAATATGTTTTATTCTTATTTTCTTAACTAGCTGATTAGCTACCAGATAATGATAATAATCACAATGATTCCATTGAACAAATCAGCTAAAGAAGAAAATCCAATAAGGAATACAATAAGGCCCAATGATGTGCACCAGGAGAAATAAATGAAATTTATTTATGCATAATTATAATTACTTAAAATCAGAGACTAATAAAAATAACTTGAAAGATTAAGAGAAAAATATCTATTCAAAGAAATTTAAAAGTGGAAGAAACCTGAAAAAACATTTAATCCAAAGCACTAATTTTACAAGTAAGTAAATTGATGAATAAAACAAAACAAAAAAAGCCCTTCTTATCACTATATTAAGGATGCAGTATTAGTAAAAGTTCATAAAAATTACTCAAGTTCAAATGGCTATGACATTTTTGAATATTATGACTCAATTTCTAGTTTGTCTGAAATATTCTGATGAGAGATTTTTAGATTCACACATATTTTATAGAACACAGAGTGTATCAAATCATTGATTTTAAGCCAAAAGGCACCTCAGAGGTCATCAACTTCAATCCTTGATTTTTCAGATAAAAATATATATTCTAAGGTAAAGTTGCTCAGCCAAGAAAGCACAGTATCTAATGCTAAATTTAGTATTCTGTGTTAAGCAAAGATGGACCTGAAGTCAGGAAGAACCAAGTTCAAATGTAGTCTCAGACACATACTAGCTCCAAGATCTTGGGCAAAGCACTTCACATCTCTTTTCCTCAGTGTCCTTAACTGTAAAATGGGGATGATAATAGCACCCACCTCTCTGGGTTGTGAGGATCAAATGAGCTATTTGTAAAGTACTTAGGATACTGCCTGCCACATAGCAGGTTTAATTAGTGTTCCTTTCCTTTGCCTTCTTTTTGCTACACCAAGATGCATTTTTAATTTGAAAAATATGTTTTATGTTGCTTTATGCTGGCTATTATGTATATTCCCTGTAACATAAAGTCACATTAAACATCCAGTTTTTCATCTCTACTCCTTTCTAAGAAAATTACTATATACTCACTAAGTGTTTGTTCCTGCCAGCTTCAATGTTGTATTGTCAAATCACTGTTTTGACTTTTATTGTTCATGTTTCCATTGTTAGCTTTTATCCCCCAAAAAAGGATTCTATCTGTATTCCTTTTTTGAAATTTTCTTCTGTCATTTGCCTGAAATAAATATAATTTTAGGAAGTACAATTTTTTCTCAACAGTTTTTCCTCAGTTTTTATTTGATAAAAATTTATTTTGTACTTTATGCATTAAGTTGAGTAACACTGGCACATATATTTATTAAACAGCAAGATGAACTTCACACTTCCATTGCAGAGCATAGACAAATTGACTCTGAGGTTTGTCTTTGAGTATTTGCTGCTATTATTTCAGATTAGTCAGAAAAAATCCAAACACTGACACTGATTCTTCTCCCCACATATCAGTGTATTCCTTGACTACACTAACATACCCACTGGCCATAAAAGGACACCTTTTGAAAGAATTCTGTGTATGAAGAGAATAAAATATCCAGTGACCTTAATTTTAAATGTAATTTTTTGCAATTAAAATATTTTTTCTCTCTCCTGCCTCCCCACTCAATTGAAAACTTATTCTAAAAAAGCTAAAAAAATATATTTGAAAGATGAATTTGCCAACAACATAGTTAATTTAAATACTAAATTAAAATATGGTCATTCATAACAGGATCAACAATTTCAGAAATTGAGCTTGAGTTTTCTTACAAAGATTATTTAATACTCCATTGAAATAATATTTCTGGTACATTTTATATTTTATCTATCTTCTCTTAATACATCCTTTTGACTAATCATTCTTGTGGCTAGCTATCTGGAGAAGAGAAACATGAAAAGCATACTTTCTTTATGTAGGTAGTTGAAGCAATGTTTTCCAGTCAGCTAGTCAATTACCATTTTTACTGAACATTATTCTGTACCAAACACTGTGTTAAACACTGGGGACACACAAAAAAGTAAAAACACTCTTCCTGCCCTTGAGGAGTTCACATTCTAATGGGAGACAAAAAATGTAAAAACTATACATACAAGATATAAACAGTGTAAATGTAATCTCAGAGAGAAAACGCTAGCAGAGGGGGGGACCAGAATTGCTACAGCTAGATTCCTTCTGAGTGAAAAAATATCTAAAGATTTTACTAGGTAGAAAACTTTGTATAGACACCAGATACAGAAAGACAAAAAACTCTATGCCCTCAAGTAACTCATAATTAAGTGAAAGGAATGAGATTCAATATATAAATCAGTATGCTTCAAGGAAGAATTCAGGAAGATAATAAAGAGATCCATACAAAGTGCTCTAGAAAACTTGAGAAGGGATTTGAGAAGGGCAAGACCATTTTCAGTTGCAGGCAGCAGGGAACACTCAAGAAAAAAGGTGACCCATCTGATAGACTGCACTTATTTACAGACATTGTGAGTGACCTAAACAGGTACATGAAAACAAAACAAAAAACAAAAAAAAAAATGCAGGATAACAACAGAAATTAACTAGCAGTGCAACTTGGAAGGAATGAGTGTGGTATGCAGAACAGCATGTTGAAAAAAAGCTAGAAAAGTACCAAAGAATGCCAGAATGAAAACTGGAACAGTTCTCAGAGGTATAATGGAATCACATCATGGAATTTTTAAATGCAAAGCAAAAAAAAAGCTTCTATTTTCTCCTACAGGCAAGAGAAAGCCATTAAAAATTGTTGATCAGGAGAGTGATGGGATCAGATCTGTGAAGAAACATACATCATGATTTCAGATACTGCTCTTCTACTTTTCTTCTTCTTTTCCTCCTCTTCTTCTTCCTTCTCCTCTTCTTCTTTTTCTCTTCTTCTTCTTCTTTTCTCTCTCCCCTCTCCCTTACCATATATATTAAATTCCACATAAGCATGTGCCTGTATGTATATATGTGCATATACACACATAGATATACATATATGATATATACACACACATACAATTATATGTACACTTTAATGTCCAAAGCAATTAGAGAAGAGTTGATTGATCCAAGTGCTTATTTCACACAAATACAGGCATACACACTAGAGATTTATACAATGTAGACAACACAAAATCTCTTAGTTGAATCTTGGTCCTATGTATAGAAGGGAGCTAGGATATTACTTTGTGACTTTCCCCCAACCAAACTCCACATCTATTGAGTGTAAAAGAGTACATCATAGTGGTAAAAATTAATGGCAATATCATAATTGTTGAATGTCAATTCTAGCTTGGACACTTTCTGTGTTACTGGTTTATCTGTGAAATGTTGAAATAATTATTTCACTACCTACCTCAGATTGCTGGTGTGAGAAATTAAATGAGAATGAATCTAAAGAAATTTCTAATGATAAGGTTCTGGATAGATATAGGATATTATGATGACATTCATACCCTAGGAAATCCCCCTACAGCCGATGCTTTTTCTCCCCTATGGCATTAACTTTTGGACAGTTATTCCAATAATTCTTAGTCTATTTTAGAATCAATTTTCTTTCTTCTCAGTTTTATTTCCAGTCTGTCCCTTGTTATCTTTGAATTTCTGAATATATGTTGTATGTATTCTAAAAACAGTCCATTTGCTGTGTGTTTTTGGTCAAGTATTTCTTAATTCAACAATTTTAACCTATTTAGCCCATATAAGCTAATTGAATCAGTATCACTTCTACAGAGAAGTATCATGCTACATGGAGGGTTTGTCTCTGAGGTCAGTACATCAGACTATATATGAGGTCAGTTAAAATTAATCATAAAGAATCCTTAAATCTCCAGTCACAGTATAATATTTTTAAATAGTGGTAGCTGGGAAGGTGGGTAGCCTCCTCTTAAAAGAAGATAGCATTTATCAGAGGACAAGTACATCTGAGCTCATTCTATTTAAAAAAATTGCGTATAAATTTTGTTTTCCACTATATCATGCTAAACTATTAACTGACTGAGTAACCAAGATTTCTACTGAAACAGTAGGAAACAAAAATAGATATATAAAAAGCTTAGCTAGGAGGATAACTGGGAGTTATGGGAAGACTAGAATTCTCAATAGAGAGAATACATCATAGTTATTAGAATACAGGGTCATCACATAACTACATAACTTTCCCTTCTTCCTTTTTCAATATGAGTTAAGAGAGGACAAAAAAAATTAAAAGGAACATAGCTGAGATCCACCAGTTGACCAGAATTTCTAGGAAGGTCAACTAAGGCTTTCCCTCTTATTGGTTCTACCAGCCCAAGTATGGGTTTGATACAGAGATGTTTCTAAAATCACATTAACTATACTAAGATCCACACAGTAATAAAAGGAAATGGAAACGAAAGAGGAGATTCACTTTCCCCTTCTTAATTGCACTCATTGACTGAAATGGTGGACAGAATAACCCACAGTATTTATCTTCTCTCTCTTAATCTCTTGAGTAACAAGTAAGTAGAGTCAGATTTGCATAAATTAAATATATATAATACAACTCCATGAATTTTTTTAAATCTAGTTTATATTACTAGATAATGTTCACTTGAAGGAGTACTCCCTTTCAATTTTATCAATCTAAAATGGAACCTACATTTTAATGTTCAAAAAGTCACTATATTTGATTTTTTAAATTGTTTTATTAACTTGAAACAATATATTAGAGTTAGACAGCATCTGAGAGATCATCTACCCCAAACTCTACCTAAAACATGCTGCCCATCTATACTGTAAGCCCTCCCCAAAATGGAACATCAACTGCTCCCTCAGGTAAACTCATATACTATAACAAATGTTCCCCATAAAGAACTGATCTTTTTAAAGGCTGTTGAAGGCAGTATATGTGACAGGGAGCTCAATGCACATGGATGAAAATATCCATGGCTACTTCAAGGCCAGTCCATTCTTTTGCTTATGGCAAAAAAAAATGCACTCTAAAAAATCTTATGAGTTTGGTTACAAAAGTTTGGATCTTACTCTTATCCTATGAGAAATGATGAGCACGTGGATTTCAGAAAAACCTGTACTTACACAAACTGATGCTGAGTGAAGTGAGCAGAACCAAGAGAACACTGTACACAATAACAGCAAAATTATGTGATGACTAAATTTGATAGACTTGGTCCTTCTCAGCAATACAATGCTGTGAGACAATTCCAAAAGACTTGTTATAGAAAATGTTATCCATATCCAGAGAAAGAGCTATGGAGTCTGAATGCAGATCAAAGCATACAATTTTCTCTCTCTTTTTTGTTCCCTTTTGTTCTGATTCTTCTTCTGCAACACGACTAATGTGGAAATATGTCTAATAGGACTGTACATGTATACCCTATATCAGATAGCATGCCATCTTGGGGAAGGGTGAGAGAAAAAAATGGAACTCAAAATCTTATAAAAGTAAATGCTGAAAACAATCTTTACATGCAATTGGGAAAATAAAACACTATTAGGCAGAAAAACATAAAATAAGACGGTTTCAAACCTCAAAAAACTTTTGGATTTTAATTCAAAATGAAGCAAGTGCTAATCTGGAAAGGTGGCAGTTCTTGAGTTATCAAGGTGGCTCAAAGAAGCCAAGGAAACTTATGAACAAGATTTAAAGTATAAAGTCAACACCTCCCAGATTGAAAGAGTTACAGTAAAAGGAAGGATAGAAGAAAGAAAGGAAGTTTATGGACCTTAGCAATACCTGATACATCTATGATTAGTTGGACAATGACATCAGGTAGAAGACACTGCTATATAATCCCAGTTACAAAAAACAATTTATCTATACACAAATTAATTAGGCATGAAGCTACAAGACTCCCAGGTTACAACTCTATGTGCTCCTTTGAGTGAATCTGAGGAACGTGGATGAGAAAAAGGTCGTGAGCCTTCTATTATTACCTCCCTCATAAAGGAAACAAAGTTAGAGGCTATGGAGGAAAATCTCCAGAGTAAGAAGCAGGCTGTAAGAGAAAAGGCTTAGGGAAAGAAAACTTTGCCAGTGACCTGAAGTATTATAAGTGAGCCTAGCATTTGAATCTTACCAATATAATCTACATGCCCAAGCAAGAAACAGTATATTTTGAACAGGGCAATAATAATAAACATCAAAAACTCTATGAGAAAGTTGTCATGATAGGGAAAGAAAAAAAAGACTACTATGTGTGTATCACAAAAGCCTATGCTTACAATGACAATCACTATTTCTAAAAAAAAAAAAAAGAGGGGTACAAGGAAGCCATTTTTATACTAAATCCCTAGCAGAGCACCAGATCCCAAATGTTTTCAAGAAGTGTCAAAGAGCTAAGAAGATCTTAAAGCAACAGTCAAGACTAGTAAGTATCAATCCAGACATTTGCATTGGAGAACAACAAAGACAATGAATGTTTCCAGAAGAAACACTACTCCAGGTGATGAAGCATAATTCAGAAGTCATCAAAAGTAATCCAAAGGGTGCCAAACTATACAGCAATAGAAGTATTTCCTACATCAAACTTCTTGAGTCAGATGGCATTCAAGACTGTGAGGAGTGTTTCCAGCTAGAGATTACCTTCATTAAAGTTTACACCTGGAAAACAGATGCTCTAGAAACAATAAAGGACTCCACAAAAGCCATGGATGTTTACCAGAAGATCCTACACCTGAACTCAAGTTGTCAGGAGGCAACAGATGTTTCTGAACAATGTGTGATGTTCCAGTATAATTGGCAGGACAAAACTTGATGATGTGAAATATTTCTCTATGGTAGATCCATGTGTGTTATAGCCACTTGATTCATGGAGAATTTGATTTAGTGCAAATAATGCCTTAAGTGAGATCACATTATTTCCATTCATACTATTCATATTTATAATTTTATCAAAAACTTGGTAATTGGTTCCAACCCAAAGTAAGTATGCAATGAAAATTTTGCTAAAGAATAAGTTTTATATATTTATTAAAATAATTTAATAGCAAAGGATAAGAAAATGTATTCTTACAAAAGGTAAAAAAGCAACATTTAAAAACTTAAATTAAAAAAATATTAAATATCATAACTAAAGATAAGTCTACCCTGCTGATATGACAAAAATCTTATGCTCTTGTTTAAAATATTTTAGTACCATATACTGGCCTGCACAATCTTTCTTTAGTTCTTCATATATACCCTGGTAGATGCAGAATACATTATCTACATCTGTATGAGTTTGCGTACTCACATCCTTACACAGAAACAAGTGAAGTTAGATGAGCTGGAGCATTATCTATAGATCTGCAATAATTTAAATATGCTATTGTCATTTTTTACAATCTTTTTTTAACATCAAAGCTGTAATAACTTGAAATCTAGTCTTTGAAAACAGCTTTAATCACCTATGCTTTCTTAATCAACTGTCAAAGAACTGGAAGAGATCTATGGTTGAAATCCCTCAGAGTATGAGGATTTGGAGACCAATGACAAGCATTGGCTTTAATTTAAAATCCACTTCCGCATTACCTCTCTATAAAAGGGTTAGGTGATGCTTAGATACTTTAAATCCTGGTTGAGATTTTTCTTTCTAAGAAATGTAACTTCTTTTTTATTTTTTAATTTGTTTTTGCTTTTTGGAGGGCAGTTGGGATTAGGTGACTTGCCCAAGGTCACACGGCTAGTTTTTGTGT
Source organism: Petaurus breviceps papuanus (assembly GCF_028583685.1). Classification (NCBI taxonomy): domain Eukaryota; kingdom Metazoa; phylum Chordata; class Mammalia; order Diprotodontia; family Petauridae; genus Petaurus; species Petaurus breviceps. The sequence continues at coordinate 12,532,001 of NW_027185779.1, read as the reverse complement.
TAAGTGTCTGAGGCTGGATTTGAACTCACGTCCTCCTGACTCCAGGGCCGGTGCTCTACTCACTGTGCCACCTAGCCACCCCAGAAATGTAACTTCTAAAAGGTAACCTTTCCTAGTATAATCCTGTCATCCATGTTAAAAATTTGTTAATATACACCTTCAATTATTTTCTTTCAAACAAATAGATATTTAGTAGACACATTCAATCTTCTGCACATTAAATTATCTCCACTATCTATCTAACCCTGCTATTTTTTGAAGTTGTTTGCAAACCCATAAAAGCTATAGTAACTTGCATTTTTCTTTCATTTCACCTGCATTTTTTATAATATTCTAAACCATAAATTCATACTACCATATTCATCATTGTAATAAAAGGTTCTCAGAATAATCAAAGAATCACAGAGAGAGAAAGAAGTTTAGGATATTATAAATATCATTCATTTTAGTTGGAGAGAGCAGTTCTCTATCCCACTTTGACAAGAATGCATCATACTTTTAAGATGAAGCCTTCATATTTGTAACTGATTTAGAAATAGTTAAAATGATAAAGAAAAAAGACAGCAAGCCCAAGTAAAGAACTTCTGCTTTAATCAAAACCTAAGTCCTTGGTTTAGTTATGATCTCTAACTGAGGTTTTTTGCAGTTAAAAGCAGCTCCAGGTCTCATCCTTTCCATAAATATATGTTACATCCTAATCCTGCAAACTTCATAAGACTTTGCACATAAGAGTTCAGTGTGAAACAACCTTCTTTAGGCATAGAAATACTTAACAATATTTTTGCTATTATTATTCTGGATCATTTTGTTGATTTTTTCCTGTACTTTTAAGTCACCAAAATTCCCTTGAAAAATTAGCCAGAGTTCCTAACTTGTCTTGTTATAACTTTTCAATCATATAATCATTTTTGTGATTCTTTTTTGTATTTTCTTCAAGTTTTCATTTGACCTTCTCAGAGGTCTATTTATAGAAATCTATGTTGACCTTTTAATTTAATCAACTTGATTCAACAATTTTTCCTCACTTTTTAAAGTATATTTTTAATGCCTAATTATGCCTAATATCAAATGTGTGCTCTCTCCTAGTATTAATCTTCAGTTTTTCATTCAACTCAACTTTATGTCTGTCAAGATAAATTAACATCAGAATTTCAAGAAGAGAGTGACTTAATCTGATTAGTTCTCAGATTGGCAAGACTTGTTCTAAATCATTAAAAATGACTTAAAAATAGGGAACCATTAAAATTTGAACTTATAACCAAGGAGAATAAGTTGTATTTGTTTCATCAAAAATTACACCAATGAGTGATATTATTTCAAAATTCAATTCAATGAAGAAATATGTACAAAAAAAGACTAGCTATATATAAATATATATATATATGAAATTTAAGCAACTACCAAGAATATTCATCTTCCTTAGCCAGACAATTTAAATTTAGATAGTTCTGAAAAAGCAACTCATGCACATGCACATAAAGCTATCTTTCTGTAATAAATTAGGAAAATTATCAACAATATCAAAATCTACTAGTTGAGGGGGGAATTTTCTCCTTTACAACCTTAAACAAGTACTGAGAAGACAGAAAGCTCTCAATATATGCTTTTTAATTCATTCATTCAACTAAAAAAAGAATCCTGTGAACAATACATTATATATACATATGTGTATATATGTATGTAGTGTGTATATATGTGTGTATATATGTGTATGTGTACACACACACATATATATATATATACATATATACATTCAGACACACACAATATGTTTCAGAGATCCCCCCTCAAAAATTGCTGTTCAAAATGTCTTCTCCCCTAAAATGACATACTATTTTCTTTGTTCTATATAACACTTGCCATACTTGAAATAGAAATAGCTCTCATCAAGCTACTAGGCTAAGAAAGGAAGATACTAATAATTTTTTTTTTAAATAAAGGCTTCTTTGTTTTAAAGTATGATCAAATTATTTCTATTGTTCCTTTAATGACGTTACTGAGTAAAAAGCCTTTGTTTAGGACTTAAAACAACAAAATTGATTTTCTAGAATAAATTATCCAACTTCCCATGCTCTATAGGAATGCCTAATATATTTACTATTCTTTACAGGTAGTGATCCAACCTTTCATTTAAGACTTTTTTTTAATGAAGAACACATAATTTTAAAAAATATTCCATTCCCTTTTGGAACTGTAATAATTGTCATATTACCCTGATATTTGCCAACTTCTGTCCATTGATCCTTGCAACTAATAGATAAAAAGTTATTATACCCTCCTTTTATCTTTCCTACACCAAGTCAAAGTCCTCACTTCTTTTCTTGTGACATTGTCTTAAAGTATTCATGGTCACCCACCTCAAGAAATGCTCCAGTTTGTCAATACACCTCTTAAAATCCAATACCAAGAAGTAGTCACTAGTCAATAAATATTTATTGTGCACCTACTATTTTTCAGGCAGTGTGCTAAGCAGTAGGGATTCAAATAAGTAAAAGACAAGACTGGGCCCTCAAGAAGCTTACAGTGTAATAGCAGAAAACAATACATTAAAGGGAGATGAAAAAGGTGGGGATGAACAAAGGAAAAAAAAAGGCTGATATTTATGGAGTTAAAACCAAGCAAAGCAAGTGATGGGAAATTAAGTTAGGTGGAAATTTTTGATCCTTCTATATTGGGAGGTTTGGGGAGGACTTTATTGCTCTGCCCTCCAGCATAAGCATATATAAATTATCTGATCAATTAAGGGTATAATTTTATCACCTCAATTTTATTCTCTTTAAAAGGTCAGTGGTCCATAATCACATCCTAGACATGCACTTCCATTTGTGCATATTTGTGAGCACTTAAGGTAGCTACCACATTTTTGCCTAAAGCTTATAATAACCTTGTAGGTAACCAAAAACAAAAGAAAAACAAAAAAACTATGTATTTTTCTCACATAAACTTCTGGTAACACATCTCCCTGTTCCTAAATTTCTGCAACTGATTTTTTATACTCCAATAAAAGACGACATTAATTTCTATTAATTCTTAACTTGTGAGTTTGGGCCCAATCTTCTATCCCTTAGAGATCTTTTGGAATCTTTATTGAGATGTCTTACAACTTATGTACTCCTGCCAGTTTTGTGTCATATGACAAATAAATTATAAATTGACTTATACTATGTACAATAATAGACAATGGGGAATGAAACCTATTACATAAAACTAGAAATGTCCCTACAGTTTTACAAAAATCAAATAATAAAAAGTTTACATATTATTCTTCACCTAGGTACAAATCCACCTAACGGAATTATTTTTCCCTTCTAGTGCCCCAAAAATATTAGGGGCATTGATCAAACATGCTAAACTATGTTTTATTCAAAGAATAACAATTCTGGAAGGTATCTTAGAGGTGTCTTAGCTGAAATAAAGATATAGTCTATGGCATTACCCTAGTGTACAAATCTATTAAACCTAAGGAGGGATAGGAGGGAAATGGGAGAGGAAGGCATGTTTTTGCCAGGAATGACTGGTTCTTAGTGAAGCTGAGTCAGTTTAAAATGATTGCTACTTCTTTTTATGTGCTCATGCCATCTATTTAGTACTCTTTTGTTGAATTTTGCTTTGTAATGACATTAAAAATCCTCTCTAGTATATTAGTGCCAAACTCAAATATTGATGGGGCCACCAGGGTTTACATATTGACTTAGAAAACTACATGTTAACATTATTTATATTTCATGGTATTTTTTATTTATTTTGTACTTCCCAATTATATTTTAATTTGGTTTGGGCCACATAGGGCCATGTCTGCAAAATGGGGCATGGTGTTTCACACTTCTAGCATATACCATTTTCTTTTCTTTGAATGTGATCATCTCAAGTCTTCTGGCAACTTTTTGTTCTCTCTGATTTCTCAAGTATTAATTCACAAGAGTTAATGATCCATAATCACATCTGCAAGTTTCTTTTTTTTTTACTCTCATATGCAATTTTGTGAGAATCTTAATATAAATAAACCTGGTAAATTGAATTAAAAGTTTCTTGTATATCATGGGGAGATTATACCCTCATATATCATGGGGAGAAGCACTGTGGCATCTTGGACAGTGTGAGCCTTGAAGTCAGAAATGCCTTTTAGGCCTTTTACTAGAAGTGAATAGTGAGCAAGTCACATCATCTTAATACCTCAGGCATTCTCTAAAACTTTATGTTTCAGTGGAGGGAATTCACCATGCCAGTTATCACAGGTCTAAAAATATAGGGGAGTCTTAGGGATGTGAAAAATAAGGAAAGGGAGAGAAGGAGAAAGAAAGAAGGAGGGAGAGAAGGAAAGAGGAAGAGAAAAACAGAGGAAAGGAGAGGGGGAAATAATATTCTTTGACTTTTCTAAATTTTTCTACTTAAAAATGATTGTCTTCAGTTGATCAATAGGGAAACAAAGTAACAGTTAAATAGTTCTGCATTATCACTGTCATCTAGTAATACTGTATCATTTTGCCCAAGCAATAGTATCAGTATTATTCCATCTTTGTTTATTTCATTGGGGTGGAAACAGACAAATATTCATGTTTTCTTAAACCTCCATGAAGTTATATCATAAGGCCTTTATAGACTATAACAATGACTCCAGGTTCCCAAAGGCTATTGGAATAAGAACTGTTCACTGATGAACTAATAGTTTGCCTGATAGTCTGAGTCAGAAGAAGAGCTAAAAATATGTCTGTATCATCAAATGTGTAGCTACTTTAAAATTCTTGTTACATATTAATTTATTAAGTTTTCATTCAACAAACATATTTATGGACTGCTATGGTCTGGGAGAAAATAATGACTCCATTTAAGACATACAGTGGCAGAAAAGGTTTAGGCTTTAATAGTATCCAGGCTAGCTATTTGATGTCAGGACTCCTGCTATGGGATTTACTCAGATGAAAAGCTACAGTTTCTCTGAAGCATCATTTGACATGTTGCATTAATCCCTTTACATCTATTAATTTCATGGAGTTCTCTGATCTAGCCAAATCTAGCTGATCCTACCTCCGTAGCATTTGTCAATCTGTCTTCTTCTCTCCACTTAAACAGTCTAGACATTCATTCAGGAGGTCTCTCTATAACTCTCTAATGGAATAATACAATAGGCTCTTAATTGATCTTCCTGACTCCAATCTCTTTCCTTCCCAAGACTTTCTACAGACCAACAAATTGATCTTCCTAAAAAAAATTGACTATTTCACACGCAAATTTCAGACACAAACATTCCCACACCCAGCCAACCACCTCTGAAAAAGCAAAAACACTTCAATAGCTCTTAATTGTCTATGTTGTTATTTAGTCATTCAGTCATGCCCAACTTTTTATGATCCTACTTAGGGTTTTCTTGGCAAAGATACTAGAGTGGTTTGTCGTTTTCTTCTCCAACTCATTTTACAGCTTAAGAAATGAAGGCAAACAGGGTCTTGACTTATCCAGGGCCAAATAGCTAGGAAGTCTCTGAGGCTGGGTTTGAACTCAGATCTTCCTGACTCCAGGCCCAGTGTGTTATCCACTGCACCACCTATCTGTGCTAATTGCCTATAGGACAAAACAAAAATTCAGTCTAGACACAATCTAGTCCATTCCTACCTTTCTAGTCTTATTGCATATTGTTCCATTTTACATTCTACTAAAAGTAGCCTTCTACCAAGTGTGTAGCAGGAAGAGTGGATAGAGTGCTGCATGCAGAATCAGGAAACTAAAGTTTGAATCTTGTTCCAGTCATTTACTAGTCATGTAACTACTGGCAAGTCAACACCTCTTTAAGTCTCAGCTTCCATATCTAACAAATTGGGATAATAAACCTACTATAAAATTTGTTGTAAAGGTTAAATGAGATAAGGTATGCAAACCATAAAGTGATGTATAGATGCTAGTTATTATTATAATTATTTATCACATATCTGAAATGTACCTCTTCACCTCTCTTCGTTAGAATTCATAGATTCCTTCAAAGCACAGTTCTGGTGTGGCATCCTAATTGTCCTTAGCCATTAGAATGCTATGCTTTTTTCAATAGGCAGGATTGTGTATAGAGGATGTGTTAGATTTTCATTTGGATTATCTGTGTTCAATTGCTTACTTTGACATTACCAATGTGACCTTTGCCAAATTACTTAAACTCAGTTTCCTTACCTCCTCTCCCCAGTAGCACTTAATGCCCCTCAGGGCAGTTATTGTTTGATTTTTTGCCTTTGTATCCCCAGAACCTATTGTAATACTTGGGACCTTGCAGATAGTTAAGAATTTGTTAGTTCTATAAACAAACTAGAATCCAGGTTTGTTTTTTTTATTCCTGTCACATGTTCTTTTCATAATACAAAACCATAATAGATTTCTACATAACAGGTTAGTAAACACTTGTTGAATTAAATTTATTCTAATACAATGTAGAGACTGAAGTATTTTCTCATCACATAGATGGGTTAGTCTACCCCAGTTTATACTGCATATGATAATACTTGAATTCTAAAGGACAGAAAGGAATATTATGACTAATTACACATTTACTGAGTATAAAGAAATATCTATTGGTCCATCATTGTTTCAACTATATTTCCTATAATTCAAAGCATTGTTTTTAACTAAAATTTGTGTATCTTTGAAGATGGCAGACTAGACATTTCTCCAATCCCCACGACCTCTCAAACCTCTTCAAAATAGAAAATATGCATCAAAGATACAATAACTTCAGTTGTTTCCATGGTCTGGGACACCTAGAACCCAAAACAAGGTTTATAAAAATCCCCCCAAACCCAGAGATTGATACTTACTGGAAACAGGAAACAGGCTTAAATCAAATCCTACTCCTGAGCCCCACCTCTCCTCCCTCATTTCGGTTCCATAGAGACCACAACTCAGGTTGTGGATAATTGCTTTTGCCTCAACAGTGAGCTTCACCAAAGTCCTTCAGAAGCAAAGCTGTGCCAGATGATAACAACCCAAAAGCACTGGTGACTGGGAAAACAAATTCTGCTGGTCCCTGGCCAGAAAAAATAAGGGGCAGAAAGAGTAGAACAGGCCGCAAAAATGGGACATTAGATGTGGGAGGGAATTTGTGCACCAAGCTTGAGGGAAGGAGCATAGCATCCAGCTGGGTTTAATTCAGATCACCCAAAAGTCACTTAAGGCAGAGAATGAGACTGATGAACTGTGAAATGTCCATCACTGGAGGAGTCAGATATTTTGAGTTCCAGTCCTCAAGGAAACCACAGTCAGAAGAGAAAGAGTCAAGAAATGAGTAACAAGAAAAATAGTGGGGCAGGGGAGGGGGGAGGAGGAAGACTGAAAAGTACTAAAGATTTCAGGAAAAAAGAAAACTCAAAGACCTTTGACATAAACAGATAATCAACAGGGGAAAAAAAAGAATGTCCTACTCTAATAAATAATTTAAGGCATCTGAATAAATACTAAAAAAGGAAATTATCTAACACTAAATGAGACAGACGACACTGTAAAACTTAAGGAAAACATGGAAGCACAACAGCTTGTTCATGGTTTAAAAGAGAAATGAACATTTTTGAATGCAGAATTTATATCTGTGTGACAAAAATAATAGCAGAAAAAAACAATTTAAATCTTTAATAACAAGGCTCACCAATGACACAAAAGAGAGAACAATATATTTGGAATATGTATAAAACTGATGGACAACCTAAAGAAAGCAATAATATTAAAAGAAAATATGCTCACCACTCAAACAAAACACACTGAGCTTGAAGACAGGAGGAAAAGAAACAGCCTAAGGACTATAAATCTCCCAGAAGAACACAAGAGGACAAATATGAATATAGTCTAGAGTAAATAATATATTCTTGGGCTATAAGACTTAAAATGCATTGTTTGTTTTAACATCATTATTTCTAATTATATCCATATTTATTCAATAAAGTCTACTATATTTCAATACTAAAGTTTTCATAACTTTTATATAAAGTCAATCCGTTTTAATATACTTATTTAAAGTCTTATCCTACAGCTTTTATCTCACACTGGAATTGTGTTTTGCTTAATCAACATGAAAACATGTAAATTTCACCTTAAGAATCAGTTCACCCCTTACTTATTGATTAGAAGCTACCTAAAATTAGCTGCATTTTTGTTTTGTAATAAAACTGCAAAGTTTAAAGTTGTGTGGCCTTATACAAGACACTTGACATCTCCAGGACTCATTTCTCTCAGTTGTAAAAATTAAATGATTACATGAAGTGTGTCAACAATAATATGATTAAGGCAAGACTGAAGAGTCATGTTAATATTTATTTATTCATTTTATCCCATTCTCTATATGTGTTTTCTTTTTATATTCATAAGCTTTTCACTGTAAGTTTAATTGTAAAATCAACCAATTGACAATTATATCCAAAACATTCATCAGACAACCTGGGGATAAAACAAAATACAAAGGCATTACCCTTGACTCTAAACAATTCAAAATGTACATGAAGGAAAATATAAACAGATTAATAGTGAAATAGAGTCAAAGGAATTATATGTTGATAAATCCCATAATCCTAGTTCTTTAAGCTTTGCTTTGTCACCTTTCTTTAACCTTGGACCATAAATAATTTCCTTCTTAACTGCAACTGCTTCATCTTATTTTAGACTGTTATTAAGAAATGATTCACTTCCTCCTCTACATTACTGTTAGGTCTTTTCAGACCTATTAATGCTCATGAAATTAGCCAGCATTATCTGTGCTTAGGGTCTTGAAAAATGAGGTTGGTTCTGTTTATGTCTATAGACATGAATATACAGACATTGTTTTTCAGGTCAATGACCTTTAATATGGACTGTCAGCCACTAGAAGAACTTCCTGTGGTAAATGGAAGGGGGAAAACTATTTAATTTAGCATCAGAAAATGAGAAGAATATCTGATTTAGCAGAAGGACTAAAAAGATTCAGCAGGTGCAGATCTAGATACATAATAACCATCAAAATCAAGCAAGCTTGTGCCTTTCTTTTCTACATGAAGTTTCTGTCCTCCCTAAATGCTTCTGAGGACACTTAAGTTGCAGTTTCACAAATACATCAAGCCAGTCAAATTCGCTACCTAACAATGACCCTTAACAGTATTGGTCAAAAGTCTGATGTGAGAAACCAGAGTCCCTTGGGACATTCTTCCCTATTTAAGTGAATAAAAAATTAATTCATGAGAACGATATATTTCCTGTCCTCAGATCTTTTATGACTCACTGTTTATGTTTCTATTCTTTCTTTTCCTTCCTCTTTTTAACAAAGCATATCATGCAATTTTCCCCAGGGATTAGAAAATTCAATGAGTAAAATTGCATTTTTTAAATTCCACAGCAATTTTTATTCCTGAACAACAATACTCCAACAAACTTTGTTTTTAAAATGATAGATTACATGCAGTGAATGAGTGATACAAAATGTGAATAGGAGAAATGTTCTATTACTTTATGCAACATCACAGCAGTCTATTTTTATATGTTGTTACAGTCCTATTATCTATCATTTATCTATATAACTATCATCTGTCTATCTACTTATAATTTATCATCTCCTTTATTCTTTTTTCTCCATTTCTGTCTTTCTCTCTCAGTCTCTCTCTGTCTCTGTCTCTGTCTTTCTGTCTCTCTCTGTCTCTGTCTCTCTCTGTCTCTGTCTGTCTGTCTGTCTCTCTGTCTCTCTCTCTCTCTCTGTCTCTCTCTCTCTGTCTGTCTCTGTATCTCTCTCCTCTCTCTCTGTCTCTTTCTCAGAGGTCACAGTAGAGAGAGTGTTGGGCCTACAGTGAGGACATACTGATTGCGTAACTAGTCTCATGTATCTATTAACAATATGTCCCTGGAGTTATTCAACTGCTGACTATGTCAGTCTCCTCAACTATAAAATGGCAACAATAAGAGTATCTACCAACCAAGCTTTTTTTGTGAGACCAATGAAATAATATTTGTGCAGCACTTAGAACACCATTTAGTACTTAATTGGGTACTTGATAAATATTTATTTCCTTCCTTTCTCACTTTATTATGATTCTTTGTCACTCTTTAGATGATGCTCATCCTAACTATTAATACACTGTCCCCAGTCCCCACACTCTTCTTCTCATACCTTCCCCATCTCTACCTACCACATTTATATACTCTGGTAAGATTGGTAAGATTATGTGTTGAATTCTTCAATGTTAAATGTGGTAAAACTACCCCTAAGCTCAGGTTCAACATTATGACAGGACCATAAGTTCCACAAATCAATTAAAGCAAAAGAACTCTATAAAATTGAAACGTTTAAAAATTACTGTTCTAGATAATTGATTGTTGTCTTAATTATAATAATGAGTATGAAGGAAAGCTGCATTAGTTTCCTGCTAGAATCCAGTGATGGCATGTGAATGAATACTTAGCATGTCAATTACCAACTGTGAAGCCATGCCTCTATAGACAAAGTCCTATAAGGTTCCATTCCAAGAAAGAAACTCTTTGGTGATAGTATTGATGTCCTTAGAACTCCAGTTCATAGATTCACACAACTGAGTGATATACTGGAAGTCATGTGACCCTAAATTAAAACACCCTATAAAGCATTCCTGAATTATCTCTCAACTGAAAGTTTTCTGGTGCAACTCTTTGAGACTAGGCATCATAGTTGTAGATAAGTCTAAAGATTAAAAAAAATTCCTCTACAAATTCTAAATCTACCTTTCTGCAACTTCCAATTAGTGCCTTTAAGTTCTTCCCTCTCAGGTCAAGCAGAAGAAATGTGTTCCTTCTTATAAGTAACAACTATTAAAAAAAAAAAGGACAGCTACCATATTCCCACATTTTTTTTCTTTTCCAAACTAAACATCCAAAATTTCTTTCACTGATCATCATATGTCTCATTTCTAGTTTCATCAGTATCCTGGTCCATCCTCCCTACATATCCACCAGATTATCAGCTTCTTCTTAAATGTGGTACCCAGAAGTCAATACAACCCTTTTTTACAATCTTATTAGGGCACGATAAAATAAGGACTATCACTTCTCCAACTCTAAACAGTATATTTCTTTTAATGGAACCTGAATTTACCTTTGTTGTTATTACTGCTTTGTCTTACTATTGATTCATACTGATCTGCTAAGTCTGCAGAAGTCTTTCATATGAACGTTTGTCTAGCTCTTCCTCATCCATTCTGTACTTATACAATTAATTTTTAAGATCAAGTATAGGACCTTAAATTCATCTGTATTCAAGTTCATGCTACTTAAATTTGGCTCATTGCCCTAGCTCATTATAATGTTTGATCATTGTGATTTTATCAACCAGTGCTAGTCTTCCCTCCCAGGTATGAGTCATCTGAAAATTTGACAGCACTCTGGCCATACATAAATTTAATTAGATTATATAAATATTAAACAGCACAACACAAAGGATAACTCTGTGGACATTCCATTAAAGACTATACTCTAAATTGTATGAAATCATTGTTGATTTTTTTCTAAGATACTTTGGTTCATATATCCAAAAAAACATAAATCTCTAGATTATTTAAGTTACAATTCTCCATCTTTCCATCACAAACAGCATAAGTCTCTGTAGTGTTTGCTGAAATCCATGTATTATTTCAATTAAATTCTTCAACTCTAAGAGTTTAGCAACATTTCAAAAATGGAACTGAATGTAGTCTGACATAACTTGTTCTTGTTCATGAGGCTTGGTAATCACTACTCTCTTTCTGAATGCTTACTCCCAAATACAGCTTACAATTTTTCTAGGACTCAAAGTCAAGTTTATAAGTCTATATCTTAAAATAACAACTAAACAAAAAATCCTCCCTACATCATTTTTATATGTTTACCTTTCTCCAACAGAATGTTTATCATTCCCTGTAATTTTTCAAAATTCATTCATAATGACAAATTAATCACATCCAACAGTTAGTTCCTTTAGGACCCTAGGAAGCAAGGATAGTAACAACAACAAAAAATAGAATTTATAATGCACTCCAAGGTTCTCAAAGCACCTTACAAATAGTTGCTTTTATCTTCAAAACAACCATGAGAGGTAGGTGCTATTATTATGTTCATTTTTATCAGTGAAGAAAATGTGGCATACAACAGTTAAGTGATTTACTGTGAGTCATATAACTAGTAATTGTCTGAGACTAGATTTGAACTAAAGTCTTCCTAACTTAAGTGCTTCATTTCAGTGCAGTGACAAACTCACTGACTGATATTAGATGTTTTTCATTTGCATGTTATGTGCTGTATAAGAATGAATCACTTAATTTCTCTTGGTTTTCAATGAACCATTAACCATTTTTGTTTTCTTTTTGCTATGGTCCCAAGATCAAACTAAAGAAGCAAAACAAGAGCTTCATAAAACCCTATGGTTAATTCCTCTTACATTTTACTGGATTACTGTGGTAACAGTGCATCATGAATAGGGCAAAACTAACCTGTCTTATGATGGTTCAATTCCACCTCCTATCCCTGCTACTGACACCTACACATGATGAAACCTGTTTCATAATGACAGGGATTGAGATTGTAGGATCAAAATACTTCATAGCTATGAACACAACTGCCACAGCCTTTGTCTGACATCTACTCCTTAAAAGTTCTATCTTCTTTCCATTGACAACTATCATCACCTAATACATTCTGAGTAGAGGTCTTATGCATTATTTGACCTTCTTATCCCCAATATTAGATCAGTAGGTAGATGTTAGATAGATAGAGAGAGAGATGACATATATGGATGTGCATGTGCATGTGTGTATGATATGTGATAATATCTGTAAAATTATCTGCACAGAAGTATTATTTTGGAAGGTGCAAAAAATGGAAATGATGAATGTTGCTGCATCTAAAAGCATATTTTCAGTTAAACAGAGGCATGTCAGGAAAAACTGAGGTAAAAAACAAGACTTGTCTTCATTTTTATTAATGATAAAGAAGTATGCTACAAAAGAATGGTTTTGTGTTATTTTTTTTTAATTTTATCCAATATCCAGGCTTTCCAAGAGCTTTGAAATATAATAAATATCTTCCCAACAATTTTTCACTGCATAACTCTAAAGATAGTCTCATCATATTTTGACAGAAACAGAATATATATTATCTGCTTTTGGTCTGTTGCTATTATTATGCAAATCACTACTGAACCATTATTAGGGAAATACAAAAATTTACACAGAGTTAGCAATATTCTCTGTTGGTTATTTCAAATTAATTTATATTGGGTTGTACTAATACAGTAGCGACTCCTAAAAGCTTTTTATCACTTTTTGTATTTTGTATCTCCTCATTTCTTTGTGCTTTGTAATCATTTCTGTTTTTTAAAGGCCTCCTTAAGCTTACTAAAAAACTTTAGGGCAAATTAAAATGTTTGAATTTAGAAATGGTGTAAATGGTAAGTTTTTCTGCAGAATGTATATAAGCTTTGCTATCACACTTTTAAATAAAATACAGCAACATGCAATGAAATGTAATTATTTTCAAAAAAAACTTTGTTAACTATAATATTAACACCCACCTCTTCTATTTCTAACAGAAGAGTTCAACAGTAGTACAACAAATTTAAGGAATAATATCTTAACAAACAAAATGCATTACCTTCAGTAATATAGTTCTATAGTGATCTCTATTCTCCAAAGATATTTATCTATCTCAACCCAAACAGAAAATACGAGATATTATAGCAAGTTTATTCAAAGCAAGCCTAAAATCATAGGGGAATCTCAGCCTCATTAAAATGAAGCTGTGCTTTGCAAAATGTTTGAATTAAATAAAGCAACTTCCATGACACTCCTCCCATTAAAAAAAAAAGGAAGAGATTACTAAACAGAACACCTTTTAAAATTTATTTACTATTAGTTTACAATCTTTAGTTCTAGAAGTTTTTGAGTTCTAAATTTTCTACTCCCCCATAGTAGTATACAATCAGATATAGGTTCTACATATACCTTCACATTAAACATAAGTCAAGTTGTACAGAAAAATTATAATCAATTGAGTGAATAACGAGAAAGAAGAAACAAACAAAATGAAAAAGAAAGCGAGCAAGTACTTTGTTTCAATCTGCATTCAGACTCCATAATTCTTTCTCTGGATATCAATAGCCTGTTCAATCACGAGTCTTTGGAGTTGTCTTATAACCTTTGATTGCTGAGTGGAGCCCAGTCTATCAAAGTCAGTCATCACAGATATGATGTGTCTGTAATGGTGTACAATGTTCTCCTGGTTCTGCTCCCCTCACTCAGCATCAGTTTGTATAACTCTCTCCAGGTTTTTATTAAGTCCATTTGCTCCTAGTTTCTTCTCTTTTTTTGTTTTTGTTTTTTGGAGGGGGGGAGGCAGGGCAATTGGGGTTAAGTGACTTGCCCAAGGTCACATAGCTAGTAAGTGTTAAGTGTCTGAAGCTGAATATGAACTCAGGTCCTCCTGACTCCAGGTCTCGTGCTCTATTTACTGTGCCACCTAGCTGCCCCATGCTTCTCATTTCATATAGCACAATAGTATTCCATTCCATTCATATGCCACAAGTTGTTTAGCCATTCTTCAATTGATGGACATCCCCTTGATTTCCAATTCTTTGCCACCACAAAAGAGTGGCTATAAATATTTTTTGTACATAGAGGTCCTTTTCCCACTTGTCTGATCTCTTTGGGATACAGCACTAAAAATGGTATTGTAGAGTCAAAGGGTAAGCACATTTTTATAGCCTTTTGAGCATAGTTCCAAATTGCTCTCCAGAATGGCTGGATCAGTTCACAATTCTACCAACAATGCATTAGTGTTCCAGTTTTCCCACATCTTCTCCAACATTTATCATTTTCCTGTTTTATAATACCAGTCAATCTGATTGATAAGATGTGGTACCTAATAGTTGCTTTGATTTTCATTTCTCTAATCAATAGTGATTTAGAGCATTTTTTCATATCCACATATATATCTTTAATTTCTTCCTCTGAAAATTGCCTTAAACACAACACTTATGAGAGCAACTGCTTTGAATGGCCTATATTTCTCTTGCATTTCCCCACTCACGTTAATAAAATAAACAGGATACGCAACACAATGCTAGACACATAGTTTGAATTTAATAAACATTTGCTGAATTAAAGAGAAATAAGATTACATTTTGTTCATTTGAAATATATTTCAAGAAATTCATAAGGTCTAGAGATGATTAGACTTCCTCAGACATAGAAATGTGCCTTAAAAATGATCCTGACCAAAGCAAATTATTAATATCTAATAAGAATTCAACATTTTCAAATATAATATGGTTCTCAGTGGTAGACCAAGCTAATATAATAAAAATGACAAATCTACATAAATTAATTTATTCAGTGCCATACCAATCAAACTACAAAAAAAATCATTTTTTAGAGCTATAAAAAAATAATTATCAAAATTCATCTGGAAGAATATAAGGTCCAAAATCTCAAGAGAATTAATGAAAAGAAATGCTAGGAAAGGTGGCCTAGTCATACAAGATCTTAAATTGTATTATAAACAGCAAAAATCAAAACCACTTGGTGTTGGCTAAGAAATAGGAGGGTAGATCAGTGGAATAGGTTAGATTCACAAGACACAGTAGTCAATGATTAGAGCAATCTTCTGTTTGATGAACCCAAAGACCTCAGATTCTGGGATAAGAACTCACTGTTTGACAAAAACTGCTGAGAAAACTGGAAAACAGTGGCAGAAACTGGGCAAAGACCAATGCCTGACACCATATACCAAGAATAAAATCCAAATGGGTACATGATCAAGGTATGAAGGCTAATACTATAAACAATTCAGGATAGCAAGGAATAGTTTATCTGTCAGGTTTATGGAGAATGGGGGAATTTATGACCAAACAAGAGATAGAGAACATTATGAAATGCAAAATGATAATTTACTAATTGAAAAGTTTTTGCACAAAGTCACTGCAACCAAGATTAGGAAGGAAGCAAAAAACTTGGAAAGAATTTTTACAACCAGTGTCTCTGATAAAGGCTTCATTTCTAAAATATATGGAGAACTATGTCAAATTTATAAGAACGCAAGTCATCTCCTAATTGATAAATGGACAAAGGATATAAACATGAAATCTTCAGAGGAAGAAATTAAAGCTATTTATTGTTAATATGAAAAAATACTCTAAATCACTATTGATTAAAGAGATGTAAATCAAAACAATTCTGAAATACCACATCACATTTATCAGATTGGCTAACATGGCAAAAGGGGAAAATGATAAATGTTGGAGAGGATATGGGAATGTTGGAATACTAATTCATTAGTGAAACTGTGAGCTGATCCAGATATACTGGAGAGTGTAAAGCCAAGCAAGAGCAGCTTCCCAAGGGCGGCTAGGTGGCGCAGTGAATAGAGCACTGGCCCTGGAGTTAGGAGGACCTAAGTTCAAATCTGGCTTCAGACACTTAACACAAAAAATAGCCATGTGACTTTGGGTAAGTCACTTAACCCCAACTGCCTTCCAAAAAGCAAAAAAAAAAAAAAAAAAAAGAGCAGCTTCCCAGAGGACTACTGCTGTGAACAACCTTCAAGGTTCTGATTACAAGCATCGTGAGCTCTCCATTTATTCAGTAACAAATTAAGGGAAAACATTCACAGAAAATCAAAATATAGCATTCAACATGTCACAACTCAATAATTTAACACTAAAATGGACATGTAGTTATCATCAAAGTGGTCACATAGTTTTAAACAAAGTACATTCATTCAGTAATTCAATTATTTAGTAAGTACTTAATTCAATCTCAAAGTACAAAAGTTAAAGTTCTCTTTTAAGCAAGGTGCATTCATTTAGTCAATCACAAAATCTACCCCTAGGTCACAGCATCTTAATCTCTTCCATCAAAAAGTCTTCCTTCTTAAACAAAGTCAATCATTTAGTCAATCACAAAGTCAATTCATTTAGTCAATCACAAAGCACAAACATCATCCACCCCTAGGTCAAAACTGGGTTACAATATAATCAGTCAGCATTAAATACCCAAGGAGAGGTATTTACATCTTGACCAGAGGCAGATTCTCAGCTTCCATGGTTCCCTTTCCCACAGTTTCTGTTCCTGAGAAGACAAAGCTTAACAAAGCCATAATAACATTCATTTACATTGCTGGCATCGTCATCAATTCACTTTCGGCCTGTGAAATCAAAGTAGACCCAAAAACAAGGTCTGAGGACTCTAGCAACAAATAAATCTGACAAAGTAATATCAAAACAGACAGACAAAATACTGGCACCACAGTCATGCCTCCTCAGTTCTTGGCAGCTCCGAGTGGCCCTCAGAAGTCCTGGGCAGCTCCAGCTGGAAGTTCTCTCTCTCTCTCTCTCTCTCTCTCTCTCTCCCTCTCTCTCCCTCTCTCTCTCTCTCTCAGCAACTCTGGCTCTCTTTCAGCACTCTTGTTCCCTGCAGTTCTCTCTCTCTCTGCCTCCATGATGCTGCTCCCAGAAATTCTTCTGGCCTCTCTCAGCTTGGGCTTTTCTGTACACACGGCACCAGCTCCTCCCTGTTCAGGCCCTCCCATCATGTCAACAAGTCCATCCCACTGTGGGATTCACAAGTTCAGGCTTAGTTTGCAAATACAAGGGGATCTTCAAATTCTATTACCATTACAGAGAGCAATATGGAACTAAGCCCAAAGGGTTATAAAGATGTGCATACCCTTTTACCCAACAATATCATTTCTAAGGCTGTATACCAAAGAGATTATACAAATGGGGAAAAAAGACCCACATATACAAAAAATATTTATAGCAGCTCTTTTTGTGGTAGCCAAGAACTGGAAATTGAGAGGATGCCCATCAGTTGGAGAATGACTAAATGAGTTGCGGTATATGAATGTAATGGAATGCTATTGTGCTATAAGAAATGATGAACAGGTGAACTTTAAAATAACCTGGAAAGACTTATATGAATTGCTGCTGAATGAGGGGAGCACAGGCAGGACAACATTGTACACAGTAACAACCACAGTGTGTGAGGACTGATTTTGATAGACTTAGCCCTTCTCAACAATGCAAGGACCTAAATTCCAGAGAGTACATTGTGGAAAATGCCAGTCACATCCAGAGAAAGAACTATGGAGTCAGGGTGCAGAAAGAAGAAGGTTATTTCCTTTTTTGTGTGTGTTTTTTTTCTTTCTCAGGATTTTTCCCATTTGTTATAATTCTTCTATGCAACATGTCTTATATGAAAATGTATTTAATAGAAATGTATGTGTGGAACCCATATCAGATTGCAAGCTGTCTTACGGAGGGAGGGGGAGAAAATTTAAAACTTCGAGAAGTGATTGTTGAAAACTAAAAATAACTTAATGAAAATATTTTTAAAATATGTCCTCAGTAACATTCACTCAATTATGTAGTTTTACTTAACTTTTAAAATGGAATTTACTTTTTAGAGGAATTTTTGGCCTGTTTTGAAGAAGTATATTCTTTCATAATTAAAGGTATCAGTGTGACTTTTTAAAAATAGAAACAAGCAAGAAAAAATGTTTTGTCAAAGAGGATCACTGATCGAGGAGAAAAATTATTCAGTGGCATGTTAAAACATACATTTTATTAAAATTTTTTTGTACCTTAAACCACTTTTAAATTTTACATTAAAAAAAAGTAATATTTAGATCTGTTATAAGGACAGTTAAGTTGATTAATGGATAGGCAACAGCCTTGATAGGAAGCAAAAATGAAATAGATAGCCTTTTTTTTTAAGAGAAGCAATGAACATAGGCCATCCCACAAGCCAAGCATCAAGGCCATTAATTTTCATTTTTTTCCATTAACTAGAAACAGTGCTCATCGTGCCTACTTAGAAATGACACAAAAGGTAGGTAAAAGGGCAGGTAGAAAGATAAGCCAGAGAGCCTAACACAAAGATGAAAATTTCATTGAAATAATTGAGCCATGGTGGATGGGACTCAAAAGTAGGATTCTACTGGAGACATTTAGGCAACAGGAAAGAGCGTTTCCTCTGGAGGCAAAGGGCCTAAGTGCAAATATTGCCCCTAATATTTACTGCCTCTTGTAACTCTGGGAAATTCACTGAAACTCCCTGACCCTCAGTTTCCTCATATGTAAAATGAAATAGACTAAATTGTCTCTGGGGTCTCTTCCAGCTCTAGTTCTCTTATCCTATCATTAACTAAAAACATAATTGCTCCATTTTTAGAACTGACTGCATGGAAGCAGTTAAATTGCTAATACATTCAGACATGATTTTTATTTCAACATTATTCTACCTCATCTACAACACTAGCCTTATGTTTATGTATTCTAAAATTGCAAAAATGTGTTTGGTTGTTGTGCCAACATTAAACTTGCAGATCAAACAGTAAGAAGATTTGAGAGGAAAGGAACAGAATTACCAATTACTTGGAAGCCCAGTCACCCTCTCCTAGATATTCTCCAACTTGTCAGCAAACTTCCAAAAAATGATGAACCCAGTATTTAAACACAATACTTAAGGTATGTCCTAACCAAGGCAGAGAACAGTGGGGCTATTAACTCCATGGTACTGGACATTACGTGAGAGAAGAATGGTTATGAGATTGGTCTGGAATGATTTTAGAGTCAACTTATGAAGGGTGAGAAGGACAGCTAAAGTAGCAATGTTCCCTTAGGGAGTGATAAGAAGCAGCATGTGAAAGTCAAGTCAAACCACCATCATCAATCTACACTCAGACTCTGATGTAAAAGTCCAAGATTTTTATATTAAGGGATGTCTATTGGAAGTCATAGAGAGAAAACACACACACACACACACACACACACTCAAACACACAGTTCATACTCTCAAGAAGCTCACATTCTAATGAGGGATATAACATGAAAACCACTATGTGCATACAATATAGTATGCAGTATATATGGGAGATAATCTCAGCAGGAAGGTATTAGCAATGAGTGGGTACTTAGAAAAAACCTCTGGTAGAAGGTGAATTTAGCTGAGTCATAAAGGAATCAAGCGAAGCCATGAAGCAGAAGTAAGGAGAGAAAACATTTCAGCCTTGAGGGAAAGTCAGTGGAAAAAGTGTGGAGTCAGTAGATGAGTGTCATGTGCAAGAAAAAGCAAAAAGGCCATTAAAGCTGAGAGAGACAGACAGAGAGAGAGAGAGAGAGAGAGAGAGAGAGAGAGAGAGAGAGAGAGAGAGAGAGAGAGAGAGAGAGAGAGAGAGAGAATCAGTATGATCAGTATGACCCACAAACCTTAAAAAAAAAAAAGGTTCTCAAGCTCTACTGGTCCTTCTGGGCACAATTAGGTAGGGATTATTTACATTACACAGGCCTATTTTCATCATTTCTTGGGTAAGAAAAGTTAGCACCAAGAAATTGAGGAAGGGGAAAATAATCAGTCCCCATTCTGGTTTGAAGGTAGAGAAGAAAAGAAAGAGTAAATGCACACTAAATAATAGATAAATAGAACGAAATGTTTTCAGAAAGCCAAGATAAGCCTAAGACACATTGTTGATGCATTCTCCAGTGCTGAATGAGAATGTTTTCCCCCTTTCTTTTTTTGAATTGCTTCCTTTCACATGTAATCATATGTGTTAAAGGTCTTAGCTTCTACTTTCCTTCTTTTATAGGTCAAAGGTAGCCAATAAAGCTCATAGTGAAACAATGATAACATTTTTTTGGCTAGACTTGTTATTTCATTGATACAGTGAAGTCTCCAGTGAAGAAACTTCCTCTACCAATGGAGAGTAGCAATAACTAAGTGACTTAAAGACAGAATGTTGCCAGGAAAATGAAAGTTTAAATGACTTTCCCAGGGTCACACAGTCAATATGAGTCAGAAATAGCATTTTAGTAGTGTTATAAATTTAGTAAATTTATAACAAATTTAGTGGAAAGCTATTTGTCAGTGTTGGACATGCTAAGGAATATAGGCAGATTTTGTTCCCTACCTACAGCATTTTCTCTTCTTCCTTTTTCTTCTAATTCTTTTTTAAAGAGTGTCTCCCTAGGATGAGGAGAAGACGAGCTATAGGAGGCAATCTAAGCAATTAAAAAAAGATATCAATAGCAATCTATATAAAAAAAAACTTTACAAGCTCACCAAGACCTAATGAATAAAGCTTTGATAATTCCTCATGAGAGTGCCTTGCTAAGAGTAGGTACTTATTGAATTTTTATTCCTTAACCTAGAAATAAAACTTCATTCTTCCCATATCATCTCTTGTACATTTCTCTCCTCTTCATATGCCACCCCTAAGATGCCCAGTATCCTCTAGCCACATAATAGACCCTGTGAGAATACCATAGCTAGTGCAGTATTTACCCCTCCCATCTCACCCTCCTCTACCAAAATCAAAATATCCTTTTCAATATGGCCCATTTGCAAGATTCTGCTAGATGACTTAATGAGATAAGTCATAAGTGTGAAAATTCCAAAACAAAGATTCTTAGGCAAAAAAAATAACTTGATAATGATAGAATTTATAACAAATTTATTATAATGAATTTGAAATCTCATGTCTATGAAATGGCTCTCTCATCATTGTCCTTCAAATCTCATGATGAACACCTACCCTATTCACACAGTACAAAAATTATTAAGACTTTAGAATGAGTCAAGAAAATCATATGCCCAGAATAAGGGGAATCATATTCTGTTTTAGGAAGATTAATTCCTGATATGTACCACATTTTTGAATACTGAAAACCTGAATTTCTCCAAAGCAATAGGATCTGGGTGGTAGAAGGATGAAGATAAAGCCAAAAAAAGAAGTAATAGGAGGAACTCTGAATTTCCACCTTAGAAAAAATGAAGAAAAAAATATAACTGCTATCTTTAAGTACACAAGGGAATGCCATGTGGAAAACTAATTAGACTTGACCTTCTATGGAAATGGGAACAATGAATGATTTGAGAGGAGGAGGATGTAGATATATTTATAGAAGAACTTTCTAACAATCAAATATATACAAAGTTGTAACAGCCTGTCTGTGATAGTAAACGGTCTAAAGATTTTGATATCTAGTAACCAGTTGCAGAAACTGGTGATGATTAACTTGGAGAATAGAGTACACAGAGTCTAAATGGTCTATTTTCTAGTTTTTGAGATCTTTTATATGAAAAATGGGTTAAACTTGATCTGCTTTGTCACAGAGGGTAAAACTAATCTGAGGAGTTGTTATTTGGGTTGAATATAAAGGGGAAAATATCTTATTAACAATTAGAGCGTTTTAAAAGCAGCCATGAGTGATAACTCCTTTGCCACTGAAGGTCATCATGTAGAGGACGGAAGTCCTTTCCTTAGTGATATGATAAATGGAGTTATTGGTTGTGGAGGATAAGATTTGGGGAGGGGAGAAATTCTTGAGACTGTATGCTATAGTGGGAATTACTCTTGAAGAGGTGTTAAGAGTGACTTGAGGGGAGGCCACAGGCAGGTAGTGCTCTGATTAGAGCACCAGTCCTGGAATCAGGAGGTCCTGAGTTCAAATTCAGTCTGAGACACCTGACACACTTACTAAACTGTGTGACCTTTCATAAATCACTTAATCCCAATTGTCTTGCCTTCCTCTCTCCAAAAAAAAAAAAGAATGACCTGAGTTTTAATCATGACTCTGATAATTAATGCTGCATGTCTTTGCCAAAAATCACAAGAATTCTTTGAAACAGTTCTATTGTTATTAAAATGTTAGTAAAAAAAACTTATTTCACAGTTGTTGTGTCAATAGGAATAATGTATACAAAGTGTCTTGCAAACTTAAAATCCAATACAACTGTTAACCACATTGACTTCTTCAAATTGAACTTCTTATTCATCCTTCTTTCTTAAAGAGGACCAGTGACATTAGGAAAGTGATGTATTGACTTGTAAGTGAATTGGATTTAAGAGAGGCAGGGTTGTGCAAAGTCACCAGCCTCACTCTTTCTTCCAGAGCCATCTGGTTCCAATGACAAGACATATATCAGGACAACTGGAGGTAGCCCCAGATTCAGTGTGAGACCTTGGAATTTTTAAGCTAAGGTTCTTCCCAGGAGTTATTTTTTTCTGAGGCTAAACTCAGAGAGCAGTTAAGGTAAGAAATGAGGCAAAAGAAGGCCTCTTTGGGGGGCAGCTAGGTGGCACAGTGAATAGCGCACTGGTCTTAGAGTCAGGAGGACCAGAGCTTACTAGCTTACTAGCTGTGTGACCTTGGACAAGTGACTTAACTCCAATTGCCCTGCCTTCCTTCTTCCAAAAAGACAACAACAACCAAAAAGGCCTCTTTTACCTCCTAAAAAAAAGTCAATCTCAGAGGTGAAGACACTAAGAGTTTCTAGCCAGAACAGAAAGAATTGCAATTTACACTCACTCTGAGCCATAAGAACCCAAACAATGGCCAACAGAGGTGTGGGCTGGGACTTAATATTAGCCAGTCAGTGAGAGCCAGAGTAAATTCGGTTTAAGCCATAATCAAGTAGTTCCATTCTTACCTAGCCTTAATCACTTAAACTGAACTACCTTAAAAACACACATACAACATAACTTGTAGGCAAATGACAGAAAATGATGGACTAGACAAAATATAAAAGAACAGCAGTCATGCATTATAGTAGATCCTGATTTAACAGAATCACAAAAAGGAAACACCTGAAGTCATCTCATTCAACACACACTTAAACAAAAATTCCCTCTTCAACATGTGACATGAGAAGGCATCCAATATTTTTGCTGGAATACCACCAGAGAGGAAGAATCTACTATCTTCTAAAGCAGCTTTTTATCACTTTGGAGGGAGTTCTAATTGTTAGAATAATTTTTTGTTCCCTTTACATCAATACTAAATTTCCTTCTTTGGAAGTATAATGAGCTTTTTAATCTAGGGTCAAGCAAAACAGAAGTAAGCCTTCCCCACCATGAGAGTTCTTCAAATTTTTAAAATCAACTATCATGAATTCCTCTTAGCCCCACCAAATTTTCTCTTCTCCAGGCCAAGCATCCCAAACTTCTTCAATTTATGATCTAGAGTATGATCTAGAACATAGGTTCCCAAAGTAGGTAATACTGCTCCCTGGGGGGTGGGGGTGGGATTTGGAAAATTGGGGTGGGCTGTAATATCCTCAGGTCCATTTGGGAGGATGGGCACTAAATAAAAATAAGCTGGCAGCAGTGAAAACAGAAGAAGAGAAGAAAAGAAAATTTTGAAAAATCATGTATACATGTTTCATCTTTATGTAATAGAGTTAAAGTCATAGTGATTACATTATTTTCCAAATGAACACACAAAATTCAAGTTATAACTGATCTGTGATCAAGTGCACCAACAGGTCTTAACAAGTAAGTGTTGGCAGGTGAGTATGTCATGCATTGTCAGGAAGCCCAGAATGCATCAGCAGGAATATGTGTGTGTTAACACTTGTTTACAATACAATACTATACAGTTACACAATCCAGTATCATTTCATCAAAATTTCAATGTGGGAAAAAACCCACAAATTTACAATAAATTATTAAATTTAAGATGGATCATTTTTCAAAAAATATCTTATATAGTTTTTTGAAATGACACAAATTTCAAAAAAAAATCATTAAAGGGTTAAGGAAAGTAGATTTCCAATGAGATGCTAAGTAATTTTTTTCTTAAAGGGGGCAATAGGCCAAATAAGTTCGGGAACCTCTGATACAGCTGTGATCACTTTATGCCCTATAATCTATCATTGTCCTTAAAATTTGGAACCCATAGTTGAACACAATATTGACACTGTGACTCTTAATAAAACAAAAAAAATCCATTAGTTTTTTTTAATGGCTACATCACAAAGAAGACTCATATTGTGTTTCATTTGAATAATCAAGCCATGTAGTGTTATTATCAAGAAAGTCAATACAGTATAGTGTATTGCAGGATTTTTTTTTATAGTGGGAGAAAGTAATCTACTTTTTTTGAGAAGAATAGAGAAGAAAAAACAAAAGCAACAAAATCAATTATTGGAAAGAAAACGGCTTTTCTAACTAACAAGATTTACTAAATTTTCAAATCAGTTGTGGAAAAATCTGCAAAATTTCCCTCCTAGAGATCTTTAAGAGCAAGATATATAATTCTTTGTCTTGTGAAGGTTAAAAGAGTCCTGCTCTAATTTACAAGAGTAGATCAACTAAAATTTCAGTAATCCCTTTATTCTGCTCAGTAGATAATTCTTAAAAATCTTAAAACAAGGGTTTGATGTATTAATTTGAATTATTGGAAGATCCCTATTAGGGCTTGAAGTTATAGTAGCTAAAGAAGAATCCTGCTTGCATCATAAATAATGCTGCTGTGGAAAAAAAATGTAAACATGGTAAGGCTTATTTTCCCCTTTACCAAGATGGGAATCCTCCCACATAGTCACACAAAATGAGAATTTGACATTGAAGCCTCCTTGTAAAATCACCAACTGCCAAATAATGCTGCTACCCTTGAATAAAGTAGGAAATGGGAGTTTTCCAAAGAAATTCCCAACTCCAATCTGCCATAGACAAACTACTTTTATGAAAATGTTCATACTTGGTTTCTTTGGTAAGGTTTATTTTAACTTCTAAGGTTTAGTGTTTCAACCTAATCAAGAACAGATAAGTCTTCTGTAAAATATAGAGGCTAAGCCAGATGATTAATAAGGTCTCTTCTGCCTGCAACAGTTTATAGACAAGAAGATAAAAAGAAATCTTTAAGAGGTTTGAAAAGGTTAAGTTTCAAGACTTTAAAAACACCACCAATGTTGTTATAGGAACACACATAGACACATACACACACACACACACACGCGTGCGCACGCACGCCAACTTGATTTTACAAAGGCATTTTAGACATTTTATTAAGACTTTATGGAGACAATATCTAGAGTAAAAGACCTGAGTTGCAGTAAAAGTGCTGGTTCTGCAATCAAAGAACCTAGGTCCAAACCTCAGCGCAGCCACCTGGTACTTGTGTGACCTTGAACAATTGATTTAATCTCTCCAGTCATCAATTTCCTCAACTGTAAATGAGAGGGTTGGACTCAATGGCCTCTCAAGTCCTTTCCTACTCTAAGTCTATAATCCTTTGAAAATTTTTCAAAGCACTATGTGACTCTCTGAGGATCAGTTTTGTCATTTAAAAAAATGAAAATATTTATAATATCCAACATTTACACAAAGGTTTACAAAACAATTACTTTACAAGTATCTCATTTTATCATCCCAACAATTGTGGTGCTATTGTAATTCTCATTTTACACATAAGGAAACTAAGGCTCAAAGGAGTTGCATGACTTGTTCAGGTTAATGCAGTTTGTAAGTGTTAGTGACCACATTTGAACTCAGATACTCCTGACTCCAGTCCCAGAACTCTCTCCACTGCCCTACCTAGCAGGGAATTCTTCCTACTCAACAGAGCTATGAGAGGTGAGGCAATGTACAGAAAGTTGTCTACAAAATTTAAAGCAATGTGTAAACGTAGGCTGTACTACATATGGTACTATTGGTAATTCCTACATTGGTATTCCTATTTATATGGCAATATGTTATGTTTGTTTCAGTGGATTGTTTAGGTTTTTGGAAAAGATGTTATTTTTTTTCTTTTAGTAGTCTAGAGTTCCCTTCTATTCAAATGACCTAAATTTAATGATAAATGATATTTAACTTTCATATTTCCCTTTCCTGAGCTCCAACTGCATATCTCCAACTGCTTACTGCACATTTGTGCCTGAATGTCTCATAGGTATCTCAGATTCAACATGCTTTGAATCAAATGCATTATTGTTCTCTCTGAACCCACCATACCTCTTAACTTCCCTAATTGGGTTGAGGGCTACAATCACTCAGGTTGGCAATCTAGGAGTAATCTTTGACTCTTTTATCTGACTTGCCTCTCTGCCCCATTGTGAATCAGTTGCCAAGTTTTGTCTATTCTACTTCTCAAGATCACATGCCTCTACTTGATCCTGTCATACTACAAGGACCCTAGTTCAGGCCCTTATAACTTCTTACAATGACTATTATAATTATCTCTTCATTGGTCTATCTACATTAAAATTTTTCCCCTTGACAATCTATCCTCAAAATAGCAACAAAATTGATCTGCCTAAAGGTTTGATTTAATTGTATTCCTTAACTTCCCAAGAAGCTTCAATAGCTCATGACACTGATTTTAAGACATAATATCAACTCCTTTCCTTGATAGTTAAGGTCTTTAGAGGATTTTGTTGTTCAGTTTTGTCCAATCATGTCCAACTCTTTGTGACCCCTTTTTGGGTATTATTGGCAAAGATACTAGAATGATTTGCCATTTCCTTCTCCAGATCAATTTACAGAAAAGGAAGTTGAGGCAAATAGGGTTAAGTGACTTGCCCAGGGTCACATAGCTATAAGTGTCTGAGACCAGATTTAAACCCAGATCTTCCTGACTCTAGGACCAGCACTTTTTTCACTATGCTACATACCTGCCTTCAGTCTATCTTCTCTGGTTAATTACACTTTACTTTTCTTCAAGCCCTCTACACTCCAGCCAGAGGCTCATTTGTTGTTCCCCATATATTAGATTCCATCTTCCAAATCTATACATTTGCAATGTCTGGACATCATGCCTGGAATGTTCTCCTTTTTTACCTGACATAATTACTGGACATGAAATATTTGTTGAATGGAATGAAATAATTTTTGATGGACCAATTAACTTGTGTGAAGGAAAAGTTAATGTATTACAATGCATGGTTTTGCTTTGTCATGAAATGTGCTATAACAGCATAAATTATATATTTTTTGATTCATTATCACATCATGGAGGCAACCCTATATTCTCAAAGGCTATTCCAGTCATGTATTTCCCTGAATGGAAAGTTTTCTTATAGGAATAGTGACAAACTGTCTGTAAATCATATGAGAACTTAAAATCATCTGAGCTCGGTGAGCCTTATCATCCTATTGCCTGAAAGAGTTTTAGTATGAACAAGCCTCAAGTCACATCTACCAATTCATAGAGTATATGCACTTAGGTTTAAAGCATGCATGGTATATTTCTATTAAGAATACTTCTTGCTGGCTGTACCAGCACAGACCCAATCACAGTGGAGTCAAAGTGAGCCTGGGTGAACTGACTCACTCACTCCCAGGGTGATTACCAAACCTCTCACCACAGGATGGGGGTCTGTTGCAGCTGGGTAAGAGAAAAGTGTGAGGCCCATGACAGTCGCAGCAGCTACTCCTAGGGCTATCACCTTACAGTATGGATGTTTAAAAATCACCTAACTGAACTTCCGGGAGCCAAGATGGCAGAGAAAACTGTAGCTGCTCTAATCTCCCTCTCTGACCCTAAAAATCCCAGAGAATATTACTCCAGTGTAAAATGCTGAAATAGTGGAACCAGTTGGAGGCTTGGGAGTCCAATAGGAAGGGCTGGGCTGTGGCTGTGCTAAGGTTAAAGTGCAAGATGGGAGGTGTCCCAACAATCCCCATCTCAGCTGACCAGCAGGAGATCCAGAACCAACAAGCATTAACACCAGAACCCCAAATGTGTCTTTTCATAATCAGGGGAATCTGTGGGCCAGGCCACCAGTGGCTGAGCCTGCCTGAGCTTTGGCCCATGGGCACAGAGGCACAATCCTGAGGTGACAAGACCACCCCTCTCCCACACTTCAGACTGTAAGCATCAGTGTAACCCCAGGGAAATGCCAAAAGTCATAGCTTTGGCCTCAGTCTAGGCACTCAGAATTCATAGCACAAAAAGCCAATAACCTTGCCCATAACTCCTACCATAAGAATTGTGTGTCAGAGTACCCAAGAAGCAGAGATCCATTTTGAAAGCCAAGAAATAGGCAATCACAATGGAGAAAAGCTAATTGGAAAAACAAAGGCTTTAGAATACTATTATGGTGAGCAGGAAGATCCAAATTCAGAAGAGGACAGCATTGACCCTATACCCACATCCGAAACTTCAATAGGGAATATGAACTGGTCCAAAAAACATTCTTGGAAGAGCTCAAGAAGTATTTTAAAAGCCAAATTAGAGATATAGAATATAAACTGATGAATAATTTTAAAATATAATTGGCAAAATGGAAAAAAATTGCTTAAAAAGTAAAATTTGTCAAATGGGAAAGGAGGCTCAAAATCTAACGGGAGAAAATAACTCCTTAAAAGCAAAAACTGAACAAATGGTAAAAGAGATTGAAAAATAACTGAAGAAAACAATTTTCTTAAAATTAGAATCAGACAAATTGAAGTTAATGACTCTATACAGCATCAAGAATCAGTCAAACAAAATCTAAGGAATGAAAAAAAGTGGAAGAAAATGTAAAATATCTTATTGGAAAAACAACTAACCTAGAAAACAGATCCAGGAGAGATAATCTAAGAATTATTAGACTACTGCAGAGTCATGATGAAAAAAAGAGCCTGAATAACATCTTCCAAGAAATCATAAAGGAAAACTGCCTTGAGGTCCAACAACCAGAGGGCAAATAGTTATTGAAAGAATCCACCAAATACCTTCTGAAAGAGATCCCAAATTGAAAAATCCAAGAAATATTGTAGCCAAATTCCAGAATTACCAGGCCAAAGAGAAAATACTGCAAGCAGTCAGGAAGAAACAATTCAAATATCATGGAACTATGGTCAGGATCACACAGGACCAAGCATTTTCTACATTAAAAAATTGGAGGGATTGGGATATGATTTATCGTGAGGCAAAAGAGCTTGGACTACAACTAAGGATCAACTGCCCAGAAAGATTGAGCAAGGAGATTGTCATTAAATGAAATAAGGGATTTCCAGACCTTCCTGATGAAAAGGCCAGAGTTTAATGGAAAATTTGATGTCCAAAAACAAGACTGAGGAGAGACATAAAAAGATAAACAGGCAAAACACACACACATGCACACACAATGTTATTCAGTAAGAACAAACTGTTTACATCCCTATCTGAGAGGATGATACCTGTCAATATTGAGAACTGTATAATTATCATGACGTTTAAAATGGACATATATAGATAGAGGGTATGGGCATAAATTAATAAATGTGATGATTAAAAAAACCTTATTAAGGAGTGCAAAGGGATTGTAATGAGAAAATGGAGGAGGCAGAAAAGGGTAAGCAGTGCCCCATAAAGAAGCAAAAAACATAGTATGGTAATGGGAAAGAAGGGAGGGACAAACATTGTAAGAGCTTTACTCTCATTAGTTTTGGTTCAAGGAGGGAATAATATTCTCAGTTAAGTATAAGAATCTAACATGAAGAAACACAAAAACATTATAATAGAGGGAAAGAAGGGAGAGAGAGAAACATTGTTTGAGATTTACTCTCATCAGATTTGGTTCAAGAATGGAATAACATACTTTGTTGGATATAAAAATCTGATGTGCCCTTCAGACAGTAGGAAGGGAAATGGGAAAGAAAAAGTGAGGGGGAGAGTAGAGAAGGAAGAAGTAGTAAGGTAAAGGGTAAAAAAAGGCGAGGGGGGCTGATAGAGAGAAAATACTGCGGGAGGCAGTGGTCAAAAGAAAAACATAAGGAGGATAAGGGAGAAGGGAGAAAGAAAAGCATAAACAGGAAGGAATAGGATGTAGAGAAACACACAGATGATAATCATAAGTGTGAATGAATGCGAATGGATGAACTCTCCCCTAAAACAGAGGCGGACAGCAGAATGGATTAAAAATCATAATCCAACAATATGCTATTTACAAGAAACACATTTGAAATGGGGATAAACACAGGGTAAAGGTAAAAGGCTGGAGTAGAACATATCAAGGTTCAGCTAACATAAAAAAAAAAAAACAGGGGTAGCAATCCTAATCTCAGACAAAGCAAAAGCAAAAATAGACGTAATTAAAAGAGATAAGGAAAGAAACTATCCTGCTAAAAGGGACCATTGACAATAAAGCAATATCATTACTAAACATATATACACCAAATGGTATAGCATCCAAATTCTTAGAGGAAAAGTTAAGGGAGGTAGAGGAAGAAATAGATAGCAAAACTATACTAATGGGGGACCTTAACCTCCCCCCTCTGAACTTGATAAATCTAGCCTCAAAATAAACAAGAAAGAAGTTAAGGAGGTGAGTAAAACTTTAGAGAAGGTGGATATAATAGACCTCTGGAGAAAAATGAATGGGAATAAAAAGGAATACACATTCTTCTCAGCAGAACATGGAACACAAACAAAACTTGATATCTACTAGGGTACAAAACCCTCACAATCCAGTGCAGAAAGGCAGAAAAGCTAAATGCATCCTTTTCAGATCACGATGCAATAAAAATTATATGTAATGAAGGGCTATGGAAAGATAGATTGAAAACTAATTGGAAACTAAGTAATCTAATCCTAAAGAATGAGTGTGTCACACAACAATTCATAGAAACTATCAGTAACATCATTCAAGAGAATGATAATAATGAGACAACATACCAAAACTTATGGGATGTAGCAAAAGCTGTTTTTATGGAAAGTTTTAAATCTCTGAATACTTACATGAATAAAATAGATAAAAAGGAGATCAATGAATTGGGCATGCAACTAAAAAAGTTAGACAACTGACAAATTGAAAACCCCAATAAAATACTAAATTAGAAATACTGAAAACCATAGAAGAGTATAAAAAATTGAAATTAAGAACACTATTGAACTAAAAAACAAAACTGAGCTAGTTTCATGAAAAAAAAACAATAAAATTAATAAACCTTTAGTCAATTTGATTAAAGAAATAGAAAGAAGAAAACCAAATTACCAGTTATCAACAATGAAAAGTGAATTTACCTCCAATGAAGAGGAAACTAAAACAATTTTGTTCAATTATATGCCCATAAATTTGACAGTCTTAGCAAAATGGATGAATATTTACAAAAATGTAAGTTGCCCAGATTAACTGAAGAAAAAGCAAAATACTTAAATAACCCCATTTCAGAAAAAGAAAATGAAGAAGTCATCAATGAACTCCCTAGGGAAAAATCTCCAGGGCCAGCTGGATTTACAAGTGGATTCTATCAAACATTTAACAATTAAATCTAATACTTTATAGACTATTTGGGAAAATTGGAGGAGTCCTTTGAAACTCTTTTTATCATGCAAATATGGCACTGATACCTAAATTGAGAAGAGCCAAAACAGAGAAAGAAAATTATAGACCAATTTCTCTCATGAATATAGATGCAAACATTTTTAAATAAAATATTAGCAAAAATATTACAGTAAGTTATCATGAGAATAATATACTTTGATCAGGTAGGATTTATCCCAGGAATGCAAGGCTGGTTCAATAGTAGAAAAACTATCAGTATAATTGATCATATCAATAACAAAACTAGTAGAAACCATATGATTATCTCAATAAATGTAAAAAAAGCTTTTCACAAAATACAACACCCATTTCTTTTAAAAACACTAGAAAGCATAGGAATAAATGGAGTCTTCCTTAAAATAATAAGTAGCATCTATCTAAAACCATCAGAAAGTATTATATGTACTGGGGATAATCTAGCAGCATTTCCAATAAGATCAGAGGTGAAACAAGGATGCCCACTGTCACCCATGTTATTCAATTTGGTACTAGAAATATCACCTGTAGCAACAAGAAAAGAAAAAAAAATAGAAGGAATTAGAGTAGGCAAAGAAGAGACTCAGCTATCACACTTTGCAGATGATATGATGATATACTTAGAGAATCAAGTAAAGAACTATTTGAGATAATAAATAAAATTAGCAAAGTTTCAGGATATGAAATAAACCCACATAAATCCTCAGCATTCCTATATATTCCTAAGAAAACCCAACATTAGGAAATAGAGAAATTTCGTTTAAAGTTACTGTAGACATTATAAAATATCTGGGAGTTTACCTACCAAAAAAAATCCAGGACCTATATGAACACAGTTACAAAAAATTTTCACACAAATAAAGTCAGATCTAAATTGCTCATGGTTAGGTAGAACTAATATAATACAAATGACAATTTTACCTAAATTAGTTTACCTACTTAGTGCCATACCAATCACTGTACCAAAAAAATTATCTTATATAGCTACACAAAATAGTAACAAAATTCATCTGGAAGAAAAAAAAGTCCAGATATCAAGAGAATTAATGAAAAGAAATCCTAGGGAATGTGGTCTAGTCATGCCAGATTTTAAACTGTATTATAAAGCAGCAGTCATCGAAACTACTTGGTACTGGCTAAGGAATAGAGTAGTGGGTCAGTGGAATAGATTGGGTACACAAGACACAGTAGTGAATGATGATAGTAATCTATTGTTTGATAAACCCAAAGAATCCAGCTTCTGGGATAAGAATTCACTATTTGACAAAATCTTCTGGGAAATCTGGAAAATAGCATGACAGAAACTGGGCATAGACCAATATCATACCATACACCAAAATAAAGTCTAAATGGGTACACAATATAGATATAAAGGCTGATACTATAAGCAATCTGGGAGAGCAAGAAGTCATTTACCTGTCAGATTTAAGGAGAAGGAAAGAACTTATGGCCAAACAAGAGATAAAGAACGTTACAAAATGTAAAATACGTAATTTTGATTACACAAAATTGAAAAATTTTGCACATACAAAGCAATGTAACAAAGATTAGGGGGAAGCAGAAAACTGGGAAAGAATTTTTGCAACCAGTTTCTCTTAAAAAGGCCACATTTGTAAAATATAGAGAGAACTGAGTCAAATATATAAGAATACAAGTCATTCCCCAATTGATAAATGGACAAAGGTTATGAACAGGCAGTTTTCAGAGACAGAAATTAAAGATATCCATAATCATATGAAAAAAATCCTCTAAATCACTACTGATTAGAGAATTGCAAATCAAAACAGCTTTTAGGTACCACATCTCACCTGTCAGACTGACTACCATGATAAATCAGGAAAATGACAAATGCCGGAAAAGATGTGGGAAAACTTGAACACTATTGTATTATTGATGGAGCTGTGAACTGATCCATCTATTCTGGAGAGCAATTTGGAAGCATGCCCAATGGGCTATAAAAATGTGCATACCTTTTCATACAGCAATACCACTTCTAGGGCCTTATCCCAAAGAGATCAAACAAGGGGAAGGAGGACCCATATGTACAAAAATATGTATAGCAGCTCCTCTTGTGGTGGCAGAGAACTGGAAAACAAGGAAATGCCTATCAATTCAGGAATGGCTAAACAAGTTGTGGTATATGAATATGATGGAATATTATTTTGCTATAAGAAAAGAGGAGCAAACAGACTCTATAATAAACTCATGCTGAGTGAGAGGAGCAGAACCAGATGAACACAGTCCACAATTACAGAAACATCTTATCTGTTATGACTGTCTTTGATAAACTGGGCTCATCTCAACAATGCAAGGGTATAAGACAACTCCAAAGGACTAATGATGGAAAAGGCTATACACATCCAGAAGATTTATGAAGCCTGAACGCAGATTGAAGCAAACTACTTGTTATCTCTCTTTTTTTGGTTTGTTTGTTCTTTCTCATTTTTCATTCTATTGGTTATAATCTTTCTTTACAACTTGACCAATGATTAATGTGAAGGTATTTGTAGAACCCGTATTGGATAGCATGCTGCTTTAGGGAGGCAGGGGGGAGGAAAGGGAGAAAATTTGGAACTCAAAAAACTTGTGGAACTGAATGTTGTAAACTAAAAGTAAATAAATAAATAATTTTAAAAGAATACTTCTTGCCTTATTTATCAACTTTAATACAGAAGGGTATAGAAATATTACTTCCAGAATGGAAAAACAATGTTCTTTATTCTGTTAATAAAAAAAATTGAGGCGTGATCCATATTTTTGTCTCAGGTGTTACTCATTACCCTTGGCAACATATAAAGAAGATGAAATGAGAAAAAAAAGTAATCTCATGGTTCATCATTCCACTATATTATGTTCTATTTATGTAGATATTAAACTCAATTTCAAGGACAATTTCAGATAAGAACTAGTTTAAACTAAATGGTTACAAAAGGAAAAGTTAGCCCATCATGTTTTTAAACAAAAAACTTTAAATTTTCCTTTCAAGTCATAGAGTTTACAATAGTAACACTGACTTGCTCTATATTTGATGTGATATTAGGTAATAATGTACACTCAAAGGATATGTTCGATAATAATTTAGTATATGAAAATATTTTGGGGAGTTCATGATCATTTCAGACTATTACACTCCCTGTCCTTAAATAATGAATAAGATTCTCCTTGCTACTAAATACTTTGGAGTAATTAGATCAATTAAATGTGAACTTTCATTTCACATTCAATGTAAAAAAGGAATTTTATGACAACTTAGTTTATTATTCATATTCAGCTTGTTGATGATAACAAAAATCAACTGAATACAATTTTTATGGTTAGATAAATTCTTTGCACTTTATAACTAATGCCTTAGTATTAAAATTAGAGAGGGAAGAAGGGTTCAGTGTGGAGAGAGTTGAGTTCAAATCTCACATCACCTACTTATCTGTTTGACAATGGGTCATATAATCTATCAGAATCACAAGAACATTTAGGAAGAATACTTACATTACTTACTTTCACAAGGTTTCTATGAGGAATTGTGTTTAGTAAAATTTAACCTGCTACATAAATGTAGGTAATTAGTATAAAGTAACAATTGTTAAAGCATTAAGAGTAAAATGAAAAAGTTTGTGTTTTATATACTTTATTTTTGTTGTAAAACATTTGGTTTTAAATATGAAACTAGGGAAAAGCTCCAAAGCTTATTACAAATTACTTTTGACTTATATCCTACAAATACTTAATTTGTCCTACATTTACACATTTTGATCAAATTAAATTTTAATTATCAGTATTCTATTCATTTTGTTCAGCAGAAGTCCCAAACCCACAGACTGAACTGCTAAA
This sequence comes from Petaurus breviceps papuanus, assembly GCF_028583685.1. Lineage (NCBI taxonomy): Eukaryota > Metazoa > Chordata > Mammalia > Diprotodontia > Petauridae > Petaurus > Petaurus breviceps. Next base: position 12,496,203 of record NW_027185779.1, on the reverse strand, counting down.
CCCAGGTGTGCTCTTTATATTTAGTTACAAACTCATCTGAGCCATAGTAAGATTCTGATGAACATTTACAGGTGTCTTCCACAGAGAGAAGCCTTTATTACATCACTCTTTATCCTAGCAGTAGTGCTAATTCACCAGAGTAAGGAACTTGCTCCATACTATTGTGAAATTTATTTTAGAGCACCCAAGTTAATCTAACTTTGAAGTGAAATAAAGATAGTTAGCATCTTTTACAGCCATAAAGATAATTATTTCTAGTTCATAATTATGTTTCTGATTATAAAAGAGGTTAAAAGTGAATAATCTGAAATGAGGTGATGTCATGACCCATTTACTATGTTAGACCAATGAAGCAAATATTGAATTCCCAAAAATGACTTGAAAGAAGACCACATAATTCTTGTCACGGAATCTTGGAATTTCTGAGCTAAAGAGTACCATAGATGAAAACTATTCCAAACCTCTGGTTTTTCCAGATAAGGAAAAGTAAGCCAAGAAAGGTTATAAGGTACTTGACTAATATTATATGGCTGCCAGATAGCAAAGCCAGGCTTGCAACTGATGTCTTCTAAGTTCTACTCTATTTCCCTTTCTACTGCATCAAATATATTTATTGTTCAGTTATAGGAGCCCATTTTTTAATTAACTTTTTTGGAGGGGGTGGAAGGCAACTGGGGTTACTTGACTTGCCCAAAGTCACACAGCTAGTTAAGTGTCAAGTGTTTGAGACAGGTTTGAACTCAGGTCCTTCTGACTTCAGGGCCTGTGCTCTATTCACTGGGCCACCTAATTGACCCAGGAGCCCAAAATTAAAGAGGCATCAGCTCTATTTTGAGACTGTTAAGCAATTTTCAGTCTTCATATATGTACATATATGTGAGTGTGTATGCAGGTATCTGTATATACACATATGCCCATATTTGTATGTAGGGCATGCTGGGCTGCCCTTAACAGTAGAATACTTAAAGATTTTCTCTACTATTATAGATAATTATCACAATTCCCTGGAAATCCCCTTTCAGACTCAATTCCTCTGGGATACCCTCAAACCCTTTAGTCTTAAAGAGTCCCATATTCAAAAGTAAATATCCAGAAAGAGGTAGCTTAAGCATTTCTTGGGCATGCTAAAGACCTCTAGACAGATAGGGAATTGATGGACTTAAGATGAAGACTGTTATATACAGATAAACATATCTGGACTTGGCCAAGGAGGGAATTTGTTGTGCTTGACTATACATACCTAATACAAGGTCTTAGTGTTTGTTTTTCAATCACTAGGTAAAGGGTGAAGAGAGGGAAATTAGATGTTTGTTTATTTAAAGAAATAGATTTTAAAATATGGAAATTAAAAAGAAGACTTAATGGGGTCAGACTCAAGATGGTGGAGTAGAAACAGGACTTCCTCGCAGCTCCATCTCCCACCTCCTCCAATTCATGTAAAAGGTGACTCTATACAAACTTTGGAGCTACAGAACTCACAAAAAGACACAGAAAAATAACGTCCCACTGAGGACAGCCCAGAAGGCCGGCAGGAAGTGGCCAGAGCAAGCACTCTGGGAGCCGAGACCAGTCCTATACCAGCTGGAGGTTTTAGCCTCAGGACGGGCCTGATCAGCCTCCAGCTAGAGGGACTTCAGATCACTAGTGACTGTGGTGGTTTCCAGAATTATCAACCCATAGATGCTAATGACAAAGTGAGAGGTCAGTGCAGTGTAGACTTTGGGAGTGAGTAGTTTGGGAGTGCTATCAGCCTTTGCCCCTGGGACAAGAAGCCACCAAGGTGCCACTGCCGTGCAGCTGCCACCACATGGCTACTTCAGCTCCTGGCCTGCAGAGTGTAGGGGAACCAAGTGACCAGTCTGAGGGGTAATTGCTCTTGCTTTAACTTACTTGAATGTGGATTGCAGTCTAGGGTGCAGGTCCTGGGGTGTGCAACCAGCTTGACAGAGCATGTGGAGGCTTCAGAGAGGGCACCAAACTAATACCTTCAGAAGCTGAGAAAACCCCAGCATTTGGGATGAAGCTCCCCTGTCTGGTGGCAGAGTCCTACTGTGGCAAAAAGGCCAAAAGTCAATTAATTGAGTGGCAACATGAGCAGGCAAAGGAAGCAAAGCAAACAGAGCAACCAACTTTACACTCCTTTTTAGGGACAAAAAGGATCAAACAATGGAATAGGAGGAAGACAGTGAAGTCAGAACTCCTGCATCAAAAGCTTCCAAGAAAAATATGAGCTGGTTACAGGCCATAGAAGAACTTAAGAAGGATTTTGAAAACAAAATAAGTGGAGGAAAAATTGGGAACACAAATGAGAATAATGCGAAAAATTTATGAAATGAGTTTCAACAACCTGACTGAAGAAAATAACACATTAAAAAATGGACTAACTCAAATGGCAAAAGAGACTCCAAAAGGCAATGAGGAGAAGAATGCCTTAAAAAGCTGAATTTGCCAGATGGAAAAAGAATCTCAAAATCTCATTGAAGAGAATCATTCCTTCAGAATTAGATTGGACCAAATGGAAGCTAGTGACTTTATGACAAATCAAGATACTATTAAACAGATCCAAACAAATGAAAAAAAAAATAGAAGGCAATGTGAAATATCTCATGGGAAAAACCACTGACCGGGAAAATAGATCCAGGAGAGATAATTTAAAAATTATTTGACTACCTGAAAGCCATGATCAAAAAAAAAAAAAAAGAACCTAGAAATCATCCTTCAAGAAATTCTCAAGGAAAACTGCCCTCTATATTTTAGAACCTAAGGGCAACATAGAGGTTGATAGAATCCACCAACCACTTCCTAAAAAAGATCTCAAAAGAAAACTCCTAAAAATAGTATAGCCAGGTTCCACAATTCCCAAATCAAGGAGAAAATATTACAAGCAGCCAGGAAGAAACAATTTGAATTATTGTCAAAACACACTCAGGATAACACAGGACATGGTAGCTTCTACATTGAGGGATTGAAGGGCTAAGAATATGATATTCCGGAGGTCAAAGGAGCTGGGATGAAAACCAATAATCACCTACCCAGCAAAACTGAGTATCATATTTCAGGGGAAAATATGGTCATTCAGTGGAATAGAGGATTGTCAAAAATTCTTGATGAAAAAACCAGAGTTAAATACAAAATTTGACATTCAGATACAAGAAGCAAGAGAAGCACAGAAGGCAAACAGGGAAAAGAAATCATAAGTAACTTATAAAAGTTGAACTATTTATATCCCTACATGGAAAAAAACAATAATTGTAGCTTATGAAACTTTTTTCAGTATAAGAATATTTGAAGGGAATAGAAATGTTTGTATGTGTATATGTACACACACACACACACACACATATATATATATATATGTTTATATAGGAGGGTATATAGGCATATGAATACATATGTGAATGTGTGCATATATGTGTACAAGTATACATAGATAGAGGGCACAGGAGCAATCTAATAGGAAGGTATAATACTTAAAAGTTGAAAGTAAGAAGTGAGAGGAATATAATAAGAGGAGATGGGGAGAGACAGAATGGGGTAAACTATCTCATATAGAAGAGACAAGGAAATGGAGAGGAAGAACAGGAAGGCAAAAGGGAATGGGTTAACCTTATTCTCATTGAATTTGGTTTAGGGAGGGAATGACATACACACTAAACAGGGTATTTCACCCTACAGGAGAGTAGGGGGAAAGGGGATGAGAGGCGGGATGATGGAAGGGAGGGCAGGTTGGGGGTGGGGGGGAGGGAAGTTGGCCACACCCACTTTTGGAAAGGGACAGGATCAAAGTAGAAAATAGAACAAGTGGGAGGTGGGAGAGGAGGAAGGGAAATACACTTAGTCTTTTACAATATATCCACTATGAAAATTTTTTGCATAGCTATACATGTACAACTTATATTGAATTGCTTATCTTCCCAGTAAGCTGGGTGACAAGGGAGGAAGGGAATGAATCTAGAATTCATAGCTTTAAAATCAAATGCTTAAAAAATATGTGTGTGTGTGTGTGTATATATATATATATACTATAATATTATTACATATATATATATATACTATACACTATTATTAATAGTATTTTACATGTAACTGAGAAATAAGATAAACAGACACTGACTGGGGCACAGAGATCTACCATGCCCTACTGGAAAGTCGGAGGGGGTATCGGAGAAGACATGGGAGAGAGCAGATTGGAGGAAGGGACATCCAGTGGGATCGCTATTTTGGGATGGTGGGTAGAGGAAAAAAACGGGGAGAAAATTTGCAACTCTAAATCTTGCAGAAATGAATGATGTAAACTAGAAGTAAATAAAGCATTTGATTAAAAAAAAAGAAGCCTTAATGAACGTGGTATGGAAAACAAAACCAAAAAAGAACTTTGATATTTGACATTGTTTAACATAGAATGGGGATAACTAGTCCCACCGTACATACCCATTCTAAGCTTTATAAAAATATCTATGTGTACATGTGTGCACATACTAATAAACAATGGCAAATAAAATATATTGAAAGAATACTCCTTTGTATATATCTACATGTATAAATGTTTACTCTGATTATAGAATATAAGTTCCTTGAGGGCAGGATCTGGTTTGTTTTTTTTTTTTCCATATCCCTAGCACCAAGCAGAGTGCCAAGTCACATAACACAGGCTAAACAAATTCTTGATGATTGATTCCCTTTTCTCCATCCAGACATGGAAGGAAGTGATAGCAGTTCATTTATTTTCATGGAATAATTTATAAAGAACTCCAAATGTTGAGCCTAAAAACAGGAAATTCAGAGAAGAATTAAACTTCTTGAAATATTTGAAGGACTTTCACAAGGAAGCCTGAGTAGCCAGAGGGCAAAACTAAGAGCAATTGATAAAAGATGTGGAGCACACTTCAAGTTGTCATAAAAAAGAACAATTTGAGCTATTGAAAAATGGAACTGATCGGTTAACTAAGGTAGAGACAATGAGAAAAGTGATTTGTCTAAGGCAGCAAGGAAAGTAACAAGTATAGAATGAATTTTCCTTGTTAATGGAATTTTGTGTCTAAATAGGAAGATGGGGGAAAGAGAGGTGCAAGAATAAAACAAAGTGTGTACATGCCTATTACAGATGATATACAATAAATGTTATGATTTCCTCCCTTGTTATACAAGGAAACATTTTTCTTTTACTCAAAGACTCCCATAAAAATTATAAATGACTTCTATAAAGTATTTTAATTATATCTTACAATGTTGTTATCCCTGAGGTAAGATGAATTTATCCCTCACCATAGTAGTTAGAGAAAGTGATAAAATAAGACTCTAGGGAGAAGAATGCTACTGCATGACATTCAATTGACTCCAGAAATGGCTGTTCCCGATTAGGGTCAACATATTCCACTGTCATCAGATTTCTGCCCTCATATTATGTGGTAGAAATACTAGCAGAGTGATGTAAAGATCTAAGCTGAAAGAATTAGAAGTGATGTAATAATTGTTTTTACATATTTTATGAGCTCTCATGTAAAAAAGGGAGGAGTCTAATTCTAATCCCTTGAGTTTAGAGGGCAGAAATGAGACTAATGAGTGAAAACTGGAAAATGGAAGATTTTAACTCAACATTAAGAAAAACTTTCTGTCAAATTAGAGCTGCCCCGATATTGAATGCCCTGGTTCTGGAATAGTTACTTCTGATATCCTAAAGCAGAGGTGGGGGTGATAACATCTTGTTTATTTTTTTTGTTTGACCTTAATTTTTGAAAAGGACCAGTGGCATCACAATGTGATAGGTGATGTCTTGACTTGTATATAAACTAAATTTAAGTAAGGCCACATTCTCTCCTCCAGTCATTGAAATCCAGTGGCAAGACAAAGGTCACAATAACTAATGATGGCTTAGGATGAAGTAGAACTCTTCCTCTTCGATGTCTTACAAAGCTGTAAGTGTTCCACAGTGCCTGCATCAGCTGCCTTCGTAGCCAGTGGAACAAATTGTTCTCGTCTGCTCATTCCACTGAGGAAGTATTCACATGCTTGGGGTCGACATCCCCCTAACTCACCAATGGATGAGAGTTCTGTCAGTTACCCTCAAACTGATTTAAGTCTATCTGCCAAGATAGTATTACCAGGATGTGGCTGCTGTGAATGCTACTGCATTTTGGACCCAGGTAAGAGAAGAGTAAGAGCTGTGTTATAGGTGGACAACAAAGGTGAATGAGCACTCCTGAAAAGGGCTCAGCAAACCCTAACACCTGAGCTGCTAGTCCTCCTTCTTGGTATTGTTATTTACAGTATTTATAATTTGGGGAGGGGTTGGTTATACATGTCTATGATAGATCAATTGGTTCAATAAATTATATATAAGAAGATAATATTTGGTACATAAAGTCATACTTGTTTTGACTAATAATGGGATTTCCATGTGTAGATTCATATTATTATATAAATCAGTTTCATATATTCAATGTATCAAAATTCACTGTTACTCAGAGGGCAAATTGACTTTCTTATGGCTTTGAGGGAAAAAATTGCATTTTGATTATTTCTTAAAGTGCTATCATTGCCTATATTAGACATTGAGTCTACAAATATATTCCAAGAATTAAAAGAGCAGTAGCTAAGATAAATGTAAACCATTAGAGAACCATTCAATTTTAATTACACATGATTTTTCAAAATAATTATATTTTTATATTTATTCATTGAAAATTACTGAAGCACATTTACTTTCCATCTTTTCAAGAGCAACTTAAATTCCCAGGACAGAATAGTAAGGACTCCTGTAGAAAGGGGAATTTGACCTAAGTTTTAAGGGAAGCAAGGAGGGAAAAGTAAAAGGGCAAGCATTGCAGGAATAGATGACAAGTTAGTGAAAAGGCATGGAATCAGGTGAGGGAATGTTGTGTTGGAGGAACAGCAAGCAGGTCAGTGTCACAAGACTATAGGGCTCATGGGGTAAAGTCCATGAATAAGTTCTAATAAATAGGGAAAGGTAGAAATGGGTCAAAAGATCAATATGTAGATGACTGAAATCATATCAATCTTGACTTTCTGATTATAAATTAAAATAGAAAACAAAAGCAATTTGCAGATATGTGGAAGTGTGACTGAAAAGTTTCTTTTACAAAGAAATAAATTAATGGATTTCAGGATTTATTTATTATCTGGCATATGGATCATATTTGGAATCAGAAAGACATTAATTCAAATCTAGACTTGGCTATTGTGTTACCCTGGACAAGTCACTTAACCTCTGATTGCCTCAATTTCTTCCTTTGTAAAATAGTGGTATTTGTAACATTTACCTTCCAGGGTTGTTGTGAGGAAAAAATGAGACAGTATATAAAAAAGCTAGCTGTTGTTACGGTTTGTTATATGACCAAGGACACCAAGAAAAATAATTTTAAAAGGAAACCTGTATTCAAAGTGCTTAGGATATGTATGAAGAAATATCACTACACAAATAATTCCATTTTATTCACCAACTGCTTTTGAAGAGGATAAGGAAATAGAGAAATTCTATAAAGAACTCAGTAAGAACTTTGAAATTACATCAATCTCTATGCCAACATAATGGACAGATAGGACAGCTAGGGCTTGGAATCAAGAAGACTCATCTTCATGAGTTCAAATCTGACCTCAGATACCTACTAGTTGTGTGACCCTGGGCAAGTCACTTAGTGCTGTCTGACTCAGTTCCTCACCTGTAAAATAAGCTGGAAAATAAAATGGCAAACCACACCAATAGCTTTGCAACGAAAACCCCAAATGGGGACATGAAGAGTTAGACACAACAGAAACAACTCAACAAAAACAAAAATGCTAACAGGTTAATGAAGGACAGAAAAAAATGTCCAAAAACACAGCTTGGGAGTAAGAAGCAAGAAAAAGCACAGATTGCTACAAACACCCAGAAGCTTCGTGTTAAAATACCATGAACTCTCTCATCCACAAGATAAGAGACTGAATATTTTGGGCATGGAATAATATCACAAAAATAGATTATATTTCAATAGACAAGAAATTATTATTGATTAACGGAGCATTAATGGACCAGCTGTCTATGTGCAATTTAACCACCAAATTGTTCAAACAAAGCCAGTACCAAAATTGACAAAAAGAGAAAAACAGAGTTGTCATGTAACTGTTCAAACTCCAGCCTGACCAATTAAAATGAACTGGAGTTGTGGAAAAAATGAACAATAAATAAAATAACAAACATTGACACCAATGAACACCATTTCCTTAAAAAAAAAAAACATCCATGAATATAAATCAGTCACAAAAATAAGGAAACTAAAAGATGGTAGAAAAGTTTTATGGTTTTTTTTCTTCTGTTTGTTTGTTTGGTTTGGCTTTTTTTTTTCCAGCAAACAATTGAGCTCCTTGTTCAGCAGGGAGATCTGATAGCCAAAAGCAAAAGTAATGTAGAAAAGAAATTGATAAAATTTTATGGAATAGAATGGTGGCATGTTATTATTAGTATGCTCTCCTAAAACATGGATAAAGGGGGGAGGTTTGGAGATTTACAAGGAAGCTTGGTGAAAAGCCCAATTAAATCAATAATCTCCAAGTCATGTAAAGATAAAACTTGAAACAACAAAACAACAGAAAATTTGAGAAAAATAAAGAGATTTAAGTCTTCAGTAATAAACTTTTCATCATCCCAGATGTTGATATCTTTAGCAGATACCATAAAAGGTCAATGCACTGACCTCTGGATTGAAAAAGAGTGATATAGCAGGCTGGGTAGCATTTGGGAAACAACAATATTTTTTACTTCAAGTTTCTCCCCTAAATAAAAACTTATCTTTTTAAATATCAGCCTTCTGCTGATGCTGCATTTGCTGCAAGTCATAAACTAACACAGTTTCTGGAGAATTAAAGTCTTAGTCACCCAAAAGTGAAAAAGCACTTGGGGGAGGGGGAAGGGGGAGGCTGCAGAATATAAACAACAAAGAATCATGTAGGTGAAGTGGCATAAAGTTTATCAGAGGAATGTATTGTGGGGAAAGAAAGTGTGACAAGAGTGTAGAGAAAATGACAGATAACCAAAGGGGAAAGGCAGTCTTAGTCTTCCACTGGTGTCTATTCCAGGATGTTGGGTAACTGTCTGTGGAAGATTGATGAGAGGATGTGGGTGAAAGTCACACAGGATAAAAAGGCATAGATGGATATATGCATCAATGGAGGGTGTATCTACATTGAAAGCCTCACAGATTCATGGAAGGTTTGAAGTTGGGATGATAAGGAAGGTCTTTTAGAATGGCAGAGTGCAGGCGACAGATACAAGAAATGTTGAGGATAGTGATAGAGAATTTAAAAAGGAAAAACAATAAAGATTTTTTTAAATAGTATGATTAATGCTACCATTGTTATATATGTTGGGCTAATAAGACAAGAGGGGGCAGGACTTTATAAAAGAGCAAAATAAAAGTACCTCTGTTTTCAAAATGATCTCATTAAAATTCAAATGAGTTATTATTATCTGGTAGGCTGAAGACATTACAGGAAAGGAAGACTTCTAAAGACATTTTTTTTTCCTATTTCAAAATTTTACCTAAAGCTAATGCCTGCAATCACTGAAGTTGCCTGTGGTATAATTGCTAAAGGTACAAATTGGAATAATTTAAATTATAATCCAACGACCCAGAGGTCCTCAAGTTTTCCCAGGCACACAGGCCATGGCTGCAATTTCCGTGGATTTTATTCATTTGTCCAAATATATGGCAGCACTAATTAGATCAAAAGATATTTATAGAATTTCACAGTTATTTACTCCTTTGGGAATGTTACTTCAGGCATGTAGAAGGAAAAGATCCTGAGACATTCCAATCTGCCTCCTTAGCACCAGGGTAGCATTTCTCTCCAATGGTTTCTTTCTATCAGTTACCATCACTGTCATGATTGGACTTAGAGATTTATCTTGAAGAGTTTATACTGTTCCCACCCCACACTCAACATGCCCTGTGATGGGGATGATACTTGCAAAGATCAGCAGCTGACAAGTTTCCATGGAACTATGAAACCTCTAGGGCTAGAATCAAAGAAAGGCAGAAACTACTTGTGCTGAAATGATCTAGGAGAATCTTCAGAAATAATGTAGAGGGGAAACAAGAAGAGGTACACAGTGGTTTCCACAACAGTACCATGATTGAATTCATCAGGACACCAGGATCAAGTAGGAGATTTGGTTGAAGGATCAGGCTAAAAGTTTTGAAAGTTGTATAACAGGGGTGGTTAGGTGACACAGTGAATAGAGCACTTGCCCTGGAGTAAGGAGGACTTGAATTCAAATCCAGTGTCAGACACGTAACAGCTGTGTGACCTTGAGCAAGTCACTTAATCCCAATTGCCCTGCCTTCCCCCCTCCAAAAAGAAAGTTGGATAACAACAAGGGCACACACAATTTGCTGAACTTAATTTCCCATGTATTATCTAGATTTTATACCTCACTGAGTGAAATCAATTCCTGCTTTCAAACTTCCTTTGAATTAGATACAGACAGATAGTTGAGGAATACATTACTTTAGAAGGATATCTCTGAGGTTCATTCATTAAAACTGACAAGAAAATAGTGCTTGAAATACTATGTTGGCACTAAGTGGTATTACTCTGCCAAGACTGGGGGCCCAAACACTCACACATTCCAGCAGGCAATCCCAAGGTTAGTATATGTTAACATCTTTTATTTTAAAAGATACAGTTTTATCTTACAATGGAGGGGAAGAACAAGAAGGCAAAAGGGAATGGGTCAACATTACTCTCATTGAATTTGGCTTAAGGACAGAATAACATACACACTAAATTGGGTACCTTACCCTACAGGAAAGTAGGGGGGAAGGGATAAGAGGGCAATGATAGAAGGGAGGGCAGATTGGGGTGGAAGGGTAGTTAGAAGCACACACTTTTGAAAATGAACAGGGTCAAAGTAAAAAACAGAATAAGTGGGGGGGCAGGATAGGATGGAGGGAAATATAGTCAGTCTTTCACAATACATCCACTATGGAAATGTTTTGATTAACTACACACATACAACCTATGTTGAATTGCTCATCTTCTCAGTGGGTGGGTGGCGAGGGAAGAAGGGAAAGAATCTGGAACTCAAAGTTTTAAAATCAAATGTTGAAAAAAATTATTATTATTTTTTTACATACAAGTGGGAAATAAGATATACAGGCACTGGGGTATGGAACGCCATCTCGCTCTAACGGAAAGTTGGAGTGGGGATGAGGGAGGATATAGGAGAGAGCAGATTGGTGAAGAGGGTATTCTGTGGGATTGCTGTTTTGGGTTGGTAGGTAGGGGAAAGATGGGGAGGAAATTTGTAACTCAAAATCTTGTGAAAATGACTGCTGTAAACTAAAAATAAACATATTTTTTAAAAGATACTGTTTTATTATATCTTTACCCAGTAAATTATTTCCAAAAATTATAAATAATAACTAATAATCATAATAAACTTAAGCTAAAATATGATATTTTTTCCCTGCTCTATAATGTCTCCTTTATCAACTCACTCATAATCAAATTCCTTTTCACAAGTTTGCCCTCACCTTTTGATATACAACCAGGCTAAGAGCTTACTTAGCAATAGACATATTATGCACTGCAAAGATACTATATGTGGAAGTCCTTGGATTGCTTGTGTATCATCTGTAAATGGCTTCTGCTTTCCTTGTATTCTAGGTTCTATGTTGTCGTGCATTTATATTTTTCCCCACAGACAGCAAAAGCAGGAAGAAGGAAGGGGGGAAAAACATATTAAGTATTGCCAGGAAGAACACAGAAGTCCTTGAATTCTTTCCCTAGAAGTAGATACTTTTCAGTTTTCTCTCTCCCAATAGTTTAAGCCAACAGGAACTGCTACTTTTTAAATCTATGCATCCTACATTCACAGCATTCCTCTGATAAAGCACTCTAGTAACTCCATCCAAAAAAAAAAAAAAAGATGCTGTTTGCCTGGAAGGACCTGTTCTTGACGAATCCATCCTATCTTATAATAATTCATATTTCCTTGGCTCACAAACCACCTGTTCATTCACTTTTCTAGAAATTTTTTTCAGGAATTCATGTCAAGATTATCAGTCAATAATTTAAAGATTTCACTTTTTTACCCTTATTGAAAATCAGAATGTTTGTTCCTCTCCAGTCATTTGGTTCAATTTCCATTCTCTCTGATTCCAAAGCAATCACATGTGTACATTATTTCGGTACTCAAGGATACAGTAGAAAGAGCTTGCTTTGAAATAACAGGTTTGACTAGAGGCTCTTTAAAGATTTCTTACTATTAAAATCTTCTGAGTTTAAAGGATGTAATTAAAGGTAGTTAGAGTATCATCTACCTTTAATGGACCATAGAAAATGAACCTGGAAAGAGTCTTAGAAATCATCTAATCCAACATTCTCATTTAACCAATGAGGAAACTGAGAGATCATATAAAGGTCATAAGTGGTATAAAAAGGACTTGAACCCAAGTCTTCTGATTGAAGATCTGGTATACTCTCCACTACATAATGCTTTCAATCAAAATAGGCTAGTCTCCCTAAGGTTCCAATTCTGCACCTTCAGATTAGAAAATCAACGTGCAACCTACTGCACTAAGAAGGCACCTAGTATCTCAGGTCCAGTTCATCAGTGCCTATTTATACATCCTGCCCTGTACACAATAGAACTTAATGAATTCTTGCTAGCAAAATGAATTACTGACTCTCTATAAGGAAGTGAAGTCCTCTCTAGCAATAACCCATTCATATGGCTGACGTTTTCCACTTACTTCATAAGTGAAGATGGGAAAAAGTTCAACATGTGAGCCTTTGATATCTCCGGACATTACTGAGGGAGTTAAATAAGGGAAAAAAGTGGTCCTGCAAGTGGATTGGTTTTATATTAAGGGTTTTAGGAGGGCAAAAGAAAACAAAGGTCAAAAGAAATATACTAGTATTGAAAGGAAAAGGGAGAAACTGATCTCTCTCTGACTGGGGTACATGAGAAGAATATACAAACATAGAGAATGGGGTAGGGGAACTGGTATCAAATGAACCTAATTCCTATACAAAATACATGAAGGAAGGTCAAAGACATGTACACAGTTTCATATAAAAGTTCATGAAACTCAACAGGAAAAATAAGTAAAGATTAGGAGGAAAGGTAAACCAAAAAGAAAATACTCATAGGGTGAGGTAGAGAAGTAGACAAAATAATTAGATTCCAAAAAAGTCTCTTAGATTTCCCCTTAGTCTACTGTCAAGCGGATGAATAAATTGTGGTACATATATAAAATGGAATATTGTACTTTAAGCAATGAAGAGATAATTTCAGTGAATCCTTGGTAGTATGAACTGACACAGAATGTAGTGAATAGGACTAGAACAGTGTATCCAAGAAGAACAAAGTTATAAAGAAAAACAACAGCAACAAAACACTTGAGAATTCTGATTTTAAAAATCACCAATCTCTCCAGAGGATCCTAAGAGTAAGTTTTTTTTTTTTTTTTTAAAGCAATCGGGGTTAAGTAACTTGCTCAAGTTTTGTAATGGAAATGCAGATTTAAAGATCTTCCCTGCCCCTAGGCTAACGTGCACCTGGAGCCTGGGGTGGGAGGCTTGTTTTTCAGTAGATACTTTTTGATTGGCCAGTGGGTTAATAAGGTTGTTACATTCTCTGAGCCAGGAGAAGGCTATATAAGCCCTGATGTGTAGCTTTGTTTTGGGACTCACTTTGAGAAGTGTTCTATGATTTGATCTGAATTCTGGGAAGCCGTTGTTGAGAGTCCCCCGGCTTTGAAACCCAGATGTTGTTTGGTATGGATGTAATGGTTGCACAGTTTGGAAAGCTGTGTACTTGATCTGTTTCTGTCTTGATAATACTGTCTGTACATTCTGAAGTTTGGGGTGCTGACCTTTTTCCCCTGAACAAGGTAAACGATACATATCTGACTGATTAAAGTAAGCTTGTTAACCCATTTTGAGTTGCTTTCCTTTATCAAAGCAGATCTAAGAACCTGTGGTGGCGGCAAACCTGAGGATGCGCTTGGGGTGCTTGCTGCAACAAGGTTACATGGCCAGTTATTTCTGGGTGTGGTGCTGAGTATCTGAGCCTGGATTTGAGCCAGGTCATCCCGACACTGGAACCAGTGCTCTTACTTGCTGAGCCACCTGGCCGCCCCTGCCCCTAAGCAATTGGGGTTAAGTAACTTGCTCAAGGTTACACGGCCAGGTGTTTCTGGGTGGGTGCTAAGTATCTGAGCCTGGGATTCGATCTCCAGGTCTTCTCACCACTGGAGCCAGTGCTCTTACTCACTGTGCTACCTGGCCACCCCAAGAGTACGTTTTTGAGACACATTTTTGGACATGACCATGGTGAGGATTTTTTTTGTTGTTGTTGCCTGGGTATGCTTTTTAGTTCCAAGATTTTTTTCCTCTTTTTTTTTTTCTCTCAGTTAATTTAGGGGGAGAAGGGGTCTGGCTAAAAGAGAGAGAGGGACTAGAAAGAGCCATAACAACAACAAAAAAAGAAGGCTGTTGAACAAAGTATGTTTTACATTCACAAAAGAGAACAGAGAGAAGTTCAGAAGGAAACACAACATTGAAGTCTAAAAAAGTAGTGTACAAAATTAATTATATGCTTTTAAAAAAAAAGCTGAATTGGAGATTCACAGTTTCATATAAAATTATGTTTGTGTTTTGCTATGTGCATGGAAATGACCTTTTTGGAATGTTTAATTTCAAAATGTAAAAGTAAATTTAAAAAAAAAGATAAGGAAATGATCAAAAAGTAGTGGGGCTTTATCTAGTTGTAAGTTTGATCATGTCAAACCAACTCCATTCCACTGTATCAGAAGACTATTAGACTGAAAGATAAGGGAAAAAAATAAAGGCAGAGTTCAGAAATCTTTGAAAAGTTATTAATGCTATCCTTGTAGACAAAATGGACATGGTCTATAAAAGAGTATATTCGGATAGATTTGGGAATGGATAAATTATCAGACTCAAAGAAAAGGCATTAATGAGTTAATGACTGAATCAATAATTCTGTTTTCATTTTAAGATAATAGTAGATTGTTTTCATCACTGACATTGAGAGAATTAAAACAGTTCATAACACTGCAAATGTATAGTCTTATGTAAGAATGAGGTTTAACCTAAACAATTACTCTAAACCACTTAAAGTAAATGATAAGATGCTATTTCCCAAAATCTTAAATTGGTGAGAATGTCTCAATGAATAAAAAATTCTAGACTAAGTATGAATAACCCTTGAAACCTATTAGCTAAAATGGAATAATTTTGCACAGAAACTGTTTGAATTTTTGAGAAAACTCCATCATGCCCTGTTGATATTCCATTAAAAATAAAAGGAGACAGTATAAAACATAAGCATTTGATCATGTGAAGTTCTGCATAGGTTAGAAGCCTTCCAACTAAGCAACTCAGAAGAAATTGCTTTGGGGAATCAAGAAAGAGCCTTGGCTTTGATCTCCTACAGTCTGACCAGAGGAAGACATTGTAAAATGTGAAAGTTCCAGAAGATTTGGACTTTTTCACTCTCAATCAAGTAACATCTCTGGAACAAATTAGTTGGTGGCAGCATTTATTTCAGGATCTGAGAATGGACTCAACTAGATGAGGAGAGGGAGATTCAGGGCTCTACAAAGACCACAGTAGAAGAAAAGCTACATGACACTTTAAGGGGCTATCTTTAATTCTCCAGCAAAAAGAACTTCCAGGTGCTGTAATTACCCCTTTACAACTTTTGCACTAATTCTGAGCCCATTTCATGTCGACTTTGTACATACTTGTAAATAAGGATGTTACTGACTTTTAGGGAGATAACTTTGTTATCAACTATATATACCACAGTAGAAAATGCCTATTTATAAAAGCTAATTAATCTCACTGGCTATTTGATATTAACTGATAATCATGGGACTAGAGGGGAAAGGCACTGGAACAGAGGCTGGTGAACTTTAACATTAGAAAGACAACCTTCAACCCCTTAGGGCTAAATCTAAACCTGGATTGGATGAGTCACCCTACCCTGGGGGCTGGACTCATCTGGGTGAACAGGAATGGGGATAGAAGTTCCAAAGCATGTTACATTTATTATAGATTTTGCTGGAAGATTTGTATTCTTTCTTCCTTAAATTTTCTTTAAAACTATTTAACAGCAAAGCCTTTAATTAAATATGAAGAAACTGAAAAAAAGCATAAAATGAATTAATATAAATCTTGAATTCCTGGCAATCAACCCTTTCATCAAAATCCTAAAATCACTAAGTTAGGAGGAAACTCAAATATGATAAATAAATTTCTTATCAGAAGCAGAAATCTCCTTTATAACATACATAACAAGTTACTCATCAGGTTGCCACTTGAAGACCTACAATATTTTATAAAACACAAGAGACTTACAATATCTCAGAATCTGAAGTTCTTTTAGATGCTGCCTAATCCAAATCTCCTCTGCAATGCCTACAAATGATCATTCAATCTCTGCTTGAAGATATCCAATAATAGGGAACTTAACCTACTGAAACTGTCCATCCTACTTTGGAAGAGTTCTAATTGTTACATCTCCCCTCCCCCAACACACACATTTTATATCATGTCTAATCTTCCTTTAAGTACTTGACTTCATTTCCTAACTGTTGATTATAATGTGCGTAATCTGGAGCAGTTCACTTCATGAGCTTGGGTTTTATTTTTTTTTAACTGATAAAATGGACTCGTTGATTTAAATGACCTTTACCATCTTTACCAACCTTTACCATCTTTAAATCCAATGATCTTAAGCCTTCACCGTTTTTTCTACTTTTAGTTTCCTATATTTCCTTTCATGTGCTTACATACTTCTTTTATAAAATCTAACCCATGCTCTACCCCTCTTGCATATATTCTGTAACTGAATAAATTATACCCTTCCAGAGGCATTTTTCAATCATAAATCTCATTTCACTGAGTATTATTGTTAGTTAGGAAGTTAAATTTGTGTCCTTGAATTAGGATCTCTAGTTTTTCCTATTTTTACAAATACTTTGCCATAGGTTTTTTGCTGGTTCATTTCCTGAAAACTATTTCCTTTCAATTACTGAGATAGTCCCTATCCTATTGAACCCTTGCCCTCCCAGAACTATGTACCTCTTCCAATGTCCTCTCGAATGCCTGCTCCATAACTAACAAACTTACTTTGATCTTAAAACATTTTTTCTCATTCCTTTTATCTTCTTTTACTTAACTGAGATTTTGATATTTTCAACTGACACTGCATCCCTGGCTGTCCAGCATTGCTCAGCATTTTTCTCCTATCTTCTGACTCACTGGTCTTTATAGAGTTTTTAGATTACTCATTACTCTGCATTGCCATTTCCAAATTCTCCCTGTATCTGTCACTCAGTAACCTTTTCACATTTGTGGTTCATGCATTCAGATATATCACCCAATACAGATCCTGGTGGCTGCTGTTGACTACATGGACATTCTTTCTTCTTTAATCAGTTCAGTACCTAGTTCGCAGTCTCTTTCTATCCCAGATCCTACCCTTATACTAAGTGACTTCAATATGTGTAGTGATGCATTTCCTAAATGCTCTAATTTCCCGTTTCCTCATTCTACTCATTTCCCATTACCTACGTCTCCCCTACAATTCAGTTACATCCAATCATCCATCACTAGCAAGAAATCCATTTCCATATTCACAAATGCTGAAATTATTTTATCTGATCATAATCTTATTATTTCATCTTTTCCTGTGCCTTATACATCCCCTAAACCTTTGAATAACCTCATCATGACTTCCAATCCTTCCATCTACAGGTCCTATCCAGGTCATCACATTTGAACTGCCTATAATTTCCCCCCTTTCCTTCCTAATTCCTGGTGAATCAATTTAAATCTACCCTACAAATTCCAATACCTTGATGCCCTTACATGTATGTAGGGACCTCTCAATGAGAAACTTCCTTTTCCAAGGCAGCTTCTCTTCAGCTTAGTTATACCAAGATTCCTAGAGTATTGAGAGGGTATGTGACTTCAATCAGACTGAACATGCCTGAGATAGGAAGTGACCCTAAGTTTCATAGATCCACAGTCAGATTTCTATCCACTATCCCCTCTGTTGATTTTTGGCATATACAAATATAAGTAAAAACCAAAGCATGATTATATATTTGAAACTAGAAGAAATCTTAATAGTCATGTAGTCCAACCCCTTAATTATGCAGATGATGCAACTCCAAGAAAAGTTAAATGAATTGCTAAAGATCACACCTTCTAGTAACTGAGTAGAAAAGCCAGGATGAAACTACAGGTCTTCTAACCTCAAATCCACTTCATTTTTCTCTATACTACATTAAAATAAGTTGTATCCATCAAAGAAAAATTTTCAAACAGCACTTTATAAAACTGCTCCTCAAATCTAATAAAAGATGGTGGTTTTAGGAAAGTATTCAGAAATGTTCTCCAACCCTTAATCTGTTTTTCATAAAACACATGTTGGTTAAAGAATTAAGGTAATTCTGGAAATCGTGCTATAATTTCTTAGGAGATTATAACTGAAGCACAGATGGTGATGTATCTCTCTTACAGGATATATATACATATATTTTATATGCAGAAGATATTATCATGTACTCTGTATTGTGCCACTCTTTCTCTATCTAGGTAGGAAACACCACCATGATATTCGTTCTAAAGAATAGCACAAAAGGGGTGGCTAGGTGGCTCAGTGAATAGAGCAGCAGCCCTGGAGTCAAGAGGACCTGAGTTCAAATTTGGCCTCAGAAACTTAACACAAAACTAGCCATGTGACCTTGGGCAAGTCACTTAATCCCAATTGCCCTAGCTTCCCCCCTCCAAAAAGAAAAAAAAATCTAAAAAAAAAAGAAGAGCAGAAGAAAAATCAGATAAAGTCATATAAATGAAACTTGGGGCTCAATGTTAAAAAATTTTTTAAAAATATATAAAAAACTTGTAAGTGGTAAAGATTATTGAATTGTATATTAAACCTACTCTCTTCATTTATTTACATGAGACTGAAGTAAACACTTGATGAGATGATCTTGATAATATTATAGGTCTTTCCCATCTCTAATTACTATAGTCTCCTTCATGTGAATTTTCCATAGTAAATCTGAAAGAAACTGTGAATAATGACTTAAAGCTGAGATAACAAGCACACTTGTAAGTTATTATACAGTTATTATCTCCCATTTTACTCAAAATGCAGTTCTGAAGTCTTAAAAATTATTTGTGATTCTTTTAAAGAAAGTAAAATCATTCTAAGGGGAAAAAATTGCCAAAATATTAATACATCAATATAAGAAAAATTCTATATTATAGCAAGCCTATTATCGCAATATAGTACATCTTAATGTTTTGCTTGGGCAGCTAGGTGGCTCAGTAGATGGAAAGGTGGCTCTGGAATCAGGAGAACCTGAGTTCAAATCTGACCTTAGAGAGTAACTGTGTAACCCTGGGCAAGTCACTTAACCCTGTTTGCTTCAGTTCCCCATCTGTAAAATGAACTGGAGAAGGAAATGGCAAACCACTCTGGTATCTTTGCCAAAAAACAAAAACAAATAAGTTCATAGAGGGCCAGATGCTACTGAAACAACTCAACAACAACATTTTACTTTGCTATTACTGGTCAACTAAAATATCTTTGCCATTTCATTTAAAAACACAATTTCTGACTGCATAATTTTTACCATTGACTAAAATAAAAATCTCACATTTGCAATCATATCCGACAGAACTGTAGCAAGACTCTTAAGGATAAAAATGCTTACAAAAGTACAGTATACTTTTAGGAAAAGAAATTTCTTTTGGCAGAAAAAAGGAGGTGAAGAAAAGGTAATGTATACAGAAGAAATACTAAAGGAACTTAGAAAAATCAGAAGGTATTTTACCTTGGGGCTGGCCATCACATCTCTAAGCCTTCAAAGAACACACTAGGTACCCAACAATATTAGTATCATAATTAAGGAGACAGAAAACAAGGATTGGATTGGAATGAATGCATGTCATTAGAGAGGCAGCCGAAATCCAAATTTTTATTTTAACAATCATGGAACTCAAAATCTAAGAGTTTAAAAAGTCCACGGAAACAATCTAGTTTAACCAGTATCAGATCAAGAATCTCCTCTACAATATCGAATAGTGAGAATAATCAAGACTTCACTCCTCACTTAACCCTATTTACCTCAGTTTCCTCATCTGTAAAATGAGCTGGAGAAGGAAATGTTAAATCACCCCTGTATCTTTGCCAAGAAAACCCTAAATAGTGTCACAAAAAAGTCAGAAACAACTGAAACAATTGTACAATACCCATTTCCTACACTGATGAAATCACAGGTTCCTTTCCCACTCATAATAAAAAAAATAACCATAGCTAAATGTTTTAGCAAAATTTCTAGTGAAAGGTTAACCACTGTCTACTAGTTCAGTGGCATAATGGTGCTAGGCCTAGAATAGAAAGACTTGAGTTTAAATATGGCGTCAGACCTTTAGGTACTGGTTCTGTGACACTGGGCAAGGTACTTAAATTCTGGTTGCCTCAATTATTTAAACTGTTAAATGTCTTATGAAGGTTAAATAAGGTAATATTTATTTAATGTTTAGTAAAGTGATTAGTACATACTAACACCATAAAAATGCTTATTTTCTTCTCCTTTCCTTTCCCATCCTTTCTACTATAAAATAAAACCCTGAGGAGATTCAAAGTTAGTAAAATCATGCTACCTTCCTCTTCAGTTACTGGTTCCACTTTTTTGAATGCCAAGTATGGATACTCTGTAACTGAGAATCCAGAGTTTATTAACATGTTGGATAGTCAAGATCAAGTATCAACATATATCAAGTATGTTATATCATTAGGAAATTATGGACCAACTCAATTATTTTACACAATTAAACCAACTTCATAAAGAACCAGTGTTAGACTGGTACCAGCATTTCCCCTAAGAGTCCCTGGCCTTGGAAACAAACTTGGGCACAAAAGTTGATAGATAACCCAAAACTAAGGCAAGAAAAAATTAGAATACTGTAACTTTGTTCAGTGAATGTCATTTGAGAGAGAAAAAGAGTAAAACAAAAGAATTTTGCCAACAGAGAATTATCACAGAACGAGGTGATCCAGGTTGTGCAAGTCCAGTACAGTAAGCTTATCATGCAATACTCTTAATACATTTTTTTTTACTTCAAATCATGGAGTTTAATGGTTCTCACTTGTAGTCTGACCCATATTTGACCGAGAATCCTTGCTTCAATATACAAAATTAGAGAATTTGACAGTTGGAAGAGACCTCAGCAACCATCTACTCCAAGGGGTTTCTGATAAGAGATTCTCCAATATTTTCTTAAAGATACATAGTGAGGAAAAACCCAGTGGATACATGAATTTATTGATTTTAGGGGCTTCCAGTATAGAAATTAACACCCACCCTCTTTGATGTAGAGTTATTTGAGGCACTGAGGAACTAAATGACTTACCTTAGTCACACAGCTAGTTATGTGTCAAAGGTAGGATTTGAACCCAAATTATCCTGACTCCAAAGATAGTTCCCTACCCATTGTGCCTTATTACTTCTCAAGCATGTCTCAAATATCTGAAGGACTTAAAGATGCAAGAGGAATTCTTTCTGCTCCGACCCAGAAGAGAGAACCAGGAGCAGTGAGTGGTGGTGGCAGAAAGGCACATTTCTTGATGTAAGAAAACATTTTTGAATAATTAGAGCTATCCCAAAGTGGAATGGGCTCTCTGAAGACATAATGGAGGGGCAGGTAGGTGACACAGTGAATAGAGCACTGGCCCTGGAGTCAGGAGGACCTGAGTTCAATTCTGGCCTCAGACACTTAACACAACAACTAGCCGTGTGACCTTGGGCAAGTCGCTTAACCCCAATTGACCTCCAAAAAAATAAAGATGTAATGGAAAAGATGGATAGCTCTTAACAGAAGGAGCAGTGTTTATTATATAGGGTTTCTTGAAATGGAATTGTATTGATATATATATTTTGAATCCTCTCTAATGTTCTGCTGTTCACATGACATTTTTTATTTTGTGTTAATATTCAATTTTATAATGTTTCTTTTTCTTTTCTTACTGTTTAAATTTTAGAAAAAACAACTTTTTTTCAAAAAACATAATAGGCTCCTTGTCACTAGCTGACTTTAAGCCAAGGTTGGATGACCACTTGTCAGCTATGTTGTTGAATTTTTTTTCAGATATGAGATGCAGTAAATGGTTACTGAAGATAATTTTGTGATTCTAATCATAGCCTAAAATAAATAACTTTTTTTTGGTGACCATATCAACATTGCTGATTCATACTGAACTTGTATGCCACTAATAACCCTCTCATGCATGCCCCTTACTTCTCAACCCCTTCAGGTTGAGAAGAGCAAAACTGAATTGTGGAAATGAGAGAACAAACTGGAAAACCAATAATGCACTCTAATCGCCATATTTATGCAAGAAACAAGATATGACCCAGGGAAATTTCAAGCCAATTTCTCTGAAGTCCATGTTGAAAAAGAAATGAGAAACACCTGGAACTTTCCAGATTACCAAACTTGGTAAATTCTATAATATCAGAAGAATATAAAAGCAGAAATAAAAATAAAGGTCTTTTAAAAATACACTTTGTTTTATTAATTTATGATACTCACTGTTACACAATAATTAGACAATTTCATTTGATACTTTCAAAAATGAACTTTATTTACAAAAAAATAAATTTATGACATTAGTATTGTCCACTTAGTAGAATTTAGAAAGCAAAAATATTTTTAAAAATTTTCTACAGAGATGCAAAGGTATGAATGGGGATATGATATAAATCTTTACAAAATATGCACACAACCATGAAATCACAGAATGAGAAATCAAAGAATGTTTAGTGAATCTGTTTTGATTTTAATATTTTTAATTATTTTTAAATATTTTAAATTCAGAAATTTTAAAATATCCGAAATTTTTAATTTAACATATTTTTAATTTGTTAGCCTTATTGTTTTAGCTTACCTGATGATTTCTTTTAATCCAGGCAATATCACTGAAGCAAATAAATATTCTTAATTTTTTTTCTAAAATGCTTAAAAATTTTTTACTTGCACAAAATGAATGCAAATAGAGAAGGGACTACCTGGACAAAATCTATATCAAAAACTTTGATGTGGACATTGTAAGTAAAGTATAAAGGCAAGTAACATAAATATATGACTAAATGCTTTTCCCCAATAGATGTAATTAAAGAATATGAATAAATAATTCTCAAAATGGCAGTTACAAACTACTAATAACCATAAGAAAGAATGTTCCAAATCACTAATAATAAGAGAAAAATGATTCCAAACATCTCGGGAGATTCACCTCACATCCATGACATTGGCAAAGACAGCAAAAGATGTGAATGGTCAATGTTGGAGGCATTATGGGAAGGTGGGCACATTAATACTGGAGCTATGAATTGGTCTAATCATTTTAGAAAGTAATTTAGAGTCATGTGAAGGAGCTGATTAATATGTCCATGTCCTTGAGCCCAGAGATTCATTCCACTGTTAGTCACATCCCCAAGGGATTTAATGGCAAATATCAACTGAGTTAAGAGCCTCAATATAGCAAACACCAACATTTTCCCATAAGTAGCAAAGAATCTAAAGCAAAACAGATATACATCAGTTGAGAAATGTCTAAAGAAATTGTGGCACTTGAATGTAAAAGAATATTGCTGTGAAACATGAAAAAAATGGATATGATGAAGGCAGAAAAGCACAGGATGATAAATGAACTGAGGCAAGGTGAAACAGAACAAAGAAAACAAAGTATCCCAAGGCAATAACCACAGTTGAAATTGATTGCTGAGAAATTATAATGACCTATCTTGGCCCCAAAGAAGAGATATTAGAAGACAACTCCCATTCCCACAACCCTGCTTTTCTGAAGAAGTGGTGGAAAATGGGTATAGAACAATGAATATATATATATATATATATATATATATATATATATATATATATGACTTTTTTGATTTGATGGTTTGGTGAACTGCTTTTTGCCGCTCTTTTAAAAAAATTCTTTGCTTAAGGCATGTCCCTCTGAATGGGGGTAGAGCAAGAATATATCAGGAAAAGCAGGTACATGAACCTTAAACCCAAATAATATCAAGAAATTTAATTTCAAATAAAAAGAATTTAAAATTCTATACTAGCTTAGGACTTTTTATTTCATTTTACCCCCTAAAACATTCTTAGTATATCACAAAATGTGGCAGCATCAGTGAGGGGGGAAAACTTACTAAAGGTCTATAGTTTTATGCCTAAAACTTACTGTGGGTAAGCATAAAGTGTGTGTGAGGGAGAAGGTAGGAAATAGTTTCATTCAAACAAATAATTCAGTGCTGTTTGGGTGAGTGTTGGTCAATTGATTAGCAGCTGGTCTCAATTTAAATAGAATTTATGGGAAACAGACTACTGCACTTCCTTGTGACTGACCTCTTCTGTTCAGAAAGTGAACTTGCATCCTTTTATTCTAAATTGAGGTCTTTGTTTTCCCATGAAGAGTATGAATGACACGAATAACGCTACGTCAAACTCCTGAATGTTTAAGTATATATTTTTTTCTGATCTTATGAAAACTATTAAGTCCTTTGATCCCCTGTTCAGATCAAATCAGAAATAGGCTCCAGGAAAAGGAATAGCTGAAACAAACCCCTTGTTCTCCATAATCCATTTCCTTGTCACAATATTAAAAGAGAAAAACCATGGAATTCTTTAGCTAAAGTTCCAACACAGGCGTCCCTACAATGGATAGTTCCATCTATGGCTCTTTTTTTATGTCTTTTTTTGGAGGGGGAAAGCACGGCAATTGGGGTTCAGCGACTTGCCCAAGGTGACACAGCTAGTAAGTGTTAGGCATCTGAGGCGGGATATGAACTCAGATCCTCCTAACTCCAGGGCTGGTGCTCTATTCCCTGTACCACCTAACTGACCCCTATCTAACGTTCTTAAAGGAACTGCCTAAACCTGTTACCAAATAAAATATTCTCTTTTCTTTTTTTTCTTATGAAAGTGCTTTAGATGTTTTACAATGCCCGTATTTTGGGTCATTTGTAATTAACACTAAAATCACATAGTTATAACAAAAAAACCAGCATCCCTTATCAATGAAGAAAGACTTAGAAAAATATGCAAGACGTCTGTGGAGCCTTCCCTTCTTAACTACAGCCCACAATGATCTTCTATGCACTCATCTATACTTAAATATAGTATCCTCTCACCTCATGTACAGATTCTATCCCCCCAATTATTGCTTCCAGGGCAGAGGCCAAGATTTCTACTCCTGTAATTGTTACTAACATATTCCTCTCAGCACTTGAGACAGTGATAGTACTATAGTTGATAAGAGAGAAGTATTAATGGGTTGGTTGATTGATGTTTACATTCCAAAAGCATAAACATTCATGCAAGGGAAAATATAAGTGCCCTGGCATGGTAAGGAGAAGGCAGAGAACAGTATTTATGACGAATAAATTTTTAAAAAATGAAAAGTAGACTTCACTATTCTATAATGGATAAGTGAGTATATAAAGTGCTAGTTAGTCACTTAATCTCTCTAAGTTTTGGGATCCTCAGCTGTTTAAAAATATGCAAAAGTAGCAATACTTCTAGTATCTACTCTGTAAAGTTATCTAGAAAATCAAATGTGTAAATGTATGTAAAGTGCCTTGTAAAAGTTAAAGAACCACATAAATGCTACTCAATATTATTACAAGTACAATAAAAACATGTGTTCATATAGCACTCTACCAATTACAAAATGCTTTAGACTTTATCTTGTTTAATCATCACATCAAAACTTTAGAAAAAGTTCCATTATTATTATACTCTGTATGCTTCTAAGAGGTTAAGAGGAGGGCAATGACTTGCTCAGAATCATGTATCAAATCAATGGCAGCACAGGTTCCTGATATCAGGTATTTTATTTTGTTTATTTCTTCTCTATATCCAGTGTTTTCCTATATTACATGGTTTCCCTACAAAGAAAAATCCAGAAATCTATAAAATAAAAATCTATATTTAAAATCATGACAGTGATAAAAAATTGCCAAGACTTATTAAACAAAATTACAATATTTATTCAAGCTATTTAGCATGTCTCTGTATGTGTGTGTCCTATTATTTTATTAATTTTATAATATTTTACAATTCTGCATTTCCAAATTGAGTAAATTTTTCATTCACTGTGAGCTAAGTGGCTTTATGTGTTCTGGTATGAGTTAGAGAAACTAATCAGGAAGTTTTTCTCTATCAGAATCTCTATATCTGTTTCAATCTATCAGTCCCTGTCTCTATCATTGTCTCTAGTTCCCCTGCCTGTTTTAGTTTCTCCGTCTCTTTCTTTTAGTCTCTCAACTATGTAATAGAAGGAATTTCTGCCACTGGTACTAAAATGTAAACAATAGACAATATACAACAGCATACATCACAAAAAAATTATGATACAGCAACTCTGAGACATTTGGTTGAGTTTGGGCCTCTGGGGCTATTTGTGGTCATGTAATAAGGGAAGTGGGCAAGGACAGGCATATTTTGAGCCTTTTCCTTTGTACCTTATGTTTTATGCATTAACATTGATTTATAGTTAACAAACTATTGCTTTTTTCAAAATAATAACAATACAAATAACATTTATATGGCATCCACTATGTGCCAGGTACTGTGCTAAGTGCTTTACAAATGAAGCAAAGGCTATCTATCCCCACACGTAGCATAGGAGTGTTGCTTTGTGACTCAAATTGAGGCAGAATAGATATCTCTAAACTCTTCTCCCTATCCTTCTCTAAGGGTGATTTTAATTACTTCGAAAAGGGGAATTAGGAAGTTGGGGTCAGAGGCCACTTTACTATTCTCAGAAAGAGGGAATATTGGACTAGAATTATATTCAGTTGCTCCCTTAAATATTTTTAGTCAAGAGGGACATTATTCTCAGGTTCAAGCTAACTTCTTATCATTGTTGCATTGTTGAGGGGAAGAAGGATGCCAAGTTCTATATCCACAGCCTGACCACTTTCCTACCAAATATCAGTTTCACAATGAATACACATGGCAAATATCAAAAAATCCATTTATCCAAATAGAAAAACAAAAGTCATACAAAGTATATGTAGGAGAATATATACCAGGCAATGCAAAGTGAAGGAGCTCTCCCACTGAGAGTCAGCTAACTCAGCTCAAACAAGAGAAAAAAGTCCCCAAATCTCACCTAAAGGGAAGTTCCCCAAAGTCTCTAGCATAGCAAGCTTAGGATAGGAACATGATGGAAAAAGTCAGATCCTCTCATGTCAGTTTTTTTTTTCCCAGAGTCTTTTTCTTCTGTAACCTGAAGTGGGGTTCATATCATCCATCTTCTCTAAAGAAGCCAAAATCACCCTAAGCTACTGAAAAACTGGAATAGACTAAAGCTTGATGAAGATTGAAGAGTGAAACTCATCTGTTAACTCTGCCCCACACATATGCAGGCAAGGAGCATTGATCTCTACAAATAAAGAGAGAGTCCCATACCAATGGACTTTGGAATTGGGATTACACAAATCATTTGATCCTCACAACAATCCTGGGAAGTAATTCCTTTCCCTCTAACCTCTCTAGTCTTCCCTATTATTGTAGTTGGTATAACTATTATAATGAACATATCTCATAGGGACAGACTATGCTGCCCCTGAGGGGAAACTCCCCAAGGGTCAAAATTCTGTCTCTAGTGTCAGTTACAACCAAATTTATTATCATATGGTGCTGAACAAAGCACATGAGAGAAGAAAGAGAAGGACTAATGAGGAATGAAAAAGGAGAAATACAACACATAAGGGAAGGAGAATTGGCCAATGTGGTCACAGGTATGAGGGAGGGTGAGGGAACAGTTGCCAGAATCTCCAAGAATAACCTTGTGTGATGGTAATGGAAATTTTAAGATCTTCCCTGCCCCTTAACATCTAAGGGAATTTGAAGACCTTTAAAAATATACTCTGTCCCCTAAAAGGTTGAATATAGTCGCATGGAGCCTGTGGTGGAAGGAGTTTGGTGAAGGGTAGAGCAGAGCCCACAGAAAGGTGGGAGTCAGAATAGCTAGATGGTGGGAGGAGAGAGGACAGAAGGCAAGTAGACAGTTAGACTTGTGAGTAAATATTAGTCTTGTGTTGGTTTGTGGGAAGGCTAAAGGATGCTGTGGCTTTCTGTGCTGTTATGGCTTATTAACTTCTTTTTTACTGTGATGGAAGAGGCTTACTGGTTTTGAGATTTGGTTTTCTGGTGTCTGGATAAATGTTTTATTTTCTGTCTTCTGTATGGAAAGTCTGTTATATTTTGTGATTGAGCACCATGCAGCTATATTTGTAGTGACCATGGGAGCTGTTAATATTGCATTGGTGCTATACCTTGAGAGATTATACCACTCTCAGTATGAGGATCTTAGCACTGCCAACTTAAATCCAATCTCCATTGAGCCATCAAAGTAACTTTCCTAAAGCACAGTTCCATCCATGTCAACTCTGCCCTCCCCTCCAATAAACTGCAGGGGTCCTTATTACCTGCAGGATCAAATTCAAAATCCTGTTTAGTATTAAAAGCTCTTCTTAACCTAGCCTACTCCAACCTTTCCAGTCTTCTTATACTTTACTCTCTGACATGCATTCTTCAATTCAGGTCTAAAGTTCAGTAGTTCATGAATATTAGTTCCTTCAAGGAAGCTTCTAAAAGATTACTGCTACTGAATGTGGGTGAAGCTCTTCTGATGTTATATCTCTGGCCTCTATTCACCTTCTAAGATTGAAAGTATGATTTCAACATCAGAAAAACTTCATTTTGGCCAAATATTTAACCAGATAACACTTAATTTACATTGCCTAAATTTCTATCTCATCTCTGCCAGGACTCATCCTAGGCCTCCTTTTCCACCACATGAACTGTCTTGCTCCACTGTTCTCCAGGATCTGATTCCACAATGACTGTGTCCAGTATAGTCTTCATCCTCTAGCCCTGGCAATACCTCTTAGCAAAAGATAAGAGAGGGATAATGGACAATACAACTAAGAATATAGAGGAGGAGGAGGAGGAGGAGAAACAGAGAGAAAGAGAGAATGAGTCTTTATCAATGACAGTAAGAGAGAAAGAAAATATTATAAAAGAAACGAGTTGGATACAAAATTGCAGTGACTACTAAAAGTCAAATTTCTTCCATTCCTGCCAGCTTGTCAGCTTCCATTCATCAGCATTAATGATGTGAAAACAAGATTTACAAAAAAGACCCTCAGCTTTAATACCAAATAATTATTATAAAGAAAATAAGACACATATTTTTTGAAGCAGATGGTTAAAAATTAAAAATATATGTATTGCAACTCCTGAACTTCTTCGGTGGCCCTCTTCAACTATTTCAGTAAATAAGTTACTATGAACCCAAAATTATGAGAAAGTTTATGTTCCACTAAGAAATGATGGATTGATGTTGATTAACAGTACTGAAGTACTTATTAACCTTCTCTTTCCCTAGAGAAGGTCCAAGACTGATAGATAAGAGTTTGAGGTAGCTTAGTTTTCCTTATTTGTTCTCTCAGTCAGAAAAGTGACACTGGATCTTACAGGGAGTGAGAAGCAAGGAATTGTGTAAAAGGAGGGAAAAGTTGCACAGTGTTTGAGTCCTTTCTGTCCCTCTCTTCAGAGAGCCACAGGTCATTATTTTGTTTAGTAGATATTCCCACAATCAAACACATCCATATTTAAAAGTAAGGTTATTGGGTTTTTTTTAATTGTTTTGGAGGTTGTGTTTTTTTTAAAGATCCTTATAATTATTTAATTACTTTCTCTTTCATTTAACTAAACAAATGTAATGGAACAATTCTCAGAACAGCAAATGTTATTTTCTCAGAAACTTATTTTGATGAATTTTAAAATAAAATTTAAGTACTAATTTATGCTTATATCTACCAAATCAGATGCAAAATTATATCTTCTTGGAGTTTATGAGAAATTAGTGGTGAATAGCGGAAAATTAAATATTGAACTACATCAGTAGCCTCTGGAGAAACAGGACTGTTAAACATAGAGAGTCAGCTTCCAAGTGAGGGATACTGGAGTTCAAGTCCTACCTCCAACATATACCAACTATTGCTACCAAATATAATTCATTTAATCTCTCAGTATTGAAAACAACTTACCCAAACTGTCAAGTTACCAAACACCTATTGCTGTGTATTAATGGAGGGAATTTACACACTAGGACTTCCTACACTGAAGAAACCATTGATATGGTTAAAAGAAAAGTGAATTAAGACAAAATTATAGTCCATATACAACTATTTATATATAAGTCCAAATATGTTTTAGAGTTGACCTACTTCCCAAAAGAATTGTAATAGACGCTTTTACTCTGGGAATAGTAATGAAAGATCAAGATGGTATGATGGTCCATAAAGAAAGTGATCAAGAAATCTGAGGAGCATAACTCCAAGTTGACTACAAATCACAAGTTTTACATAAAATTATGTTATTTAAGTAGAAATATGTTTGTGGTGGTAGTAAAGTACCACAGCATTGTATTTCCTAATATTGCAATCATATATTGCATTCTAGGTTAAACAGTTCAAAGAAACATGGAGAACTCTATATGGGTTCAAAGGACAGCAATTAAAGGTAGGAAAATAACTTCTATGAATAAAAGTTGTAACATTATTTCTTTTAAAAAGAGACTAAAGTAATTTTTATAAATGTGGTCATTATCTGTATCACACCATAGTAGAATATTAGATTTGGAAGGGACTTTGGAGGTTATCTAGTTTAATTTCTACATAAAACAAGAATACCATTCATAAGAAATAGTTTCAACTTCTGCTTTAAGACCTCAGGTGAAATATGACTCACTATCTCAAAAGAAAGTTTATTCCATTTTTGACAGCTCTAATTTTTAGAAAGCTGGTGTTTTTTTGTTTATTTTATTGTTTAAATTGAGATAAAATCTGACTCCATATAGCTTCTAAATATTGGACTTTGCTTGACTCTTTGTGGCCCTAGAACAAGCTTAAATCCTTTGGTGTGTGATAGAGAATAATATACTGCTGGTTTTGTCTGTCCTGTATGCCAAAAGAGAACCCGAATGACATCATGATATTGGGGTCATGGTACAGAGTGTTGAACTCTGGCTGATCAGACCAACATGAATTCGGAAGGGTCTATTACAGGTTGCCACAAATAGTTCCTTTGAACATTGCGGATGAAGATTTCTCTAGATGTCTACTTCTCATTTTTTTTAAAGTTACTGCAATTTTGTTTTCCTCAAAGAACACAGCAACTCCTTTGATTCAAGCATGCCATGCTGGGTGGTCCTGTGCCAGCATCTTCCATGTCCCACAATCTACACTAAAAGTTCTTCAGAGAGACCTTGAGAGTGTCATTGTGTCATTTCTTCTGACTTCCATGTGAGTACTTGCCTGCTGTGAGTTCTCCTCAAAATAGTCTTTTAGGTAAATGTATGTTTGGCATTCAGACTATGTGGCCAGTCCATCAGAATTGCACTCTCTTCAATAGTGTTTGACTGCTTGGTAGTTCAGCTCAAGAGAGAAAATCTATGTCCTTTACCTTATCTTGCCAGGTGATCTTCAGAACCTTCCTAAAGACAATTAGAATGAAAGCAGTCTAATTTCTGGCCTGGTGCTGGTAGACTGTCCAGGTTTCATGGGCATACAACAAAGAGGTCAAAAAATGGCTCTGCAGACCTGCAGTTTGGTAGGCAGCCTAAATGTTCTTCTCTCCCACACTTATAAATAATGTTAATACCAGTTTCAATAGTCCTTTCCATGAAAATCATCTGCATTTTTCAGGGGGAAATAGAATTTTTAGTAAAACTTATAATATAAAAAAGAGTATTTTGTCTTCACTAAGGCTATATAGCAAGGTAAAATGGTTTCAGCCACAGCACAAGAACAGTTCCTGTATGTCAGGCACTATGCTTAGTCCTAGAAAATGAGAAGAAGTAGTTCCTACCCTCAGGGATCTTATATTCTAATAAATGGAGACAGCCCACATAGGGCAGTGGTAGCCAGGTTGTTTTAGTCTAGAAAGTCACAGGGATCATTCAGTGGAGCTT
Organism: Petaurus breviceps papuanus; assembly: GCF_028583685.1. Classification (NCBI taxonomy): domain Eukaryota; kingdom Metazoa; phylum Chordata; class Mammalia; order Diprotodontia; family Petauridae; genus Petaurus; species Petaurus breviceps. Next base: position 12,464,093 of record NW_027185779.1, on the reverse strand, counting down.
TAGAACAATGGATTGACTTTCCTTTTCCAGAAAAACAATGGTCATATTGATTTGATTACTGTTTAATGAACAAGGGGTGGGAGTAGCATAAGAAGTACCATGGCAGTAAGATAACCAAAGTAAAATATAGTCTAAGGTATAGGGCACTTTACATCTACTGAATTCTCTCTTACCAGGGCAGAGTTTCCAGCAGTGGTTTATGCTATAGACTTGGAGAAACTCATATCATGAACCTGCTCATTTTCTAACTGGGCATCAATTATATTTCAAGAAATCATATCTGAATTAACTTTGGAGACAGCTTTAATATATAATTTTATTTTATCTTAGCAATAAGTCAATGAAGTAGGCAAGGCAGTTATTTTTAATACTCACTTTACAGATAAGGAATGAAGTCACAGCGCTATCAAGTCATGTGCCTAACGTTACCAAAGTAGATAGCTTGTAGGATGTAACTAATACAGAAGGTTCCCCCTGCCTCCACCCTGAATCATCCAATTATCTTCTCATAAATCATCCTGGTTGAGCACTTTTGTCTAATGCCTTACTTTTCACTTTTCTGCAGATCAGTTATGTAAAACAAACCTCCATGTATGTCTATCCTTTTGCTATTTAAATATCTTATAAAGAGGAAGATCTTTTGACATCTTACTTTTTTTCAATTCATCACATCATTATAATATGCCATAAAAAATCAGTAAATGTAATAACACATCTTACAAATTAAAAATAAATTAGTGCATAGTCTAATTAAGAGATTTGTGAAATATTAAACTTAAGATAAGTAGCTTCTCCACAATACACAGAGATGACTATAAGAGTCACATATTATCTTATGTCAATTGAATTGTTGCTATTGAGAAAACACACAAAACCTCCAAGATATCCATATCATAACCCAAGTACTTTAACTATTAGTGAGAATGTTCTTGTCCCCACAAGTTTGCTTTCAATTTTGTTCATGTCTTTCAGTATGAATTTAGTTCTGGAAGCTATTTGAATCTCTTCCACTGTATTCAAAGAGAAGAGAAAAAAAGTTCTCTATAAACCTCCATGCCTCACCCACCCATCAGCCTAAGATCCTGCCATAATAAACAAAGTAATGAGTTGCCAAAGACCCAAATCAGAGGAAATAAGCATTAGAATCACAGGAGGGAATTATATGGCCAGTGTTCAATGTGAACAGGCAACGTACAGAACCTAGACCTCCCTCTAAATAAAAAACAAATATCTAATCATCCTAAACAATGACAAATCATTAACATATGGTATGAATTCAACTGTGAAAAAGTTCCCATGGAAAAAAATACATCCACTGACATCATTCTGAGTCTGGCTGATTCCCCAACAAGCTAGATGTTAAAGCACATGCATGCATTCCACTGACATCACATCAGGTGCATGTGATTTTTGGACATGAAATAGTGTTAATAAAACTATTCAGCTTTAGAAACATGACTAGAATATGACTAAACAACTACAGAAAAAATTCCCTTTAACTAAAATGTAATTTATGCTAACCAGCCATCCACCCTAGCTAGCTGAGGCTCGATTTATTTTTGTGAATTTATATTTTCAAGAACCATCTCTAATGAGCATTCATTTTGGTCTGTTGTGCCACCTACCTTTCACTCTCCTTCATCTACCTCTTCCACTTATGAATGTCCCATTTTCACCTCAAATAAAAGTTTGATTGGTTAAAAAAATTGATGAATATTTAGAATCATCTTATACATTTTAAATTTTAATTGCTTTCCATCCTAATTTATTAACAATGTAGAAAAAGGAAACAAATGGTATATTTATCTCCACAAGCAAGCACTTTCTACTCCTTTTAGATAGGTTCATTTTTACAGTTTTATGTCAAAGTTCCTTAGTGTGATTTTGTATTAAATATGACTGAAAGTCTGGTCAAGTTTTTCCACAAAATAAAGTATAAATCTTAAGTTTAACACTATATTTATATCAATATAGACATTTTAAAATATACTCTTGAAGAAAAAAAAAGTTGCTTATTTCTGCCCATTTAAGGAAAAAAATTCCAGAATGATCTTAATCAAGACCTATTCCACTAAAATAATATTTCTCTGTAATAAACAAGATGTCTACAAATTAACAGAATACAGCTTTCAAAATTAACTTTTTATGTTTAAAGCACAATAACTAGCCAAAGGAACCACAACTCTGCAAAAGTCAAATTACTTAAACTAAGCCATTGCTGTTAAAGAAGAAATAAAAAAGCATTGAGTCACCAACAAAAATACAACTTTTGACCTGATTCTACACCTGAAAAGGACAGACTATTTAAGGCAGCCCTGCAACACTACACTCTCACTCACTCATATGCCTGAAGCAAAGAGAATTTTTTTGGCAAGCAAGTGTAACTTTTCTTCCTAGTTCATTTTCTACATGATCACTGATGCCAAGTGGCCCACAGTATTTCCATCCTTGTTTTAAACGACATGTACACCAATTTTGATTCACTGTCTCTGATTGGCTAGATATTTACTACATAGCATCTAATTTCAAATTGTGTCCATCCTTAACTTAAGGTAGATAACTACTCCAAGCCATGGGAGAATTCAAGAAGCTCAACAACTCCCTCTAGCCTCTTTTTCTATACTACACCTAGATGAAGCAACTAGTCAAAAGTTAAGGAGTCAGACCAATGCACTAATAATTTTTTTTTTCCAAACTGGCTGTACTCTTTATATCTTCTAAGTTGGATTACAGTGCTTCATTGATCCAAATCCATTGTTCTAAACTCTGACAAACCGGAGTATATAGGGAACAACAAGGAAAAGCTCTAAATGAGAGGTTATTAGGGCATGTTAAAGAAAACCTGTACTACAATATTATCCATTTGGGTCAATGATTAAAGGCAGAGTCCATAAACAAGTTTTTAAAGGAAAGCAAAGTAAATCAGTATCACCAGATGGTCAACATAGATTTTTTTCTAGTGCTGAGGCCTCTCTTCATTGATAGATTGATTTATAAAATAAAAACACTTGAGAGTATCATTGTTAAAAATTAAAAAAAAATTTTGCCATATTGTACCAATTATGAGGTGACTTTACCAATAAACTATCTTATGTGATGACAAAATTGATAGAATATTAAATGGAATATTGAATTTCAGGTACTTTGTTTCTTTTTTTAATCTGATCTTTTTGTGACTTAAATATCAGTTGTAAATGATGTATCTTTTTTAAAATCATTCATGTTTTTAAAGGATTTTTTTTTAATTGTAACAAGGAAATGTTCTTAATATTTATGCAATATGGTGCCAGGTGTGTGAGCATGGAGAATATATGGTAGACTTAGGCTGTGTAGTATATCTCTTTTTTTGTTTAATGCTTTTGGGCCTCATTCACATTTCAGGAAGGAAAAAAAAACCTTCCACTTTATCAAGGCTGTCTATTTAAACTGTCCCTAGTCCCACAGATAATGTCTAAGATCCTGTCCTTCCCTTTGACTTTGCAGTTGTACCTTGTAAGGTGTGGAGGTAGAAAAGACCTTAGAAAGCCTTGTGGTCCAAGCCCATCATTATATACATATGAGAAAAATGAGTCCCAATAGGTTTAAATATTTCCCACAATATTTCATAGAAAATGGCAAAACTGGGATATCATCTACAGTCCTTTCCTCGTTCCATTATATCCCAGTGTTACCAACTTTTTTTTTAAATAATGTCTTTGTTAGTGTATTTACATTATTTAGCTCACTTGCCTTAACCATAACTTTATCCCTAAGACGACAAAAAAGGAGTTGGGAGGGGAAAAGGTAAGTAGTTTTGCTGTTATTTTAGGGGTGCAGAGAGAGTTACTGTTATTCTTGATCTACATTAAAGAGAAAGGGAGTAGGCTATGACCCAGTATAAACAGACCATTGGAACAAATAATCAGAAAACTTTTATCTTCTTTAGTACTAAAATAAAATAAAAAGCAGAGTACATTGCAGTGAAGTCAGTCTTCTAAAAGGGTGTCACTGAAATTATCAAAATGTGAAAATTATATTCCTAGACTAAAGTCTCTGAAACTACAATGAAGTGTGCCATAGGTGAAGGAAAGGAAAGGGTCAGAAACTTAATGTCTCTCATTGAGGGATAAAGAACAAAATATTTTTAAACTCACACTGAAATGTTAATTTAGTGGATTAAAATAGGTCTTTCACCTCCTAAACGAATTAAAATTGATCATCAGTAAACAAGAACACTTAGGGTGACTAGGGCAGGTGGGTGGGGCAAAGAGGTAAGGCACAGACATACATTTGCATAATGTAATTGCTTAATCCAACTTCAGAGGAAAGAATATAATTGAACTAGTGCATTAAAAATCTATTATGCTGAAAAAAATTACAGTAATTATCATAATAAAAAAAAATCTGAACTCTGTATCTTCCATTTCTAACCTGACGCCATAGATGTAAAACCAATTAATAAATTTAATCTCCCTGTAGGAGGCAGAATTCCATCGTCTGGAAAGCAGGACAGAAGACTTTGACCTATTTGGATTTCCCCGGCCAGTGAAAATGTCCTCCTGACCTATTCTGGTAAATATACTAATGAACCAAACCCAAGTAAATTATCCACCCGGATCCCCACCACACCAACTGAATTATGCCTTGGGTGGGGCAAGGACAAGTTGGTTGACTCCAGGGCATACATTCTCTAGTTTCCCTCTCCCCTCTTCAGAACTTCCCCATGGGTTTATGTCCCTGTATAAATTGTGTTTGGGCCTGATATCAGACTTCCAGAAGATGGATTCATGAAGCAAAGAGGCTCTGTCAGCTATTAGGGCCAAGTAACTTCCGGATTTTGACTAGGTGAATAATAGCAAAAGTAGTTCCGCTAAAGTATCCTATAGAGAAGCAGAAAGAATGATTTTCCTGATCTAAATGTGGCTGAAATGGAATGGGCAGTAAATCCTCTATTAACACCACACCTATATTTAAAGGAAAGCACAGCTATGATCATTTATGCAAAATGTGAACAACAGCTTCAAAACTGTCCACCTTTTCTGGTTATGTTTTAAGCTCTATATAATATGACATACTATCTTTACAAACTTGCACAAGAGCTCTGATGAGTATGTATGCAAAGCTAAGCTGCCCAAATCAAGCAGAGGCCTTTTAGATAGATTTAGATAGATTCAAATAAACCCACAAGGAGAGCCACAAATCTTAAAGTAGTTAAAGGAAATCGTTTACTCACTTTGGGAATAACTGCCACAACCAAAATAATTGGCAACAGTTTAATTCAACAATATTTTATTATGCGAAATTCTCTTGAATGATGGAACATAACATGGTTATTATGATTTTCTCAAGATTTGCTGTCCAAGAAGATTAATCTTCTCACTGCATTTTGCTACATTTATCATTCAAAGTTTTACAAGTTTTAATTTCCCCATAAAGTTTTTTAAATTACTATTGGGTTCAGTTCTATTGCTTTGATAAATACTAAAAGAAATGTGTGCCAAAATATTTAACATTTTAAAATTATATAGTTGATGATGATAATAGGTAATTTTTATATAGTATACATAGATATATGTATTTTATAAATATCATCATTTTATCCTTATAACAACCCTGAGAGGTATTATTATTATCCACATTTTATAGATATGGAAAATGAGAAACTGAGTAACAGGTTAACTTACTTACCCAGGATTATAAATTGTCTTTGGTCAGATCTGAACTTGTTTTGTGACTACAGGTCCAGCACTCTATCATTGTACCACCTCAATCACATCTAAATGATGATGAGTTATTACTACCACATACTATTTCCTATCAAGTTTCAGATGAAAAGGGATAGTATTTCTTAAAAGCAAATGCATTTTTCAACATGTAATCTTCTGAATATTTTTGTTTATTTTGCATGTGCTTTGTATTTACTTATCTTTGTATATGTTGCTTCCCTTGCACTTAGCACCATGCTTTACATCTAAGAGGAACTCAATAAATGTGGAATTGTTTATCTTAAGAGATCTAGGGAAGTAAAGTATTTTAGGGCACTAGAGATTAGAGTATTTTTCCTTACTCTTTGACTACTTTCTATTGATGACTGTTTATGGGGCAATCAGAGGCCCAATAAATTACATTAGAAGTTGAGTGTTCTTTGATAATTCTCTTATCGTGCCAAAACTCTTTGAAAGAAATAAAAATTGCATCTACTTACTTTACATCTGACCAATCAGTAATCAACTATTCCACTAGCTTTCATTCACTAGCATCATCAAATATATCTTTACACCAAGTTCTCTGTTTCAAGCAACTAATATTAATTCCCACCCCCAATGCCTACTAGAAAATAACTTGAAGATGTATTGTGTACCTTTCAGTACAAATGGAGGTAAGTACCTACTTCCTTGCTTCTCCATCAAGTCTATTTTTTAGACTTGTTCTGTAACCACCTTTCATTTTTATTGCAGAGCATTTTCACTTCTGACATGTCACCTGATTAGAGAACAAAGTGCAAAAGACTTTCTACTTCCTAATAATGGCACTTTCCATGAAAAAAAAGCTACACAGTAAAGAGTTAACCAAAAACAAAACAAATGGCACAACATACACCTTCCAAACTCTTCATATTGGTTCATGCAAAAACCTGATATAGATTTTTTTTTAAAGTCAAGTACCACAAAAAATTAGTTCACTAATATGTCAAATGTCTTCCATTGGTGTACAAAGGTGATTTTCACCTTTTTTTGTACTATTTTTATTTTTTGTAGTTAGTAAGCAAATTATCTTGACATTGTTAACTAGGAAATATTTGAGGACCTAAATATGGTACTAAAATGCCTCCTGTTTGATATTATTATGCTTTCTATTAGGACTGTTCTTGGACATCAAATAAAAAAAAATAAAGCATGTCAAGCATATATTTAGTAGTCATGAATGAGAAATGTATTATTCTTGCTTTAGAACAGAAGTTTTGGATATAAGACAAGTCATTGATGTTTACCCCCAAAAAAGTCATTTTATCTAAAATCAAATGGATTAGGCAGAAAGAGCAATTGAAGACTTTCATCTTATAGTCATTACAATAATATTTTATTTTAGAAAGCTACCCCAATGATGAAATGAAAGACTAATCTATTATGCACAAAAAATGAAACAATAAAAATATCCAATATTAAAAAAATATTTCAGAAAGAAAGATATCTGTGCATAATGCACAATAAGAAAATACTCTGCTCAAGATTTTTAGCAAACTCACATATTAGCAAAGAAGTTTTTGTAGGTGTGTCTCAGATAACATATGAATGTCCTTATATGCTTTTAGAATGAAATCTTTTCTACATTCAATAAAGTAGAACTTAGTTACTAGGTACTGGGAAAAGGAACTATTCTTTTTAAATATAAAAAAAACAGTTCCCCCCATGTGTCATTATCTTGCATATACTTCAAAGAGGAATACTATAATAGAAGTTCAATAATAAATCCAAAAGAGGTTTATAAACAAAAGTCTTACTTCATTATCAGCAATCATAATAACTAGTTGAACTAATTAAGTTATATAGCCAGTGGAAGAAAAACTCAATCGAGTAATCACCAAACTTCAATGTCATTCAACAATTTTTGAAAGTGAAAAATCATACAACAAATCACTCTTAACTCTCCCACTGCTGATAGTAACAAAGATACAGTAATATTTTACTCTTACCTAAAATCCACTACCATAATAGGCCCTTCTGTTTATAACATAATAAACAACAGACTTTCATTTTTATTCCTCTATGCTATGAACTACATTACAAACCATCTATCAATTTAAACATTATGTACAAAAAGCCATCTGTGACATATGTTTCAGAAAGTACAAATCTGCTACCATGAAAGGCTGGACCTTCAGCCCACTTCCATCTGTCTGTTTAGCCAGAAAAAAAAGTTTTTTTTTTCTTTTCTTTAAAGGTCACATATATTTCAGATTTCAAAATGTTGCTTGTCTTCCATAAAAATATGTATATTTAACCTCTCCATCTTCCAACTTCTATCTCTTTCCATAATTATCCTGTCTCCTAATGGTTAGTTTTTCAACACTAGCCTTTACTTCTTATGTGGCACAGTAAGAACTATTTATAGTCACACAACTAATTATGTACAGTTGTATACATGTGCCTGGCATATATTTTAAATAAGTGTGTGCATAAGTTAACATATTTTAAATTATATTTTTCAAATATTGAGCAACAGGTACTGGCATTGCTTACAAGTACAATATCCTTAGTAAAATGACATTGATACTTTATCACATCAGCAGATGAAAACTACATTACTCATTTATGGGGAATAAAAACAATCACAAAGAGATGTATATGATAGCATCAAATCCAATCAAAAGGATGGGGTTTTATTAAGACCCTCCTACTGTCTCCATATTCAACGTTTTTGTGATAAATTAATGGCATCATCACCCAGGTGTCCATACAACTCCACTGACTTATAGCATATTGGTTTATGTGTTGAACTGATGGCAAGAAGAGTGTTTTGGCACAGTTCTGCCAAGTCTTTATCTTCAAGTTCCCTTCCCTTTGTGCCTGACTGCTCCCAAAACTATCAAAGTAAAGCAAATGACAGTTAAACCCTCTCAGCTTTACCAGAGTTCTAGTGAAAATGAAAACACCTTGGAACTACTAGACTGGGCCACGTTGGTTTTGATGGTGGGGACCGAGGTGGGGGGAAGAGAAGACACTTCAAAAGAAAGAGATGGATTTCAAGGCATCTGTTTAACCAGATCTAGTTACAGTGTATTAAGTTATGTTTAAATGAGAACAAGACTCTGTCTAGTCAAGTATTTTATCACAAAGTCATGTTATTAAAGTATCAAGTATTCCCAGTTTCCTTTAGATTTTTATGCAATCCCTTTTGCTAATGGTAGAGGAGGGAGAAAATAACAATAACAAAAAAAAATGCAATGCCAGGCAAACTCATTCTGCCATCCCTAGGCTTTTCTGTGACTCGTTACCAAGCTCCTTTTATTATACCACACGCTTGTATCTAGGACTTTGCCTCTTCCCCATTTAAGCAGCATGTACCAGGTACAATTGAGTCTTCGAGCGCTCAGCATCGTGCTTTGTGCTGCTGAGGATAACGGGATTCGTGGTCCTAAATGCATACATCAAATACTGAAAATTCAGAAAGATCTCTAGGCTGCAGGAAGGGAAACAATGTGTTTAGATCCTTGGCTGCTTTCAGCTACATGGCTCCTCATTTTCCTGGAGCACACGAAATATTTTGGGGAGCAGCCCATGCAAGGAGAAGAAAGCCCTACAGGAGCTGTACTCTTACCTCCACATTGAAATACTGCTCCGCTCCGCAGACTGTAGCCCATAAAATCCACAGAAAGGTTTGCAAGAAAAACACCCCGGAATGATGCACGAAATCCAACCGTCTTGCAGTGCTGAATGTGAGTAAGATCATAGTGAACTGTGCTTCAATGGATGGACGAGCTCCCCCTTCTCTTTCTCTCCTCTCCGTCCTTTCTCTCGCCCTCCCTTTCTTGTTCCAAAACGCTTCTCCTTTTTCAAAATATAAAAATTAAAAAAAAAAAATGTAAGTCCTGCGGCTTGGTGAAGAGCCCTGCAGGTTCACCCACAGCCGGCTGGCTGGGGCTTCGAGGGAGAAGAAGGAAGGCGCACTTCACTCCCGATAGCCCGGGAGGAGCAGCGGCGGCAGGCGGGAGAAGGGTCAGCAGCTCGCGCACACCATCCTCACGAGTCCGTCCTTCCCCGGGAATGTGGCGCCCAAGTTCACCCGCTGCTCCTGCTGAGGTTTCCCTATTCGCAGCAGCAGCAGCCGCTGCCGCCGCCGCCGCCTCCGCCGCCCCCTGTCGGTGTGTCCTCCTCCTGCTGCTGCGCCGCCGCCGAGCCGTCCTACTCCTCCCCCTCCTCCTTCTCCTCCCCCTCCTCCTCCTCCTCCTCCTCTTCCTCCTCCTCCACGTCCTCCCCCTCTTCCTCCTCCTCCTGCTCCTCCACCACGTCCTCCTCCTCCTCCTCTTCCTCCTCCTCCTCCACCTTCTCCTCCTTGCTCCTGCGAGAAAGGCCTCTTTGCCACTGCCTGCTCCTTGCTCCCTAGCCTCTGCCTCTCTCTGCTCTCCTCTCTCCACTCCAGAATGTTCATCCGTAATCTACATAACTCCTCCTTTCATGGAGTCTCAGTCTCTCTCTCTCTCTCTCAGTCTCTCTCTCTCTCTCTCTCTCTCTCTCTCTCTCTCTCTCTCTCTCTCTCTCTCTCTCTCTCTCTCTCTCTCTCTCTCTCTCTCTCTCTCTCTCTCTCTCTCTCTCTCTCTCGTCTCCTGCTGCACACATACACCACATACACACACACACACACACACACACACACACACACACGCACACGCACATGCACAGGCTCACGTCTTAAAGGAGACCGCCCTTAAAAGGCTGCACCGCTACTGTACCTCTTACTGTAAAAGAACAGGAGAGAATGGATTCAATGATCGCCCACCTCCATCGGGTGGGCCCCTTTGCCATCACCCTCCTCATCTGGACCCTTTGCCCTTTTATCGTGTTCATCCTTCCCTCTCTGCACCCGAGAACAAGTGCTCCCCTCCCACGCCTTCTGTGGAGCTAGTGATGTCTTGGTCGCTGTGGGGGTGGGGTTAGGGTGGGGGTCGAGGGAGACCCAGACTTTAGCTAGAAAGCGCCGGTAGTCGCTGGTAATAATCTGTACTGGAATCTTAGAGGTTAGTGGAATTTGGGGCTCCGGTCTGGCGCCTGGGCAGTGCAGGTTTGGAGAGCAGGAGGGAGGGAGCAACGTGGCTCAGAAACTTTGTTGGCTCCCTAAGTATGGCCTTGAATTACCCTGCCCCACCCCCAAGGGGCGCAGGAAGAGGGAAGACCTGTGAGGAGGTCCTGGGGCACTGTGGTAGGGGCCATCAAGCAAGTCTGGAGTGATGTGAGAATGCAGGAACTATAGCAAAGACAGCTCACCTCCCCAGTCCCCACCCCAAAGCCTAACGCACACACATGCAGACACCCCAGGGAATCAGGGTAGGAGTGCTCGAGGAGGCAATTGGCAGGGTAGGGTGAAGGGCTCTGGGGAGAGACAGGCAGGCAGGCAGGCTGAGAGAGGGAGGCAGGCGGCTGCAGGCTGAAGGGGAAGGCGATGAGCGCAGCCAGAGGAAAGGCAAACAGAGCAGCTGGTATTGGCGGGAGAAAGAGGGAGAGCGCAGACAGAGCGGGGGAGAAGCAGGCAGGCGTGAGGAGAGCTCCAGGCGAGAGGGGGAGGTGGCTGGCAAGAGGAGATGGAGTGAGGGCCCGAGAACTTTGGGGAAGATTGCCAAGCAAAATTGGTGGAGCAATGAAAAGCAATGGACAGGGGTGGCAGCAACTACCAAGCCCTGGCAGGTGATATAGGATAGCAGGAAGGGAAAGGGGGGAGGGGTTGGTATATAAGGGCAGGTATCTTTTGGGGGACAAAACCTGAGAGCTTATTCTTTGCAGTACCAGTGAAGGAAAGAAGAATCAACAGGAGAGGGAAGTCTAGGGACGGACAACATGAGGTTTGGCTATTAGAGGTCTTTACTCCCTAGGTGAGGAAAGAGCATGAAAGGGGTAGAGTTAAGAGGAAGGCACGTTTAGAGAACTGCTAAGAGTGAGAAACAAGGCAAAGGTATGTTCGTTGGGAAGCATACAATTCTCATTTTTAAATGGATCACTTAGTAATTGTGTTGGGCTCCTGTCTCTTGTACTTTAATTGGAAAGAAAGTTAGGTAAATCTGCTATAGTTTTGCTTTCTCAAGCAGTAACCACAGGCAATATTGGCATCTCATGCAAAATGTGACCCAAGATAATTGTCTCCTACATACTGAGTCATAGTAAACCAGCATTTACTGAGTTCTTGCCTGTTCACCTCTTTGTGTCTTGGCTGAAGCATTTTCCCACACCTCTAACACCTTCCCCCACCTCTCTGATAACTGTAGCCCATGACTCCACCCTGCCACACACACAGGTTTTCTATGAGGTTGCCCATTTTTCCAAATCCGCACTGATTTCTTTTTGCAAGAATTGGTATGGAAAGCATTTCTGGATCATGTAATAAATATTAGACAAAGTTGAATTTGTATAGGTAAGGTGTGATCACTTGAGAGACGGCTTTGAATGATAAATTAAGGAATTAAGGAAGACCTGTCTCACCTCAGACATATACTGCTTGTGTGTTCAGAAGTTGTCACTTAAACTCCCACAGCTCTAGGCAACTCTCTAAGCCTATAAATTACAGAAAAGGTACTGGCCTGTATTGGTAGTGGGTGTATTTTCATCTGAGAATCCATTATATCAAATGTAATAACTAATCTAGAACTGATCTCTATCTTTATAAGAAAACTTAAACTGCTCTTACCTGGGAGCAGGGGGGAGAGTAAAACTAGCCGAAAAAGATTATCTTGCAAATTTTCAATAGGATTAAATGGAAAAACTGGAGGCCAGGAGAAAGCAAATAGCCTGTGGCTTTAATCCAAATATGAAGAGATAAAGCCCTGGACTAGGGCGGAAAGGAAGAGGGAGCTACTAATCTAATCCACACCATTGAGGCCCAGTAGGCAGAATTTAGTGGCTGAATATTCCTCTGGATTGTCTGCACCATCTAGTCCTTCTCTGGCTTAGTCCTTAGTTTCATTTGTGTATACATGTTATAGGGTGTGTTTATGTAAAAGTATATACATATAATACCAATAAAGAGTTAATAATAAAACTATGAAGAACTTCATGTGGAAATGGTAAATAAAATCATGTCTAAACATTAAGAAAAAGTCACAAATTTAGAATTAGAAGAGACTTTAATGACTTCTTATTTTATAGAAAAGATATTGAGTCCCAAAGAGAGAAATGACTTGCCCAAAGTAAAACACTCAGTTAGTTGCAGAATCAGAATTCAAAGCTAGTTCTTCTAACTCTAAATCCTTTACCCTATTACCATACTGGGGTTCGACAATAAAAATAGACCTCAAAAAGCCCCTTCCACATCTAGAATTCCATAATCAGTATTACAGACTAACTCTACTTTTAAAAACTTGAAAATCATAGAGAGTCACAACACCCTCATGCTCCCACTCATAGTGAGATTTGAACACAGACTTGAACAAGGCATTTGCAATATCCAGTTTCCTACAACTTATTTTTGGTGTTATTTTGACAACAATATTAGAGCTGGTAGAAATTTTAGAGATCATTTAGGCTTACCTCCTCCCTTTTAGAGATGAGGAAACTAAAATTCATAGAGGTTTAGTGATTTGCCCAGATCACACATTCATTCAGCCAGACCTTTTTGGCTCCAAGTCCAAGGCTCATTCCACTAAACCACATTGCCTCTCTAATGAAATGAAATGATGGATGTGAGAACACTTTGAAAAGGGATCAAAGAAGGTGATGTTCTAGAAATGCAGAATATACACTTTCAGAAAAGCCAATGTGTTGAATTGCTTTGATTGATGCTGCCACACACACTTTTTTTTTCCCACCCCAACAAGAGAGGGCTTCTGTTTGGGGGAAAGGATGGTAACATAATCACAATGATGAAAACAATGAAAAAAAACCATTAATAAAATACTCAAGAACTACATAAAATAAAAAGAAAAAATTTAGAAAGGGACACTAGAATAGGGCAATGGAGTTACTATTGTGTTTGGTTTAATATACCCTTAAAGCCTCTATGTAACATAAGTTCATGGTGCCATATGCAATCCTCTTTTGATCTATTGGGTACTGAAACATTGTTGATGACTGTCAGGTTCAGAATTTTTTTTTAAGAAAAGGTGAAAATACTATCTACACAAAATGTACTATTACTTTTGTAAGGTAATTGGGGCAGGAAATGATGCAAATTTGTTTTGCAAATATTAAAAAACAAACCCAGCAGTTCTAGTGATTTCCATTGTCTTTACATTACAGCTTCTAGTGAAGACAGGAACCTCAGCAAGAATACTGTGGTATTATAGTACTTAGCACAAGAATACCAACTAGCTGAGTCAAGATTCTAAGAAAACCGAAATGGTGTCACAAAAAGTTGGACATAGGTGAAACTACTAAACAATAACACACATATAACAATGAATTAGCCCCTGTTGGTCATTAGAGATCATTTCATTATGTATGCAATAGAAGAAAATTATAAAAGATAAAATGTGGACCTTAATTCCAAGGTTGGCTTAAAGATTCAAAAGAAGTGAGTTTACCAATAGAGAGAAGCCACAATGAAAGTACAGGCTCAGTCTTGGAAACTAAAAAAGAAATTTGGTAATAAAAAAGGAAGACTATGAATGTGATACAAAAAGTTCATATGGATTTGATACATGGGTACAGAGATACTACAATATAGTCATTGTAACAGAAAGAACCTTGAAATTTTGAACTAACAGGTGGGAGACCTGGAATATTAGTTTCACCATCTCTGCTTATTAGCTATCTGATTAAATCCCTTGGTCTCTGTCATTCTTAGTTATTTCATTTGTAGAAGCGAAAAGGATGGAATAAATCATGGACTTTTAACCTGGTGTCTATGAACATGTAGAAATGGAAGGGAACAAGGATTTATTAAGATCCTATTATGTGCCTAGAACTGTGCTAAGTACTATAACTCATTGATCTTCATAAAAACCCTGGGAGGTAGACTCTATTATTATCCTCATTTTACTATTGAGGAATATGAGACAGACAGAGGTTTAGTGATTTGCCTACCTTCACACAATTAGTAAAGGCTGGAGACCTGAATTTGAACTCAGGTCTTGCTCTATCCACTTCCTCATCTACCTGTCAGAAAGGGAGACAGAGAAACACAGAGAAAGACAGGAACAAAGAAAGAGACAGCCACAAAGAGAGGAAATGATAGGAGGGGAAGAGAAGGCAGAAAGAAAAGGGAAGGAAGAGAGAGAGATGGAGGCAATTACTTCAATATAATTGGTTCTTCTTGTAACTTTATGTGTTTTTATGCATTTAGAACATTCTCATAAGGGCTTCATAGGCTTTACCAGACAGCCAAGGAAGCTAGATAATCTTTCTGAGATCTCTTTCAGTCTTAAATCTGTATAAACTTATGGATAAGGCATAGTGAAATAGTTATGGGAACCCTACAGACTTTAGAATTATTTCAAGTTTAAAAAGTTAAAAAAAAAAAAGCCTGTTTCAATTTGGGCTAGAGACATCCAATCATCACTCAAACTTCAGGCTCAGACCTGGAAGCAAATCCAATCTCCTCATTTTACAGAAGAAGAAAATGATGCACCGAAAGGTTAAATGATTTGCCCAAAAAAGCAGAAATGGGACCCAGGCTCCAAATCCCATGTCCTTTCCACTAACAATGCTGTCTCTAGACTTAGAAGAGCATTGAGCTAGGAATCAGGAAACCTCTATTCCTTTTCTAGCTCTTATATTACCTGTCTGTGTGACTTGAGTCAAGATATTTGACCTTTTTGGGAATCAGTTTCCTAATCTATAATATGAGGGTATTGAATGCTGGATCCTATAAACCAGCTACCAAAGGCAGGTAATAAAATCCAACTGTCTTTTAGTCTAGAAGTGGCATAATGGGGCAGCTAGGGGGTGCAGTGGATAGAGTGTCAGGCTTGGAATCAGGAAGATTCATCTTTCTGATTTCATATTTGGCCTTTGATACTAGCTATGTGACCCTGAGCAAAGTCACTCAACCATGTTTGCTTTGATTTTCTTATCTATGAAATGAACTGAAGAAGGAAGTGGCAAACCATTTCAGTATCTTCCCCTCCTACCCTTAACACCCCCCCCCCCAAAAAAAAAAAACAAAATGGGGTCAGGAATAGTCAGACAACTGGAAATAATCAAACAACAACAAAAACCATATTGCTGACCCAGGATCTAGGCTTTGTGACTATTGGACATCTTACTACCATACTAAAGAATTTTTCTAACAATAAAAATGTTAAGAACAAGTTTCAAACAAAAGTGAAGAATCCTAAAACCAGCAGATAAATTAAAGTATGTGAAACTATTTATTGCTATCATTAAATCCCAAGGAAATTACAAATAAATTAATGCCACTATTGTATATTATCAAGTCTTCATAGAGCTTCATTGTTTGGAGGGCCTCAATTCTTATGGTATTTGTAGCACTCAACATTTAAAAGCCACAGTCTTCCTAAGTGGTTATAGCTCAGATTTAGTGGTGTTCTTACAATGAATTTGAAGCAGCCAATTTGCCATTTGGCCCCAGCTGTGGGCTTGTGGAGATGCAATCAGGAGTCTTTGTTAGGTGTTTGTTATTCTACTCTCATTTCCTATACATCTCAGTCTTTTTTAGGACTCAGAGATTGGAAATTCCTTTCCTAATCCCACAGAACTGTGAATTTTCTTAGCTGGTTATCTAAGCATTTTTTTAAGTTTCTTTGGACTGAATTGTTTTCCTATTCACAGTGACTTAAAGATTGTAGGAGACTATTTAACTTTAAGGAGGTAACAAAATGATAGGATTATGGATCCAGAGACGGAAGAGAACTTTTAGGCCATTGAGACCAGCACCTATATGTTATAGTTAAGGAAACTGAAGCCCAGGGAGGCTGTGCTTGTGGTAAGTCACACAGGTAGACAATGGCAGAACTAGAACCAGAATGCAGATCCCATGCCTGGCCATCCTTTTTGTTAAGTGCTTTATGTCTATTCCCAAATTGAATTAGGGAAAGAGCTTTGGTTCTGGAGTCAAAGGACTTAAATTCAAATCTTCTCCCCTGAGGCTTAGTACCAGTATGACTCTGGGCAAATCACAGCCCCAGTCCTTGAACCCGTTTTATCTGTAAATTAAGAGGGGTATGCTACTATAGATAGCTTCTAAGCACTTTATAGCTATAGAATTGTAAACATAATTTTTTAAAAAGTTGTAAGAAAAAGAGGAAGTACAAAAATGACTTGGAATAAAATAGAATTTATCAGATATAATTATACACACATATACATATAGGTATACACACAGATGTGTATATGTGTGTTGTCTGTAAAAAGTATGTATATGTGTATGTATACATGTATACACATGTGTGCGCATATTCCTTTTAAAATAACAGCTTCTGGGGATAGTAAATGGGAACCACGTAAAATACTGTATGTAGTAAAGAAGTGGGATATGGGGAAAAAGAGTGTAACAAAACTCCAAATCAGCTGATACACAAAAGTGAGTTGTATAAGTTGCATACTGATTTGTGTAAAATATTATAACTGTATAAAATAAAAATAATTTTAAATAATATTTGATAAAATTCCTTGAGCAAAGTTTATTAGAGTAAGGCACTACCTTCATTGTAAGTTAGGAACCTATGAAAGGTAGTGAAACCTTTTTCAGTCTACTGGTATGCCATTTAATGTTCTTTCCTGTCATGTAAAAATACTATCCACCAACAGAAGCATTTGCTTCTTTTCTCTACTCTTGGTCATCAGTGGAATGCATATGTAAGATGGCTATTCAGGGTTTGCACATAATGAATATAATTATTGGGCTTCATAAAAATTGATCTGACCACATTGACCTGTTTAGAACTATGTCCTAGTCAAGTGAACTAACCAGCCACAAATGAGAATAACATTTAGTGAGCTGAGCAATAGTTACTTTAAAAATGGAATCCGAGTTGCTAGAATGAATGCCTTTTCAAAGAATATTTCTACCTTTTAAAGATTTAAAAATTGTTAACAATTTTAAAAATTATTAAAAAATGTTTGTGAGGCACTCATTCTTTTTAGGGAAATACACTAGATACTTTAAAAGCCATTGAAATATCTGTAATTCCTGCTATGAGAATCTTCTTATTTTGCTTTGCTGTCTTTATCGCTGCCTCAGCTTCCTTATCTAAATCTGTAATTATGGGTGTTGCTTAAGGTCCTCCTTGGACTTCTCCATTCTACTTTTACATCATCCGCTTTGCAAAACTCATGTCTTCTAACCATGAGTCAGTGATATTCTCATGACTTCAAGTGCCAATGCTATGATAATAACTTCCCAGATCTGTATGTTGAGTCATGACTACCAGTTCCAGAATTCTAGCTGCACACATGCTGCTGTCAACTGAATCTCTGTATGTACAAAACCAAACTTACAGACTTCTTCCTCAGCGTCTCCTTTTCCCTCCCAGTCAACTTTCCTGTTTCTGTTAATAGAAATACTACATGACTAATCATGCAGGCTCAAAACCTTAGACTTCTCTTCTACTCTTCCTACAACGTATATACTATAATACCAGCTTCAAAAGCTGCGTCCTCCCCACCCCCAGCAGATACTATAGACACTGTTACTGTTATCTTCAAGAAGGAATGGGATGTTAATTGTTGCCTGTAATAAATCAGTAAGGAAAAAAAAATTAGCATCTGGAGTCTCATTCTAGAGAGACTGAACACAAGGCTGAGAACTTATTTCCTGCGATACTGAGTGAGTTAACTCTCATCTTGTGAAGAAACATTATGAATATAATTCTTTAGAAAAGATATTACTGCCAAAACCGTATGGTAAAACTTTATTTAAAGAGTTAAGATGAATTTAACAACTGTAGTTGATAGTTACAAATTACTTTTGATATGATCTTTTCTGGTTTGGTACATTGTTGAAATTTAAATACATCTTTTTATTTTTTAGATTGTTAAGAACTTATATAGCCAATGACATTGATTTCTAATTAAGCTTAATTCAGTGGGGCTTGATAAAGGAAGAGAGCAGAAAAAAAAACTTATGGTAAATGAGGTTTCTCTGGTTCCTTTAAAAGACTTACTTGCAGTTAACTTTACAAATTGAGGTATAAGGATCTGAGCTAATTAATTAATTAAGAGATGTTACACATTTCTACTAATTTATGAAGAAACATCAGCACACAACTGATGCTTGTTGTCAACCCTTGACTAGCTTAAAAACAAGATGAGAATTAATAATCAATAATTAAAGAAATAGATAAATTTGGGTAGCACATTGGCTACACATTGAATCTATTAGTCAAAAGCATATACATGTGGAGTACATGAACCCTATCATCAAGCAAGCAAACTAAAAACCTTGGAATTTTCCTTCAGTTGATGCACTAAATCCATTTACTCAATAAGTCAATGTCATCTTATCCACAAGCTTCTTTCTTCATATTCCATATTTTCTATAGTGTCTAGCAAAGTGCTAGCTACCCACACAAAAGTTGTTACACACTCAGCAAATTGAAATATGCCCCTAATATGAGCAGCCCGCAAAATCTGTCTTGAGAAGTTTTATAAGTTAAATTACCCAGAAAGCATTGAAAGGCATGGCATAGGCAAATGACATGTTTGTATATGATTTAAAATTTTGTCTAAAGTCTTAGTATCAGTGAGCTTCTTTAATGTATGAAGATGTTTCTGAATTTCTTGCTTTTATTTTTTTCCCAGTTAGTGAAAGAAACAAGTGTAATTTTTTCCTAATTCATTCTTGTTTTCGCCTAATACCATAAGCAACAAAAGTTAAGATATTCAGTATCTGCTGAAAAGGAGCAGTGTGTCATTTAAACAACAATTAATTATTTTATAGTAACAATAATAAATATCTATTTTTCAAAGGACTTTCAGCAAATCCCCCAAAGACTTTGATATTTACAATAGGAAAAGAGTATGAAAACATATTCATACTGTTCCCTAAAAATGCTATATGTATAAATTATAATATTCATACATTTTCTGTGATTTCCAACATAATTTTGGGGGGGATAAATGTTTCATAGAGGATTTACATAACACACTGGGCTTCCATAATAGGTGACTTTTTTTTGTATATTAATATGATACTTTGATTATTCTACCTCCTTTTCTAGACACGTCTTCAAACATCTGTTTTTATACTTCTTTTTGCTCATAAAGAATTGTTGGTATTAGTCTGCAGTTTATGTACACCCATCAAAATCCACAATTCCTAATCATATAGTATTATATGACATAGTATATTACCAGAGATTATTTATTCAAGATGGTTGGCCACCAGGTGATGATTATGGTGGGTTATTTATACCCATAAATCCATCTAGTAAGGTATGAAAAAATTTCAAGATGTTATTGAATGAAACACTGACACACATAAACAATCTTGGCCTTTCGAAGCATTAGAATAAGTACTTCAATTTCCTTATTCTTGAAATGGAAATATTTATGTTATATATTTATTATGAAAATAAATGAGACAGAATTTTTGTTGTATCTTTGCCAATATGTTACTTTTGCATTATCTACAATAGTTGAGGAGTGCAATATCTTAGTTAATATAATATTTCTTAATAGAGGAAGCTTATATGCTAACCTTAGATTATTTTTTCAAATAATTTTTAAAAATTGAAATATACATGTGAAACAAAAATAAATTTATTCAATACTAAAGTACATGGGACATAATTTAATTTCTGATGATTCAGAAAGCACTTGAGGCTCCTTGTTTCCTCAGAGTCATAATTCAGAACAACAGTGATAATTATACCCTAGACTCTATGATGGCAATCCAGAAGTTCTAGACAAGTTCTTTGTCTAGTTTAAAGAAGTAATTTGTTCCTTCAAACCACTAGGAGCTCCTACCTAGTACCTAATCATGAACCTAATTTACAGAGAATATCTTAGCTATAAAGAAATCTCATAGGATTCTAGATCTAAAGTTAAGCTTTAAAAGACGACATCTCCCCTAATGTTATAAGAACATTGGATCTTTTTTTTTTTTTGTAAACAATTGGGGTTAAGTAACTTGTTCAAGGTTACACAGCCAATTATTTTTGTGTGGGTGCCAAGTATCTGAGGCCAGAACCAATCCCGGGTCTCCCCACACCGGGCCCTGCTCTCTTACTCACTGCGCCACCTGGCCACCCCAAGAACGTAGGATCTTATCATAAGTTTAGAGTTTGAGTAGAGGTTAGAGTTCATCTAGTCCAAAGGTGGGGAACCTGTGACCTTGAGGCCACATGTAACCCTCTAGGTCCTCAAGTGTGGCCCTTTGACTGAATACAAACTTAGCCTGTTCTGTGAAGTTTGGAATATTTCTTAATAGAGAAGTGAAGTTAGAGGACTACATAAATGTGGCCTCAAGGCCACAGGTTTCCCACCACTGATCTTGTTCATTTCAGACACAAGTATTTCCCATTGTATACAATAAATATATTCTACATTCAAGAGATTTGTTTATAAATCAAAGCATACTTCAAATATTTTGTGAGATATGCTGAATACTTTTGTAAGTTCAGAATATTTTTTCTAAAGCAAATGTTTTTCCATTTGAGATTTTTTATTTCCATGTTTGTTTTTAGTTCTATGAAAGGGTATTATTATCATTGATTAAAAAAAAGTTGCATGAATTCACACTGCCATTATATTTTCTGAAAAAACAGGAGTTCTTTGAGAGCCATCTTAGGTCAAAATAATGAATGTTGTTCTATAGATGAAATGTTCTTGAATAAAGTTACTTATGAGCCAGTTGTGCAGTTTACAAATGAAACATGTAACTTGTATCATCCCAATGAATTTCTAAAATAGATATTTTGTTCAGCAATAGCATATCCTCCTTAATCCTCATCACCAAATCATAGGAACCAGGCCAAACTGAAGCAAAATTGCAAAACGAGTGTTGTTTGCTTAAGGTTTTCCTTACCAATTTAGGTATTCAGTTTTAGAAATTTTTTCTTTACCAACAGTCAAATCAGATCCTCAAGCACTTATTAAGTGCTTACTATGTGCCAGACACTGTTCAGATCTGGAGATATAAATGTAAAATTAAAACAAAACAGTTCTTACTCTCAGTGACTTCACAGTATAATGGGAAGGAAATATTTAAACAAGATAAAGATAAAATCAATTAGAGATAATCTTAGGGGGAAGGGTCTAAGATTAAAGGGGATTAGAAATGGTTTGCAGAAGGCAGGCCTTCAGTTGAGAGGTGAAGAAAGCTGGCAGGAGAGTAACCAGCATGGGGGAAATTCAAGAACAAATGCTGCATTGAGATGGAATGCCATGTTCAGGGAATAGAAAGGAGTTCATAGTCACTTGAAAGCAGAATAGAGTTGGTAGAGGGGAAATGTGATAGTAGGATGTTAGAAGTCTGGAAAAGTAAGAAGGAATCAGTTTATGAAGGGCTTTAAAAGCCAAAGAGAGGACTTTATATTTGGTAGTAGAGGCAGCTACATGGAGTGTTGGGCCTGAAGTCAGGAAGATCTAAGTTCAAATGTGACCTCAGATGCTTACTGGCTGTGTCACTGAAAAAAGGCAAGTCACTTAACCTATTTGCCTCAGTTTCCTCATCAATAAAATGAGTTAGAGAAAGAGATGGCAAACCATTCTGAATCTTTGACAAGAAAACCTCGAATGGAGTCATGAAGAGTCAAACATGACTAAAATGACCAAACAACAGAGACACAAGGGACCCAAAGGACTTTATCCAATAGGAAAGTAGCATGATTACTTAGATCTGCACTTTAGGAAGTGGTACCACTTCTGTAGCAGCAAGCACCCCAGTGTCCTCAGGGTGGCTGCCAACACCAGTTCTTAGATCTGCTTTTTTAAAGGAAAGCAACTCAAAATGTGTTAACAGTCTTGCTTTAATCAATCAAACATATCATTTACCTAGTTCAGGGGAAAAAGTCAGCATCCCGAACTTCAGAATGTACAAAGATTATAAGCAGAAATTACAAGAAGACAGGGAAACAAACAGATCAAGCAGACAGGCCTCCAACAGTCCAACCAATACATCCATACCTAGTCAGTTACCAGAGAGGGAAGCATCAACATCTGGGTTTTTCAAAGCCGGGGGCTCTCAACGGCTGTCCAGAGTCTCATCTGGTCAAATCACAGAACACTTCTCAAAGTGAGCCCCAAAACAAAGTCTCACATCAGGGATTATATAGCCTTCTCCTGGGTCAGAGAAAGTAACAACCCTCTTGACCTACTGCCCAATCACAAAGCACCAAGGTGTGGGTTTTCCTGAAAAACAAGTCTCCCACCACAGGCTCCAGGTCCTGCTACAGCTTCCTTCTGACTAATGCCTCTGATCCCAGATAGTTGAACCTAGCATATGTTGTCCTAAGCCTGCTCTTTCTTTTTAATAGCCTTCCATTCTCTTAACATCAGTGCTTAACAGACATAGAACTATTTTTCCTGTAGACTTTCTCTCATTTTATAGTGAATGTCTTCATTATTTACTAGCCATGCATGATTTTTACTGCTCTCTCTTAACCATAAACAGAACTTACCTGTGCTATATCCTTATCCAAAACTTCTGACTTCCAAATATGGTGTTCACATTATAAAAAAATAACACCTATTTTTTCAATTAACAGCAATGTACTTTCTCTTCCTTCTACTCCCTCCACAATAAAGAGGGAAAAACTTCATATGATAAAAATGTAGACATTTCATAATATACTACTCCCTGTCTAGGTAGAAAACAATGGCCTCGTCTTCCCTTTTGTTTACCCCAGAGCAGATTCATTGTGAGAACTCCCAGCCATAAATGAAAGGTGGCTTATCAAGTAGGAAAAAAAAAAAGAGTGATTTATAAGGACTAGAAGGTCTGTGATCAGTGTTTCTAGTGGAAGAATCTTGGGAAAGTGATTTCTCACATTGTTGGAGCATTGAAATGCGTAAAGGTGAAGGTAGTAAATTATCCTCATTTGAAGGCCTTTAGACACCATGGGTTCAAGCTATCAACATTGTTTAAAGTTTATTGTTCTGCCATCAAGCAGAACTCAAGAAGGATAGAAAGACAGAAAACAAAACAATTTAGAAAACCTCCTTTGATTATTCATAGTAGTGACATACTAGGATATCATGCATCAAATCACATTACCATGATCTCACAGTCTTTATCATCAGTAGCATTCCCTCTTCAACTTATTGGATGTGTGCTAGAGCATCATTACTATAGTCAACACTCCTAAAGAACATGCACATATGCCCTTATTTTGTGTTTTGACTAGTGTTTATAGCCATAGCATCATTGGACATGGTCATCTCCTTTATGATAAACTTAAGAAATCTGAAATGGTTTTCTTGTATGAATGAGAGAGACATTGTTGGAAGAGAAGCAGCATTTCACTCTTTTGAAATGTACATATTTTTATAATCAATAAACAATAAACACAGTAGGATCATGTATGGTGTACATCTTTTGGTCAATTATGTGATTATAAAAATTTTCCTGCTATGGAATAATGTTCATGTAAATTTTCTTGTTCCCTATTAATACCCTCATTAAAGAAGATATTGTTCCATGTGTAAATGTTTCTCATAAAAATTTTTTATAGATAAGAAAAAAGACATAAAGATAATTATTGGGGGTGGCTTGGTGGTGCATTGAATAAAGCACCAGTCCTGGAATCAGGAGGACTTGAGTTCAAATCTGGCTTCAAACACTTACCATTTACTAGCTATGTGACCTTATGTAAGTCACTTAACCCTAATTGCCCTGCCTCCCCCCCCTCCAAAAAGCAAATTAATAATAATAATAATTATTATTATTATAAATTATTTTGGTCATTTTCAGTATCATTGAGTTACAGTATTTTTGTTTTATGCTTTTGGTGTCTTCCTTTCCATACTTGTGACTTAATAATTGTTTCTCTCCCAGCATTGGAAATCTTTTTACACTTGTTTTATGTGTAGTTTCTATGGGATTTCAAAAATGCCCATTCCCTAGAGACCATCCCACAATTTGTTTTCAGTATAGACCTAAGGAACAACCTATAAAACCCAGATAAAAAATGATTCAGACTCAATGGGCTTGGAGTGACTGCCCATTGACCATGCAATATTCAGAGTTGAATGGAAGTAAATGCTTATTAGCAAACACTGTAAGTTTGAATCCGCTCTTCTCCGTGGACATCTATAGTATAAGAGAGAGTATATTGCTTGTTACAGAGTCTGGTCAGAAATGTTTATACTTCAGATCTTACAAAGCTTTGTAAAAGCTGATTGATATATTAATTGGTTAAAAGGTGGTGAGGTGCTAATCACTGGTGATTGATAATGGGAACAACAATAGAATGCTCCTTGGAAATGAGGGCTCTGTATATGGTTTTAGGTAAGAATGCTAGTGCCTCTCAAGAATGCTAGTGCCTCCCTAGAATTCTAAGGAGGAAGACATAGGAAGCAGATTTGCTCTGGGAGACCAACTCAAAGGTTTGAGTGGGAGCTGTGCTAAGTATTCCAAGAGCTTAACTGCAGCTCTAGGGAACTATCTTAGCCAGTGAGAATGAGAGTTGTGATAAGGACCACTCAACCACCTTAGAAACTTCTAGAACTTACTTTGCTTTTATAACCTTTGAGAACCAAGAAAAATCTTTCTCCCACAAGGAGGGATATTGTGTGTGGAATTTGGAAGTAATATAGTTATATAATTTCCAAAGATGCTTTTCTCTCTCTCTGTCTCTCTGTTTCTCTCTCTGTCTCTCTCTCTGTCTCTGTCTCTCTCTCTGTCTCTCTCTCTCTCTCTGTCTCTTTCTCTCTCTCTGTCTCTCTCCCTGTCTCTGTCTCTCATAAAATGTCCTTTCTTATCTATGTGCTTATCTTTTCTCTCCAAAGTTAACTTTTTACATATCCAGAAGAGGCAGAAGAGATTTTAAATGTGTTGTAGTATGATCTGCTGCTCTTCCATAGTGCAAATAAAGACACCATCAATCTTCCACAAGGGTATCATAGAGTGTTATTGAAGAAGAATAAAGTGATTATAACAGTACATACAAGATAATGTTCCATACTTTCCTTCATATGAAAAGGGTTTCTGCAATACTATTTTCCTTATTTTTTTCTAAATTATGCAGTCATTTAAGATTGTTTACATATTTGTTTAACATGTTCCCTTCTAAAGTACAATAGCTGTTGTTGACATCCAATTGTTAAGACTTTAATTTAAATAAATATTTCTTTAATGACTGAATACAATTAATCAGTGTTATAAACATTATTTAAGATAAATGAAATAAGTTCTGATTATAAGAATTATAGATTTTTAAGCACGGGAAGGGATTTTAGAGTTTCCTTAATCCAACTCCTTTTCTTTTCAGACATTCCTTTTACATTGTCCCTAACTGGTCCATAACTACAAAAAAAGTAGCTCCACCACATTATATCCAGTGAATTCTCATCAAGGAATGACTTTCACTTGATCTACAGAGAATTACTTGGATAAAGGAAATACAAAAAAGATCCAAAAAGAATTTAGTATGTTTGAACACAATCAGCGATGAGGTTACTACCTCACAAGGCATCTTTATTGGGGAATCTTGAACTACATTATCTTTTGAGGTCTTCTGAGTCACATTGAGCTTTATGAGCTTGCTATACTTTTTTTTAAAGTCTTCAATCTAAGAATCTATATAACTTTTTAAAAACTATTTTACACATTTTAGTTGAGCATTTAGTTGCTTATAGTAACTAAAAATAGTTCCATTCCATTACTTGTTGAACTAATCAACTCTGCACTTTTTTCCATTGTAGTTAAAGACATAAAGACCAAATATTTAGGAAACTATGTGAACAGAAGAGGGTAATATATTTTAAATTATTTTAAATATTTGAATAATTTTAGTACTTTACAGTTTCTTAAGGGTTAGAAATATATTATTAGTTTATAATGAATATAGTTTTATATAGTTAGCTAATAAGCTTCTCTGAAGCCCCAGTAGCTTTGTGGCAAAGTGGATAAATTGCCAGGCTTGAAGTCAGGAAGATATCTACCATGGTTAAAATCTAGCCTCAGATATTTACTAGCTGTGTGACCCCAGGCAAATCACTTGCCCCTGTTTTTCTAAGTTCTTTTGTAAAAAGGAGCTAGAGAAGGAAATGGCAAACCACTCAAGTATCCTTGCTAAGAAAACTACAATTGAGGTCCTGAAGATTCAGACACTTCTCAATATGTATGTATATGTGTATGTGTTTATGTATGTGCATGTATGTATACACACATATGCATACATGCATATAAAACATTTTGAGTTTGACTGTCATGACTTCAAGCATTTAAATGATTTTATTAGTGACCTCATTTTCACTTTCACACTGGCAGCCATGCACATTTGTGGCTCTCTATATACAGTGGAGAGAAAAGTGAGAAGTATGGTGTGTAAATTTATATATGCAATTAAGAGGACAGTATTCATAAAAGTGTTCATGCATCTGCTACAGGAAGTGATAAATTAACCTCTCAAGTATATGTTAAGGGAATTGAAAAAAAATGGAAAAGTACCTAAGTTTGTGGGTAAATGAGATGATCACTCCTGTCCTCTCACCTGCACCCTCTAGAGTCTTGGTCTGTACCGAGAAGAGAAACACCCTAACCACAAACACTTTGGAATCTAGGTTGGCTGGGCTGAGCCAAACCACCTCAGGCTGGAGGTCTGAGCACAGAACAAGGGCCAGGGACCCATCCCAAGGCATGTGCGTCTTATTGTGGAACATTTCAACCATGGAGAAGAAAGGGAGGCTAGAAATGGCAGGTTGCCCCTTTCTTTTTTCTACTTTGGGGTTCTTCTAATATTGCTCCCCTGTCCCACTCCATCCAGTCCAACATTGCGTCTCCTATCCCCTGCATTTGTATGAGTTATTTCATAGTTATATTAGGAAAACTGGTAAAAATAAATGTCTAAGGAAGATTTTAGAATTTTACTTTTTTTTTTTTTTTTTTTTACCTAAGGGACCTCATCTTCTATTTCCCTTAGGTTCAATGTATCAACATTTGCATTTTTGGATTTTGCCCCATTTTTTAGGAACATTACCCCTACAGAAGTTGAGAAATAACTCTGTGTGTGTGTGTGTGTTTGTTTGTGATTTTGGAAGACAAGGATTCTATAACTTGAAGCTATATTTTATTTCAATGTTATACCTAAATATTATTTATATCCAACTTAAATTCTTCCCTTTTACCTTTGATATATTTACACTCGCGTATGTGTGTATATGTGTTAAGATTAATGGACATTCATCTTCTAATTCTTATAAAATTAATGTGAATGAATTCAATATTGCATGATGCTAATAGCTTTATGAATTTTTTTTAAGTATTGGTTGATATCCCTGAATGAATATTAGTATAATGAATGGAAATGTGGAACTTTGGCCTTTAATGTTATGAAAAGCAGCTTGAAATTTTTATAGTAAGCAGGGCATTATGGTAGAAATATCACTGGACTGGAAATCACTAGACCTGGCCTATAATCCCAGCTCTGTTCCTGCAAATATATTTGAACTGGGCAAATTAGTTATTCTTGCAGGATTTTGTTCATCTGAGATGAAGTTGGACACACTAATTTCTAGGATTCTAAGAAATGATATTTCAAAATTTAAAATTAAAGTGGTCTTCCTGAGATAAAATCAGAATTCAGTACTTTGAACTTGAAACAGAAGCATTTTTAACATGGAATTTAGTAAAACTGAATTTCGATACAGTTTGAACAATAAAGTTCTGAACATCTCTGTTAAGTAATAGAATTCATTGTAAAAAAAATGTTTTGTAACTTGTGCCTGTCAAATATATAGACATATGTCTGTGTGTAAACATATGTTCTTGTGTATGCACACACTTTGTGTATGTACATACATACATACATACACACACACATTGATTTTACCACTAGGGGTCAGCACAGTGTGTAGGACTGGGAAAAAATAGGGAAAAATTGCAGCTCCGCATAATGCTTATTTTGGATAGATAAGGAAAGCATGACATTATGGATTTCCAGTTATAATAAATTGGTTTGGAAGAAGATTAGAAGGGTTTCACTTATATATGTCTACCATGAATTTCTGTTTTGATGAAGTGAGAAAAAAAATGTTTTGCTTCCTGTTTTTCACTCCATGCATATCCTCTCTGTTCTCAGATTTTATATCTCTTCACAATTGTAGTCTTTTCTCTTTTATAACTGGAGAGAGAGAGACACAGAGAGAGAGGATTTAATGTTACAGAGTAAATTGATTGTGCTAAATTAAGAATTAATATTTTTAATTTCTCATATCACCTGAAAATTATTCATTTCCTAAAAATTGATCATATATCATTTTTAGATATGTTAATACACATTTGTATCATCATAAGCTATATGAGCATAATGATTTAAAAATGAAAATTAATATATAAATAGAATGTATCAATAACTTTTATGTATGAAATAATTATTTTAAAATGTGAAACAGTATTTATGATTGAAAATTTCATATGTTCTCCATGACATAATGAGATATCTCTTGAGAATTTACCTATAAAAACTTTTTCTCCTAACTTTTATTTACTATTTTAAAATAACTGTTGTATTAGTCACCCGGCCCTATTAAAAAAAAAAAAAAGTGGAATTATCTTTGACTCATCCCTCTCCCTCCTTCCCCACATCCAATCAGTTACCCGATCCTTTAAGCATAAATTCACAATATTCTTTCTTTCTATTCTTAATATAATCACTCTAGTTAGCTCTCACCTAATCTGTTGTAATAATCGCCTAGTGGATTTCCCTGCTTTCAGTCTTTCCCCTTTCTAATCCATTCTTCACACTTTTACCTTTGTAATCCTTCTAATGTACAAATCTGATCATGTGATACATACATTTAAAAATGTTTAGTGATTCACCACTGTTTAAGGAAGAAAACGAAAGCTTTCTTAGCATTTCATTCAGGGCCCTCCACCATCTGAACCCAGCCATCCTCTCCAGTCTTTTCTAAAGCTATCATTTTATCCACTCTTTTTCAATGAAACTGATTATTCATCATTCCTTGATCTCATTCTGCCCTGTCCCATTTGAGTTGCTTTTATCACATTGCTCCAAATGACTAGACTCTACTTCTCTGAACTTTCATCCTGACAAATTATTTGCCTTCTTTTGAATCAGAACCCAATTGTCATTTACCCTGTAAGGTTTTCCTTCATCATCACCCAAGTTACAAACTATATCTTTCTCATATCAGTTTTTTTGTGCTGTACTAAACAATCATAACACATCAATATATGAACATAATATATTATTTCATCAGTGTACATATCCCCTTTAACAGCATAGGTCACAAGCCTTCCATCCTTTAAAAGATGGTTTTAATAAGTTGTTATCCCCATTACCACCAAACAACCAAACAAAAATCCCCATCTCATGATCAATCCTCCTCTGTTGTACCTCTTCAAGCATAGCAATCTAACTTTTTGTTTACAGGTATATAGTTCATCACCAGACCCATGCCTGAAGCTTGTCAGTCTATACTTCTTGTAATAGCTTCAAGAGCCCAAGATACAAGATCACAGTGAAACTTTAGAGTAAGGCTGTAGTATAGGGTTTATCATAATATAATTTGTATTATATCATAGTTACTAATTGTTTTTCTCCTCCCTATTACATTGCAAATTTCTTGAGGGAAGTAACTGTGGTTTGTTTTATCTTCATGCCTAGAATAATGCATTGTTCTTAATCATGCTTTAAAAAATTGGTGTAATTGGAGTTAACTGATAAACAAATTTTATAACACTCTTATGTCAATAAAATCAAAGCCTGGCTAGTAAAAACCTATTACAGATGATAGTTTATAAAATGAATAAATAACTTTAAGTGAATATGGTCTATTTCATGTAATTTTCTTTAAACACATTATTAAATGAATTGAACTTGATTATCTCTAATGTCCTCTCAGTTATGTGGATATCAGAACTCTGATAATTTTAAAATGTGAAAGAAGAAATTACAAATCAAAGTACTAGGGGCAGCCAGGTGGCTCAGTGAGTAAGAGCACCGGCTCCAGTGTCGGGATGACCTGGGGATCAAATCTGGGCTCAGATACTTAGCACCACACCCAGAAATAACTGGTCATGTAAGCTTGAGAAAGTTATTTAACCCCGATTGCTTAAAAAAAAAGAAAAAAAATCAAAGTACTAACTAAAATCAAAGGAAACAAAACTCTAGCTGTGAAGAAATAGCTCCTTGGTGCTTAGTGAGAATGAAAATAGGTAATAAAGGCTGACCATGATTACACCTCAGGATGACAAATGAGGCATGGTGACTAGTTGCTTTGCTAATTTCATGCAACAGAATGCTCTTATTAACTAGCAATGGCTAGATAATCTGCTTTGAATAAAATCAGGAAGTATGGTAGCTGCAACAAGGATGGGGAAAAAGAGAGAAGAAAAGAAGGACATGAACAATAATAGAGGTAATGGACAAAAGAAACAGTTGAGCAGCTTGATGTAGGCAACAGGAATAGCAGCTATTTAAAAAGGAGATGTGAAATCCAACACAGAGACTAAATATACAGAAAATTTGGAATCTAACAGGGAGAGAGAAATACACACACACACACATACACACACACACATATATATACAGACAGAGAGAGAGAAATTTAGATTTTTTTTTTACCTTTTGGAAGGGAATTGGGGTTAAGTAACTTGCCCCAGGTTACAGGCTAGTTTTTTGTTTTGTGTGTGTGTGTGTGTGTGTGTGTGTGTGTGTGTGTTAAGTGTCTGAGGCCAGAACCGAACTCAGGTCCTCCTGACTCTGGGGCTGGCTTTACTCACTGCGCCACCTAGCTGCCTGAGAAATTTAGATTTCAATTACCTTTGAGGCTATCATAGAATTCAGGTAGCATCTCCCTCAAGGCATGCTAAATGGAACAAATTCAGTGGTCTTGGATATATTTATTGAGTAAATAAACAGTAAAGCAAAAGTAGATTGCAACATGTATAATAATGCATACATGAGCAACAGAAAAGTTATGTTATAGCTTTTACACTACCATACAGATTACATATACTATAATGAAAAATCAGAACTACTTCTATAGATGGCTCAGTGCCAATTGAGAGACATGATTTGTATGAACAAATGCAATTTATAGACCTTTAAATGTTTCTAATAGATGCTTTGGTATTCCAAAGTGAAACAACGCAATAAAGTCTTATACTGTATATATATATATATATATATATATATATATATATATATATTTTTTTTTTTTAAACAGCCAATAACCTATAAGCTTGCAGGAGAAAAAAAAACGCTGTACTTTTTCAGAAAATTCATTTCTGAACAAAATCTATCTTCTGAACAGTAACAGCACAGTGCTGATGAAGCCAGTCTATTTTTGTGTGCTTGCCATATTTGATCCTAGCACATTCTGGTTAATTACATATCAGGGGCTTAAGCCAAATAAGGACAGATGACTCTTTCCACATATGCTGATCCTACAAAAAAGAAAAACTTTGATGAAAGGAAATTTGAAGTGTTTATTTTTATGGAAAACAAGATATTTTATTGATTATGAAATCTTATTCATAAAAGAAGTGGACCATTTCTCACATAATAGTTTAGAATGACATAATCTGATCTCAAAAAGAGGAAAAGTGGGTCAAAGTAAACACTTTAAAATACTACTTTTCTGGGTGTGTTATCCTAGAAAAGTTACATCACAAATGAGGGAACAATGCCATTTAAAACTATGAAGCAGAAGAGATGACATCTTTCCCTCTTAAGGTACATAATTTCTAAATATCCATGGATTATAGTAGAGGTGCTTATAGCAGCAGAATGGGTGCTAAGTAGAGGTAAAAATGTCTAGCATAGTATTGTAAACAGCAAATCCCCAGCTCAGTGTAGAAAGGGTCTCCTCACTCGATGATAACACAATTGGATCTCAATGACTCTGTAGCATTGGAGGCACGAGATTCCCTCTACATATGTGTGTCCCATCCACTTGTATTCCATGACTATATGAGTTTCCTGGAAGGTTACCCTTTCATGCATGTTTCTTAAAGAGGTTCACCCCTGGTTTTAAAAAAAAAAGGTCATAGGATATGAAACAGCTTTTTATCATACATTTAAAAACTTATCATGCCCATTGATTGAAATGAGGTTTCTGTGACTTTTGTGACTGTATTCATTGAGCAAAAGCTGTGAACCTCTTTGAATGGGTAAAAATGAGATAGCTGTATATTTTTTTTAAACAAAAAGCTAATGAACCTTTGAGGACCCCAAACTTTTAGAACAAGTGAGAGTTGGGGGAATTAATTCAAAGAGGGTGCTACAGGTGTGTGTGTGTGTGTTTGTGTGTGTTATATAGTGCTTCTTAATTTTTATTACTTCCCTTCATGTTTGATTTTTAAAACTTCCCTGTAAACTTTTGTTGTTGTTAGTGCCAAAAGTCTAGTGCAACTTTTTATTACATCAAGTCTGTCCTTTCTGAGCAGCTTTTATTTCTCTCCCCAAGTTCTCTAGTTCTGGATGAATGTAAAAATCCTTTTATTCACTCCAGGAGCTAATCTCTGAACTAATACTTAGAAGAAATACCTTTTTCTCTGGTCCTGCAGGTAGAATCAACATTATATCAGACAACACTTTTCTAAAAATAATAGATTGGAATCACCTGTTTCATCATTACAATCTGGCCTCTAGTACCCTCAACTATAATGTACAAATCTTTGTTACCCAAATGTACCCCCAACATCTTCCTATCTCAAAAATTGTCATTGTTACATTTTGTTATTTCCATACTTCTTTCATGATTAGAGGTTGTGGTTTGTCCTTCTTTCTCGAAGAGGACCATGACATCAGGCTGATGGTGACATGACTTGCAATTGACTTTGATTTGAGTTAGGGAGGGCTGTGAAAAGTCACTAGACTCACTTTCTCCTCTAGAGCCATCTGGGTCCAGTGGGCAGATTTTCATCAAGATGACTGAAGATGACCCAAGGTGCAATGGGAGACTTTGGCCTTTTTAAGCTAAGGTCTTTTCAGGTTTTCACTTGATTACAACATGTAACCTGGAAGTTACAAAATCAAATGGAATAGTACTACCTACCTCATTCATTCTTACTGTTTTATTTTCCTTTGGTGATTTTTTAAAATATATATTAATATTCTGCCTTTAGCTGGTAGGGTAAGGGTGATAACATATGAAAGTATGTACTTCAAGGAGACCTCTGAATTTCCTATTTCCTCCACACATTTCTTGTTCACTTCTTCAGGCCTGTCTTTCTTGGAATTAGACTATTATACAATGATACTAAAAAGCCTGATGAATCAATCTCTCTGTCAATCTGAGCAGCTCCTATTCAGTCATCCTTGCCCACAAATGATATATTTTATCAATGTAGGGATAAATATTTTATACTTTCTGCAGATTAATAATATACCAGGAAGGCTATAGTTTGAAATATAATAGTCCCAATAAAGAGTTATAGAATCACAGAATTGGATGGGATCATAAAGGCAACAGCCCACCATTTTGCTTATTAGATGAAGCCCTTCTGCAATGTTTCTATAACAAGTGGTTTTCTAGCCTCTGCCTGTACACCTATAGTGACAGTATATTCATTCACTGTCTTGTGAGAAATCCCATTTTATTTTTGGACAGCTCTAATTGTTAGAGATTTTTCTTTATTTTGAGTCTAAATCTGCCTCCTTTTAACTGCCATCTGGAATTTCATAAAATAAATTTAATCCCTTTTATGCATAAAAACATACAAATTATCTAACAATAAATTGCATATTCCCCCTGAATTATCTCTTCCTCAGTCTAAATATCCTGTATTCATCAATCATTCTTCATATGTGTGGTTTTCAGATCATTTACTATATTAATCTTTGTCCCCTAGAATACTGAATTCCAAAACCTGAAGTATGTTACTGAAAGTGGGTATAAATCCAATGGCTGTGTGATTAACCCATTAGCTATTAGTAATAGTCTCATCCTGCCTTCCCCTCAATAGGAAATAATGGAGGTTGTCTTCAATATGCTTACAGCTAGAACAAAACAAATATTCTTCCACTTCCCTCTTTTTCACCATAACCCACAACAATTGCTATGTAAGTACTATTGGGAAATTATCTAATTTCCCAGCATACTAAGCTCCTGACCAAAGACCACCTCATGGTTGTGGCAGGGTCCTTTCATGGGGACTGTCTTTTGTGGATGTGATCAGTAAGTAAATCGATCTCCCCCAAACTTTAGCTTCCAAATTTCACTGCTTCTGTCAAGAACATTTTCCTAGCAACCCACCACCCTTCTAATCAGCTGTCACAAAAAGCTTTGACTCCCAACTCTCTCACCCCATATATACAAGAAATTGCCCTCATTTCTATTTTGACAATAACTTGTGTATATACTCTTTTTTCTCCACTCACTCAGCCACTAACTTAGTTCAGGTCCTCATCATATCTCCTTTGGACTAATGAAAAGATACCTAATTAATCACTTTTCTTCAAGTCTTTTTCATACCCAATTCATACTCCATATAACCACCAGTGATTTTCCTAAATTACAGGTGTGTTAATGTTTTTCCTTTTTCTAGACTGGGTCGGACTTAGACCAGCCCTCTTATTCTGATAATGAAACAAAATGGGACACATAGGTTATTCAACATACTGTAGCCTTCCTGGTATGTTATTACCCTGCAGAAGTTAATAAATAGAGATTTACTTAGTCATAACAGAGGAAGGATATCCAATAAAGATGTGCCTTCAGGACACTGTGGGTTAATTTGACTGAGTTGCCTTTCCATGGTCCACCAACCAAGCACTGGGTAAAAACTGAAGCTCCTCATGGAGGTTTTATATTCAAATGACTTGGAAGTGATACATTTGGCTGTAGCCTTTATTGCTCTGAGCCAATTTGGTTTAGAAAATGGTTTCAATACCTTTTAAAAGAGAGTAATTGTAATAGATAGATGGAAACACACACATATATACTTATATGTGAATACACACGCACATATATATGTATATACACACATACACACATGTTAACATTTATAAACATTCACATCCAGGACTGAAACTACCTCTCCAATCTTTTTATATGTCACTCCTTTTCTTGTAGTGACCAGGCAAGTTTACTTTTTCTTACATCCTTAAATAAAACACAGATAAAATATCTTGAATGGGAAATTAAGGTGACATACAATCCACAAGAAGAGGGGTAGACTCATATTTAAAATGTTCTGCCAAATTTCAATAAAAATAATTCATTTTGCCTATTAGGTTTGTACTGTGTATAGTGAAAATCTACACATGAAGTAACAATTCCTGCTGAAAAACTGTTAGTTCTACTGACTGTCATAACCCATTATTTGGTAGGTTCATTATATTTCTTTCAATAAAAACAACATACTTTGATGGAAGAAATCTACCTTCTTAGCTAGCAGTTGTGATATATAACAAGTTCAGGAGATATATTTCTGGGTAATTAATCATTTTATTAATCATGCTAGCAGATAATTAATTAAAGGGGTCAAAGACCAAAGAGCCTTAATGGAACCCACTCAACACTGATATGACCTTAGAAGAGTGGGTGATCCTGAGGGTGGAAATCAACTATGAATGGTTAACAATTAGTGAAAAATAAATGAATATTATAATGAGAGGTGGAACTATTCTAATGAGAGGCTGGGGAACATGATTGATCATTCAGTCTTGGACAAAGAGACTTATCTTTTATCCAGATTATACCTGCCTAGTGTGATCTAGGCAAAAGGGGGTCCACCTCTAGTCAGACCTGACTGAGTAGAATGCAATGGATTAGAATTCACCTTAGATTAGATTCTTTGTAAAGTTCTCTAGTTGGTTGAGGTAACAATTCCAAGATTTCATTTCATCATCCACCCTTCAGAGTACTAAGACTTGACATAATCTTCAAATAAGGAAGGAATAAAAAACCATTTCCCTCACTATATAGATCAGATTGATTGAATAATTAATTACCAATGAATAGTTATTAGTAAAACATCTTCCCTGTACCTCAGGATATACTTAAAGATTTTTTTAAATTATAAAGTATATTGAATTAGATTCCTCTTGAGAACAAAAAAATATTGTACTATTTATAAATAAAAATAAACATTTTAAAATAGTTCATCAATAGTTCATTCTCATTTTCACAATTTATATTTTATATGTTTATGTTGTGTGCATATATATTTTAATTACTTCTATTTTATGTTTTATATAATGTATTAGTATGGCACATATGGGCTCATAATGTATAAATAAATAAATAAATATAAGTTCACAAATTTAATGCTCACAAAATTTCTGAGTACTGTAGGAATCAGATACAAATATAATTGGGAAACCTTTAACAAAATAAATAAAAATGCAATGCAACGCAGATTTTAATTTGTGTTTTTCTAGGTTAATATGTGCCTTCTAGAAATTTGTTCATACTTAAGTTTGACATCACTTCTCAAGACCAACTCTGTATCAATAGTCTTCATATCCTTTTGATCATGCATTCAGAAAAAAGTTTCTGAACAATTTTTCCAATAGAGACACATATGTATGCATTCATATATATTTATGTATGCATGCGTGTATTCATAAATATTATAGGATATGAGCTCCTTGAGAGTAGGGACTTCTTTACTTCTCTATTTTTATCCCAGCACTTATTAGCACATTGTTTTCCATGGAGTAAGTGCTAAAGAAATACTTTGTTTATTCATTCATTTACATAACACATACAACTGTCTCAATATGTGATATATACCTTTTGCAAATATATACAAACTATGTGTTAAACAGAATGAAAAGGATTTGATAAATAATATTTTTATCTTTTAAAAAATTATAAAGTTTTGCCATGTATCAACGGTACAAAAACATTTTTTTCACTAAAATTATATTGTTATTGACTATAGCCATTTCCTTTGATTTTGACTGGTGTTCTATGACATGAAATTGGTCTTTTCCTAACCTCTTTCAATATTTCTTATTTACCATGGAGTGATGTATTTTAGAGATTAAATTCCTGGGTGTGTTCTTTCTGGGCTTTCTTATTGGTGATCATTTATGATTCCTACCTGTAGTTCAAATATGTCTGGGAAATGAGTGTTTGTGTTTTCTTGTAATATAGTATTTGATTTTTTTTTTTTGTTATATTATGCCATTCTGGGAATCTGATGAATCATATATTTCTCTACATTCCTTGTTTTCCAGACCACGTGGTTTAGAGGTATCTTTTCAACATTCTTCCAGTTTTTCTACTTTCTGGTTTTCCTCTCTTATTTTTCATTTTATCATGGAATCTCTCACTTCCACTTCTTTCTTTTTCTCCTTTAGTGTATTTACTTTATTGTCAAGTTTCCCTAATTTGTCTTTTACATTTTACTCCTATTCTTTAGCTCTTCCTTCCATCATTTTTGTTGGTCCTTCCAACCACTCCCAGATTTTTGTGGCCATTCCATTTTACTTGGGTTTTTATTGAAGGTTTATTCTTTATTTTCTTGAAGTTTTATCTTAAGATTATTTTACTTCATACTATTTATTAATTTTTCTAGGATTTTCCTTGGTAATTTCCCTAATGTCTCTATAATTTCTTCTTTCTCCTAACACCCCCCGCCCTCCCCCCACACACACCTATGCCTGTGGGGTCTTAAATCTCTTCAAACTCTTGGAATTCTGAATGAATTGCTACAGAGAGGAAACTATATTAGAAGTGACTTGTGACAGTCCTTTATGATTTTCCATTCTACCTGCCAGTAGTTTTTAGCTTTCATTAATTCAGTGGCCATTGTAGACACACTTCTAAGCAAGGTAACAACAGAGGATCTAGGAGTGGGAGTAAGGAACAGTAAGTAGATAACTATGATAGCCTCTAGGGTGGTCAGTGAGTGACCTTTTTTGTCTCACCTTCACTTAATCTGAAGCTTTATTTAATTCAGTAGCTACTTTAACTACCAACCAAAGAAACCCCTAAGTGTAGAGTTAGGACAGGAGCAATGAGATAACACAGTATGTAGCCATTTCGTAAATTTTGTTATTAAAAAATCTATGGAAGTTACCTTGTGAGCATTTCTATATTTTCTCCTTTTTGAAACACATTTGTTGCAATTTTTAAATACAGGAATTGGTGGAGAGAATTGTGTTTAATTGTAGTTTTTTCCTCTGTCATCTTGTCAAAATGCTTTATTCATACCATGGTGCTTCATCATATTCAGAAGGAAATTTGGTTTCCCAAAGGCTATGCCAGCAGAATAAAGTATCAGACTGGTTCTACCAGGTTAGAAGGGCTTTCAATGTAATCCTGGTGAGGTATTTTTGTCATCCAAATATCAGCCATGATATCAGAGATGCCCATCACTAGACATTTCGTGGATAAATTTCATGAGTCTCAGGAATGCACAAAGAATATATATTAAGGTAAAGATCTATGTATGTCAAGGAAGGGAATACCTGGTCTGGTGGACCCATTAGATTCTTCAAAATAAGCAATCATATCAAGCAATGATGATGTCATGAAGGATTCAAGTAAAACCCAACTTCTCTGGGAAACACTTTAGATTGATTAAGAAAAGCAGTGTATAAAACAGAGCTTTAACAAAATCAATGAGAAATACTGCTGAGCTCAACCATCACAAAAATCTATACCAGGAAATGGATCTTTAAGCCAATGAAATCATGGGGTGAGGTGACTCAAGGGAACTAGCCACCTACCTATAAGTGACTCCACAACAGAATAAGGTCCTGAACAATGGAACACCTTGGGTCAAGGGGTGTTCTAAGAGACAGACCAAAGCAGCAGACTGCAGCAGTATGCAGGGCATGCTCTGAACTAGGAGTCCTATGCCAGGATTGCAGAAGGAGGCAAAGTCTAGCCCCATTGTAGATTCTTGGCAAGATTACTATAGGGAAGATAAATCCAGAACCCAGCCAATACATCCACAGTTAAAACATGGCAATAGAAGTAACCAGAACATGGACTGTTTACGGTATATCATTTCAAATGACCTAGGCCTAGCAACCTCACCAAAAGATTGGAAGATCTTTGTCATAACACAAAGTCCTAATCCATGCATCGATGTCAAATATACATGTAAAAAGAAGAAATCTATAATACACTGAAGGTATATTTTAAGTTCTAAATAGTTAAAGGTAAAATCTCAGAGAAAGGAAATAGTTTTAATAATTACAAATGGTATGCCAGAAAAAAATAGATACAAAGACTCCAAAAGTAGATAAAAAATAATTGGAGATCATAAATAAGATATCAAGAATCAAACTAGAAAGCCAGGTGGCATATTAGGGGTTGTCACCCAGCTGAACTCTCCCAACATTCCACTCCAAACAACTTTAAAACACCTGAAATAAAATTTTGAAAGGGCAGAGCCAACAAATGGTTGGGGTGAGACTTTTTTTTCCAGCTTAAGAAAATTTAAGAGATTGGCAGAAGTCTGTGGCACCAGGGTGGGGAACTTTCTGGAGCCTACACATGAGGAGGCAGCCACAACAGCAGCATCTTCAGGAACTTTCAGCCCAGAAATGGTAAGGGGGTCACAAAGGGGTCAGAAAGAGATTACAAGGAAACTTTATTGGTGCTGGTTAGAGTTGACATTGCTTGACAATTCTAATGCACATGTATAGGTATGGATTACAGTTCTAAGGAGGAGAGGAGTGCTGGTTATTGGTACCAAGGGAATAGGGGCCCTGGTCACAGTTCCAAAGTAAAGAGGTTCAACTTGTGACTGCAGGGGACTAGGGGCCTTTCCTGGGTAAGACCAGATAGCAGACCAAGAGAGCAGTGGCCATAACTCTCCTAGGATCACATCATCTTGAAATCACCAAGAACTTGCAAACTCAAAGAAAAATGCTATTTGGATGAAATCCAATGAGAATTCCTATAAAAAAGTTAGAAAAAAGAGATAAAAGGAGTGAGATAAAATTGGGAAAAGTGTGTTGATGAATGAGATTGATGCAAGAAAGTTATGAAAAGAGAATTAACAATTTGGAAAAAGAAGTACAAAAAATACTAAAGAAACAGTGATTTAAAAAAGCACAAAACTCCACTGAAGAGAGCTCCTTAAAAACAGAATGAACCAAATAGAAAAAGAGGTACAAAAATTAAATGATGAAAAGAACTCCTTAAAAGCAGAACTAGCCAAATTGAAAAAGAAATATAAAAATCTCCCTGAAGAAAATAATTCCTTTAAAGATTAGAATTGGACAAGTGAAATCTAACTAGTCTGTGAAACATCAAGAAACAATAAAACAAAGTCAAAAGAAGGTCAAATAGAATAAAAGGCAAAATATCTCACCAGAAATAAAAAAGACTGACCTGAACAACTGATCAAGAAAGGATAATTTGGGGCAGCCAGGTAGCACAGCGAGTAAAAGCACCAGCCCCAGTGTCGGGATGACCTGGGGATGGAATCCAGCCTCAGACACTTAGCACCCACCCAGAAACACCTGGCCGTGTAATATTGAACAAGTTACTTAACCCTAATTGCTTAGGGGCGGCAAGGTGGCTCATCAAGTAAGAGCCCCACTGGACCCAGTGTTGGGATGACCTGGGGATCAAATCCGGGCTCAGATACTTAGCACCACACCCAGAAATAACTGGCCTTGTAACCTTGAGCAAGTTACTTAACCCCAATTGCTTAAAAAAAAAAAAAAAGAAAGGATAATTTAAGAAACATTGGACTATTTGAAAGTAATGAATTAAGAAAGAGCCTAGAAATCATATTTCAAGAAATGATTGAGGAAATCTGCCTTGAGGTCTTAGAATTCCTTGAAAACCAAAGTGTTTCCTTTCTAGGCTAACATTCTATTCATATTG
The DNA here is from genome assembly GCF_028583685.1 of Petaurus breviceps papuanus. NCBI lineage: Eukaryota > Metazoa > Chordata > Mammalia > Diprotodontia > Petauridae > Petaurus > Petaurus breviceps. The sequence continues at coordinate 12,422,574 of NW_027185779.1, read as the reverse complement.
TTATATGATATCAAGGTGTAGAATAAAATTAAAAAAAACATGTTACTTAGATGGCAATGGAGAGGCATATAGTGTGTAAGATAAGGCTGCAATAATATTATAGATGAGAATTCTGAAAAGGAACAGGAATAAATGATGTAGAAATAATTGTGTGATAGAAAGAAAAGATGGACTTTTTCATAGGCAAATTAGTCAATAATAGCAGAAACATAAAAAAATAAAGACCATCACTCAAATATTTAAAATTCATAGAAGGATGTAAAAAGAAATTGAGAAAGTGTCACACAGAAACAGGAAAATATATGTGTACAGAATCTAACTTCATAATTTCATGTGTGCTTCTGTAATGGTAATGAGAAATTGAAGATCTTCTCTGTCCCTTAATAGGCCTAGGGGAATTTGAAGATCTTTCCTGCTTTGAAGGTCTTCCTTCCCCCTAATAGGCCAAATGCAATCACATGGAGCCTGTGGTGGCAGGAGCTTGCTGAAAGGTGAAGCAGAGCCAACAGGAAGTCTGTCCAGGTTATTTTTAAGTCTGTCTGCTCCTCATTTCTTATAGAATAATAGTATTCCATTACATTCATATACCACAACTTGTTCAGCCATTCCCCACTTGATGGGAATCTCCTTGATTTCCAATTCTTTGCCATCACTTCCTCTTACTTCTATGATCTCCTTGGGATGCAACCCTAAAAGTGTTGCTGCTGGGTCAAAGGGTATGCACGTATTTATAGCCATTTGGTAATAGTTCCAGATTGCTCTCCAGAATGGTTGAATCAGTTTACAACTCCACCAAAAATGCATTAGTGTTGCAAATTTTCAACATCCTCTCCAGAATTTATCATTTTCCTGTTTTGTCATCTTAGCCAGTCTAGCCAGTGAGATATGGTACCTCAGAGTTGTTTTGATTTGTATTTTTCTAATCAATAGTGATTTAGAGCATTTTTTCACATGCTTATAGATATCTTTAATTTCTTCATCTGAAAACTACCTGTTCATATCTTTTGACCATTTATCAATTGGGAAATGACTTGTATTCTTATAGATTTGACGCAGTTCTCTGAATATTTTAGAAATGAGGCCTTTACCAGAGACACTAGGTATAAAAATTCTTTCCCAACTTTCCAATTCCCTCTTAATCTTGGTTATATTGGCTTTATTTGTACAAAAACTTTTCAATTTAATGTAACCAAAATTATCCATTTTGCATTTTATAATACTCTCTACCTCTTATTTCATCATAAATTCTTCCCTTCTCCAAAAATCTGACAGGTAAACCATTCCTTGCTAGACCAGATTACTTACAGTATCAGCCCTTATACTTAGATCATGCACCCATTTAGATTTAAGTTTGATATACGGTGTTAGATATTGGTATATGCACAGTCTCTGCTATACTATATTCTAGTTTTCCCAGCAGTTTTTGACAAATAGTGAGTTATTATCCTCAAAACTGGGGTCTTTGGGTTTGCAAAATGATAGATTACTATAATCATTGACTGCTGAGTCTCCTGTACCCAATATATTCCATTGATACACTACTCTCTTCTTCAGACAGTACCAAATAGTTTTGATGAATACTATTTTATAATACAGATTAAAATCTGGTATGGCTAGACTACCTTCCCTAGCATTTCTTTTCATTAATTCCCTTGATATTCTGGACCTTTTATTCTTCCAAATGAATTTTACTACTATTTTTTTCTCACTCCATAAAGAAATTTTTTTTGGTAGATTGATTGGTATGGTACTAAATATGTAATTTAATTTAGGTAAAATTGTCATTTTTATTATATTAGCTTGACCCAGCCATGAGCAAATAATGTTTTCCCAATTAGTTATATCTGACTTTATTGGTGTGAAAAGTGTTTTGTAATTGTGTTCATATAGGTTTGTTTTGGCAGGTAGATTCCCAAATATTTTATAATGTCTACAATAACTTTAAATGGGATTTCTCTTTCTATCTCTTTCTGTTGGATTTCATTAGAAATATATAGGAATGATGAGGATTTATGTGGGTTTATATTACATCCTGTGAATTTGCCAAATTTATTTATTATTTGAAGTAGTTTTTTACTTGATTCTCTAGGATTCTCTAAATATATCATTATATCATCTGCAAAGACTGATAGCTTAGTTTCTTCTTTGCCTATTTTGATTCCTTCAGTTTCTTTTTCTTCTCTTATTGATGCTTCTAACATTTCTAGTACCAAATTGAATAAGAGGGCAGATCTTATTGGAAATGCTCCTAGCTTATCCCCACTACTTATAATACTTTCTGCTGGTTTTAGATAGATGCTACTTATTATTTTAAGTTAGACTCCATTTATTCCTATACTTTCTAGTGTTTTTAATAGGAATGGTTTTTGTATTTTGTCAAAAACCTTTTCTGCATCTATTGAGCTAATCATATGGTTTCTGCTAGTTTTATTGTTAATATGATCAACTATACTGATAGTTTTCCTACTAATGAACCAGCCTTGCATACCTGGAATAAATCCTACCTCATCAAAATGTATTATTCTTGTGACAATTTGCTGTAGTCTTTTTGTTAATATTTTATTCAAAAATTTTGCGTCTATATTCATGAAGGAAATTGGTTTATAATTTTCTTTCTCCATTTTGTCTCTCCCCAGTTTAGGTATTAGTACCATATTTGTGTCATAAAAAGAATTTGGTGGGACTCCTTGTGATAGTAATGGCAATTAAAGATTCCCCTGTATTGGCTTGGTTTTCAAACTGATTGTGTTAAAACCCAGAGCTTGTTAATCCCACCTCTGGGATGGACTTTTTGATGTGAAAAGAAAGTCCTGAACTGGGAGGAGCTGGTGACGTAGATTTGGAGAGACACTAGAGAGAGGCGGAAGATCTTTTTGGAAGCAGCACCTCGAGGAGAGAGAGAGAGACTAAGAGAATTGCTGGTGGCCACTTTGAATTGCCCTGGACTTTTGAGACCTGCCCCCTGAGCTGCCAAGGACTGAGGAGACATGGCTGTTTTGCTGGTACTTTGTCTGTCTGTTTTGATGTTGTTTTGCCAGATTTGTCCACTGGTGAAAGACAGTCCTTTCGTTGAAGAAGTCCTGGAACCTGGCTGTTCGCTAAGAAGCCCTGAGACTGTCCTGCAGACAGAGAGTGAATACTGTCCACTGGTGAGGGACAGTGCTGTTGTTGCAGGGGTCTGGGAGCCTTTCTGTTGGTTCAGAAGCCCTGAAGAAGGATTTTCTTGTTGTATGTTTACAGAAATCCTGGGAGAGGGCTTTGCTAATGTGTTCAGGAGTTCTAGGACTGTTCTACAGACAGAGGATAAATTCATGAAGGGACTGGCAATGTATCTTATGGCCTTGCTAAGCCTTGTCTCCCCAGGAACTAAGATTGCTGAGAACTTGCCTCCTGTCAAGATGAAGAAAAGACCTCCATTTGGGTATTAAGTGCTGTGTTTAAACTTGATATAACTCTGGGGTAGATTCAATTGTGATCCAGGGGTGGGGAACTTTTGACCTTATTGTGCTCTGTGATTGACAAATGAAAGTACCTTCACCTATGTTTGGAAACTAATCTCCATTTGAGAAGAGGGGTTTTGTGGTGGACTTAATTAAGGTATAGCCTAGGGGTGGAGTAGTATTTAGAACAGAGACTTTGTAATTGATTGAATGATTGGAAGATCCTGGGGTGGGGTAGTACTTGGAGATTATTTAATCACACTTAGTAAATGCTGTATTTGGAATGATGTCATGTTTTTGATCTTCTCTGTTCTTGGTTTGTCACTGAGTAAAATAGAGAGCACCTATGCTGGTATTTTGAACCTGGGAAGTTGCCTTTGCTTGGCATTACATTACACTCCTCCAATTTTCCCAAATAGTTTGTAAAGTATTGGAATCAATTGTTCTTTAATGTTTGATAGAATTCATTCATAGAGTCAAGATGGCAGAGTAGAAGCAGGACCTCTCTGTGGCCCCAGCTTCTACCTTCCCCAATCCATGTAAAAGGGGATGCTGAACAAACTTTGGAGCTGCAGAACCCACAAAATGACACAGAGAAGCTAACATCACACTGAGGACAGCCGGACAGGCCTAAAACAAGTGGCCAGCACTGCACTCTGGGAGCCAAGCCTAGGCCCACTTGAGCCTGAGGTTTTAGCCCCAGGGCGGATCAGACCAGCCTCCAGCTGGAGAGATTCCAGATCAGCAGTACCTGTGGCCATTTCCAGAATTATCAACACATAGATGCAAAGGACAAAATGAAAGTTCAGTACAGTCTGGTCTTTGGGACCCAGGAAGTGGGAGTGCATTGACTTTTGCCCCCAGAGCGAGAAGCTGCTGAGACCCCCAGCACAGCCAGCCAGTGCCAGAAGGCAGCTTCAGCTCCTGGCCTGAAGAGTGTAGGGGGACCAAGTGACCAATTTGAGGGGTAATCACTCTTGCTTTAACCTGCTTGGATCTGGATTGAAGTCTAGGGTGGAGGTCCTGGGGTGTGTGTCCAGCTTGCCAGAGCATGTGGAGGCCTCAGAGAGGGCATGCATCTAATACCTCTGGCAGCTGAGAAAACCTCAGCATTTGGGACAAAAGCCCCCCTCTCTGGTGACAGAGTTCTACTATGGCAAAAAGCCCAGGGATCAAGTAACTGAGGGGCGACATGACCAGGCAAAGGAAACAAAGCAGACAGAAGATTCCAACATTAGACTCCTATTTTGGTGACAGAAAGGAGCAAAGCATGGAACAGGAGGAAGACAGTGAAGTCTGAACTCCTGCACCAAAAGCTTCAAAGGAAAATACAAGCTGGTTACAGGCCATAAAGGACCTTAAGAAGCAGATAAGAGAAGTGGAAGAAAAATTGGGAAGAGAAATGAGAACAATGCAAGAAAATTATGAAATGAGAGTCAACAGCCTGACTGAGGAAAATAACACTTTAAAAAACAAATTGACTCAAATGGCAAAAGAGGCTCAAAAAGGCAATGAGAAGAAGAATGCCTTAAAAAGCCAAATTTGCCAGATGGAAAAAGAATCTCAAAAGCTCACTGAGGAGAATCATTGCTTCAGAATTAGATTGGAGCAAATGGAAGCTAATGACTTTATGAGAAATCAAGATGCTGTTAAACAGATCCAAACAAATGAAAGACTAGAAGGCAATGTGAAATATCTCATGAGAAAAACCACTGACCTGGAAAATAGATGCAAGAGAGATAATTTTAAAATTATTGGATGTCCTGAAAGCTGTGATCAATGTAAGAACCTGGAAATCATCCTCCAGAAATTTCTCAAAGAAAACTGCCCTCATGTTTTAGAACCAGAGGGCAAAATAGAGGTTGAAAGAATCCACCAATCACCTCCTGAAAAAGATCCCCAAAAGAAAACTCCTAGGAATACTATACCCAAGTTCTGGAATTCCCAGATTAAGGAAAGAATATTATCTGCAGCCAGGAAGAAACAATGTGAATATTGTGGGAACACAATCAGGATAACCCAGGATCTGGCAGCTTCTACAATGAGGGATCGAAGGGCCTGGAATATGATATTCCAGAGGTCAAAGGAGCTGGGATTAAAACCAAGAATCACCTACCCAGCAAAACTGAGTATCATGTTTCAGGGGGAAAATATGGTCCTTCAGTGGAATAGAGGACTTTCAAGAATTCTTGCTGAAAAAACCAGAGTTGAATAGAAAATTTGATATTCAGAAACAAGAAGCAAGAGAAGCATGAGAAGGTAAACAGTGAAAAGGAATCATAAGGAACTTATCAAAGTTGAACTATTAACATTCCTACATGGAAAAACAATAATTGTAACTGATGAAACTTTTCTCAGTATGAAAGTAGTTGAAGGGAATATATATACATATATATATATATATACATATATACACATACACACACACACACATATATATATACATATATATGTCTATATATGAGGGTATATGAGCATATGAATACATATGTAAATGTATGTATATATGTTTACAGGTATACATAGATAGAGGGCACAGGACCAATTTAATAGGAAGGAATGACACTTGGAAGGTGAAATTAAGAGGTGAGAAAGTAATATAATGAGAGGAGATGGGGAGAGATAGAATGGAATGAACTGTCTCTTATAGAAGAGGCAAGGGAAAATGGTTACAATGGAGGGAAAGAATAGGAAGGCAAAAGGGAATGGGTCAACCTTATTCTCATTGAATTTGGCTTGGGGAGGGAATGAAATGCCCATTAAATAGGGTATCTCACCCTACAGGAGAGTGGGGGGAAGGGGATGAGAGCGGGGATGATGGAAGGGAGGGCAGGCTGGGCAGGAGGGAATTTGGAAGCACCCACTTCTGAAAAGGAACGGGATCCAAGTATAGAATAGAACAAGTGGGAGGTGGGATAGGAGGGAGGGAAATACAGTTAGTCTTTTACAATATATCTACTACATAATTGTTTTGCAATAGCTAGACATGTACAATCTCTACTGAACTGCTTATCTTCCCAGTAAGGGTGTGTGATGAGGGAAGAAGGGAATGAATCTGGAATTCAGTTTTAAAATCAAATGTTTAAATATATAATTGTATACTATTATTATTATTACTATTTTGCATGTAATTCGGAAATAAGATATAAAGGCACTGGGGCATAGAGATCCACCATGCCCTACTGGAAAAGTTGAAAGGGGTATGGGAGAAAATATGGGAGAGAGCAGATTAGAGGAGGGGATATACTGTGGGACTGCTATTTTGGGAAGGTGGGTAGGGGGGAAATGGGGAGAAAATTTGTAACTCAAAATATGGCGGAAATGAATGATGTAAATCACAAGTTAATAAAGCATTGGAGAAAAAAAAATAATTCATTCACAAATTCATCCAGCCCTGGAGATTTTTTCCTAGGGAGTTCATTGATGGCTTGCTCAATTTCTTTTTCTGATATGGGGTTATTTAAGTAATTTACTTCCTCTTCAATAATTCTGGGCAGTTTAAATTTTTGTAAATATTCATCCATTTCATTAAGATTACCAAATTTTTGTGCATAGGGCAAAATAATTCCTAATTATTATTTTAATTTCCTCTTCATTGGAGGTAGATTCACTCTTTTCATTTTTATACTTGCAATTTGGTTTTCTTCTTTCTTTCTTTATCATATTGACTAAAGGTCTATCAATTTTTTTTTTTCATAAAACCAGCTCTAAGTTTTCTTTATTAATTCAATATGTTTCTTAATTTATCTTTTATTAATCTCTTCTTTGCTTTTAATTATTTCTAATTTAGTATTTATTTGGTGATTTTCAATTTGTTCTTTTTCTATATTTTTAAATTGTATACCCAATTTGTTGACCTCCATATTCTCTATTTTATCAATGTATGCCAGGGATAGAAAACTTCCCCTAAGAACAGTTTTTGCTGCATCACACAAGTTTTGTTATGTTGTCTCATTATTGTCATTTTCTTCAATGAAGTTACTAATTGTTTCTATAATTTCTGTTTGACCCACTCATTCTTTATGATTAAATTATTTAGTTTCTAATTAGTTTTTAGCCTATTTTTGCATGGCCCTTTATTTCATACGATTTTTATTGCATCATGATGCGAGAATGATGAATTTAATATTTCTGCCTTTCTGCACTGAATTGTGAGGTTTTTATGGCCTACTACATGGTCATTTTTGTTTATGTGCCATGTACCACTGAGAATAAGGTATATTGCTTTTAATCCCCATTCAGTTTTTTCCCAGAAGTTTTTCCTCTCTAAAATTCTATTCTCCTCCTTGATTTCTTTCTTATTTATTTTGAGGCTAGATTTATCAAGTTCAGAGAGCAGGAGATTGAGATCTCCACTAGTATAGTTTTGCTATCTATTTTTTCCTCTAATTCCCTTAACTTCTCTAGAAATTTGGATGCTCTACCGCTTGGTGCATATATGTTAAGTAATGATATTGATTCATTCTCAATGGTCCCTTTTAGCAGGATATAGTTTCCTTCCTTATCTCTTTTAATTAGACCTATTTTTGCTTTTGCTTTATCTGAGATAAAGATTGCTCCCCTTTTTTTTTTTTTTTTTTACTTTAGCTCAAGAATAATATATTCTGGTCTCTGGGGGGGGCAGAGCAAAGATGGCGGAGTAGAAGCACGACCTTCCCGCGGCTCCTGCTTCCACCCTCCCCAATCCATGTAAAAAGGGGACTCTAAACAAACTTTGGAGCTGCAGAACCCACAAAATGACACAGAGAAGCTAACCTCCCGCTGAGGACAGCCCGGCAGGCTGGCAGGAATTGGCCAGCTCAGCTCTCTGGGAGCCGAGCCCAGTCCCACGCCGAGGCTTTAGCCCCAGGGCAGGCCTGACCAGCCGCCAGCCAGAGAGACTCCAGATCAGCAGCAGCTGTGGCCGTTTCCAGATTTATCAATACACAGATGCGAAGGACTAGGTGAGAGGCCAGTGCAGTCTGAACTTTGGGACCCAGGAAGTGGGAGTGCATGGCTTTTACCCCCGGAGCGAGAAACTGCTGAGACACCAGCACAGCCTGCCAGCACCACGTGGTGGCTTCAGCTCCTGACCTGCAGAGTGTAGGGGGACCAAGCACCAGTCTGAGGGGTAATCACTCTTGCTTTAACCTGCTTGGATCTGGATTGCAGTCTAGGGTGGAGGTCCTGGGGTGTGTGTCCAGCTTGCCAGAGTGTGTGGAGACCTCAGAGAGGGCACCCATCTAATACCTCTGGCAGCTGAGAAAACCCCAGCATTTGGGATGAAAACTCCCCTGTTTGGTGGCAGAGTCCTACTGTGGCAAAAAGCCCAAAAGTCAAATCATTGAGTGGCAAAATGAGCAGGCAAAGGAAACAAAGCAGACAGAAGATTCCAACATTACACTCCTGTTTGGGGGATAAGAAGGAGCAAGGCATGGAACAGGAGGAAAACAGTGAAGTCAGAACTCCTGCACCAAAAGCTTCAAAGGAAAATACAAGCTAGTTACAGGCCATAGAGGACCTTAAGAAGCAGATAAGAGAAGTGGAGGAAAAATTGGGAAGAGAAATGAGAACAATGCAAGAAAATTATGAAATGAGAGTCAACAGCCTGACTGAAGAAAATAATAGCTTAAAAAACAGACTGACTCAAATGGCAAAGGAGGCTCAAAAAGGCAATGAGGAGAAGAATGCCTTAAAAAGTCGAATTTGCCAGATGGAAAAAGAATCTCAAAAGCTCAATGAGGAGAATCATTGCTTCAGAATTAGATTGGAGCAAATGGAAGCTAATGACTTTATGAGAAATCAAGATGCTGTTAAACAGATCCAAACAAATGAAAGAATAGAAGGCAATGTGAAATATCTCATGGGAAAAACCACTGACCTGGAAAATAGATCCAGGAGAGATAATTTAAAAATTATTGGACTGCCTGAGAGCCATGACCAAAGTAAGAGCCTGGAAATCATCCTCCAGGAAGTTCTCAAAGAAAACTGCCCTGATGTTTTAGAACAAGAGGGCAAAATAGAGGTTGAAAGAATCCACCGATCACCTCCTGAAAAAGATCCCAAAAAGAAAACTCCTAGGAATATTATAGCCAGGTTCTGGAATTCCCAGATTAAGGAGAGAATATTACAAGCAGCCAGGAAGAAACAATTTTAATATTGTGGAAACACAATCAGGATAACCCAGGATCTGGCAGCTTCTACAATGAGGGATCAAAGGGCCTGGAATGTGATATTCCGGAGGTCAAGGGAGCTGGGATTAAAACCAAGAGTCACCTACCCAGCAAAACTGAGTATCATGTTTCAGGGGAAAATATGGTCATTCAGTGGAATACAGGACTTTCAAGCATTCTTGCTGAAAAAACCAGAGTTGAATAGAAAATTTGACATTCAGATACAAGAAGCAAGAGAAGCATGAGAAGGTAAACAGGGAAAAGAAATCATAAGGAACTTATCAAAGTTGAACTATTTTTTTTTTGAAGCAATCGGGGTTGAGTGGCTTGTTTGGGGTTGCATGGCCAGTTGTTGTTTCTGGGTGTAGTGCTGGGTGTCTGGGCCCGGATTTGATCCGGGTCATCCCGGCACTGGAGCCGGTGCTCTTGCTCGCTGAGCCACCTGGCCAAAGTTGAACTATTAACATTCCTACATGGAAAAACAATAATTGTAACCTATGAAACTTTTCTCAGTAGTTAGAGGGATTAGAAATATATATATATATATATATATATATATATATATATACATATATATATGTCTTTATATGAGGGTATGTAGGCATATGAATACATATGTGAATGTGTGTATATACTTTTACAGGTATACATAGATAGAGGGCACGGGACCAATTTAACAAGAAGGGATGATACTTAAAAGGTGAAATTAAGAGGTGAGAGGAATATAATGAGAGGAGATGGGGAGAGACAGAGTGGGGCAAACTATCTCATACAGAAGAGGCAAGGGAAAATGGTTACAATGGAGGGGAAGAATAGGAAGGCAAAAGGGAATAGGTCAACCTTATTCCTATTGAATCTGTCTTGAGAAGGGAGGGAAATACATACTAAATAGGGGATCTCACCCTCCAGGAGAATAGGGGGGGAGGGAAGGGGATGTAGGGGGGGATGATGGAAGGGAGGGCAGGCTGGGGGGTGAGGGAAGTTGGCAGCACCCACTTTTGAAAAGGGACAGGATCAAAGTAGAGAATAGAACAAGTGTGAGGTGGGATAGGAGGGAGGGAAATATAGTCAGTCTTTTACAATACATCTACTATGTTATTGTTTTGCATTAGCCACACATGTACAACCTATACTGAACTGCTTGTCCCCCCAGTGGGGGTGGGTGGCAGGGGGGAGGAAGGGAATGAATCTGGAATTGAAAGTTTTAAAATCAAATATTAAAAAAAATAAAAATAAAAAAATAAAAGGGAGGAGGAAAGGAAAGCAGACTAAAAAAACCCAAAACAACAACAAAATATATATATACAATTAAATGGTATGGCAAAATGGCCTAGGGGTTTAGATTGTTCTTTGAAAGAAATATGTGGAAAATATATACATTAAAGAAAAAATAAGGCAAAAAAAAAGAAAAAGAAAAAAAAGAATAATATATTCTACTCCAGTCTTTTGCCTCTACCCTGTGCCTATACCCTTGTTGCAAAAGTGTTTCTCATAGGGGTGGCCAGGTGGTGCAGGGAGTAAGAGCACCATTACTTAACTTTAAAAAAGTGTTTCTTGTAGACAGGATATTGTAGAATTGTGGTTTTGAATCCCATTCTGTTATCTGCCTCCATTTTATGGGAGAGTTCATCTCATTAACATTCACAGGTTTGATTACTTTCTGTGTCTTTCCCTCCATCCTACTCGCTCCCCTGTTTATGTTTTCATTTCTTCCTTCTCCCTTCCCCTCCTTAAGAGTTTTCCTTTTGACCACTGCCTCCCTTAATATTCCCTCCCTATGCACCCCCCTCTCTTTGCCTACCCTTTTCCCTTACTACTATTTCCCTCCCTTCTAACCACCCCTCCTTTTTCTCCCTTACCTCTCCTACTCTCTGTAGGGCACAATAGATTTTTATACTTAATGGAGTATGTTATTCCCTCCTTGAGCCCAAACGAACAAGAGTAAATTTCATACAGTTCTCCTCTTCCTCCCTCCATTCCCTCTATTATAATGAGTTTTTGTGTATTTTCATGTTAGAATCCTAAACTTAACTGATTATGTTGATCCCTCCTTGAACCAGAACCACTGAGAATAAAGTTCATATGATGTTCATCTCCCTCCCTTCTTTCCCTCTACTATAGTGTGTTTTTATGTCTCTTCATGTGGAATAATTTACCCTTTATTGCCTCACCCTTTCCTTATCTCCCATTACAGAACCTTTATACCCCTTAATAAGATTTTTAAATCATTAGATTAGTTTATTTATACCCATACCCTCTATCTATATATATATCCCTTTTAAATATTGTGATGATTGTATAAATCTCCACATTGACAGGTATCAGCTTTCCATATAGGAATGTGAACAGTTTGCTCTTATTGAATCAAAAGTTATGTGTGTGTGTGTGTGTGTGTGTGTGTGTAATGCCACACATAAACAGCTTTCCAAAAGAATGCTACTGTGAACAGCTTTTAAGGTTTTGATTAAAAAGTATAGTGAGCACTCTATTTATTCCATAACAAATCAAAGCAAAACACTCAAAGCAAATCAAGGTAGAGCATTCACAATGTTACAATTTATCACAGACAATCAAAATACAGCATTCACAACAACTTATCACAGGAAATGGCCACATAATTTCCACCACCATGGTCACAAAATTTTGAACAAAGAACAGACATTTAGTAATTCAATCATTCAATCATCTCAATCATACAATCATCGTTAAGGAGCTTTGCCTCCTTAAGGGACACAAAGTACAATAGTCAAAAGTTCTCCACTCATGGGGCACAGTAAGTTAAGACAATTACTTATTCAATCATCAGGCATCTGTTTTCCTTGTTTACCTTTTAATATCTCTCTTGAGTCTTGTATTTGGAGATCAAATTTTCCATTGAGCTCTGGCATTTTCAGCAGGAAAGTCTGGAAATACCTTATTTCACTGAATGACCATCTCCTTGCCCAAAAGATTATACTCAGTTTTGCCGGGTAGTTGATCCTTGATTGCAGTCCATGCTCTTTTGCCTTATGAAATATCAAATTCCAATCCCTCCAGTTTTTTTTATGTAGAAGCTACCAGGTCCTGTATGATCATGACTGTAGTTCCATGATATTTGAATTGTTTCTTTCTGGCTGCTTGCAGTATTTTCTCCTTGTCTTTGTTATTCTGGATTTGGCTATTTCTTGGAGTTTTTAATTTGGGATCTCTTTCAGGAAGAGTCTGGTGAATTCTTTTGATAACTATTTTACCCTCTGATTCTAGCACCTCAGGCCAGTTTTCTTCGACAATCTCTTGGAGGATGTTGTCTAGGCTGTTTGGTTTTGTTTTTTTTTTTTTTTTTTTGTCATCACAGCTTTTCAGTAGACCAATAATTCTTAGGTTATCTCACCTGGATCTGTTCTCCAGGTTAGTTGTTTTTCCAATGAGATATTTTACACTTTCTTCTAATTTTTCAATCTTTATGCTTTGTTTGACTGATTCTTGATGCATCATAGAGTCCTTAGCTTTGATTTGACTGATTCTAATTTTTAGTGGAATTATTTTCCTTGGTTAGTTTTTAAAAATCCTTTTTTAATGATTTTTTTTCTCCAGTTAGATGAATCTCCCATCCCAGTTCACAAATTTTCTTTCTTTCTTTTTTTTTTACAAACAATTGGTTTATGCTTTTTGGAGGTCAATTGGAGTTAAGTGACTTGCCCAAGGTCACATGGCTAGTAAGTGTTAAATGTCTGAGGCTGGTTTTGAACCCAGGTCCTCCTGACTTCAGGGCCAGTGCTCTCTTCACTGCAGCACCTAGCCACCCCCTCAAAATTTTATTTTTAAAGATTTGTTTTCCTTAGTGAGATTATTTTTTTTTCTATTCTGGACAATGTGACTTTAAAAGAATTGGTAGATTTATCATCTACTTCTCTAATTTGGCTTTTAAAATCTTTCTTGAGCTCTTCCAAGAATGCTTTGTGTGTTTGAGTCTAGTTCATATTTCCTTCTGTGGTCTCAGGTGTGGATATAGTGTCAGTAGTGTCTCCTGAAAGTGATTCTTCTCATTCACAAAAATAAGTTTCAGTCATCTTTGCTTGTTTTTGGCCCATTGTGATTGCCTATTTCCTGACTTTTAGAGTGGATTTCTGTGTGTGGGATACAGAGGGCTCTGATCCACACTTCTCAGGCTGGGACCTAAGGGCCCAGTTGTTGACTGTGTTTGTTGTAGCCTCTGGTTGTCTAGACTGAGAAGAAAGCCAGGACTTTCAGTGTTTCCCCTGGATCACCCTGAGGCTCAAAGAGTAACCTGTGGGGGAGGGGTGGTCTGGTCACTTCAGGTTTCTTCCTCTGTGCCCCTGGGCTACAGCTCAGGCAGGAGCAGCAGCTGGTGGATGCACTGGTGTCTGCAGATTCCCCTGGTGGTTCCAAGGCATACCTGGTCTTCTGTTGTTAGTGCTTGTTGACTTCACCCCCCTGGGCTTTGGGATCTCCTGCTCATCAGCTGAGGTGGGGTTTGTTGGGAAGCCTGCTGCCCTCCCCTTCAGGCTAAGCACAGCTTTAGTCATACCCTTCCTCTAGGACTCCCAAGCCTGCATCTCCTTCCATTATTTCAGGATTTTACACTGGGTAGAGCATTAATCTCTGGGTTTTCAGGATCAGGAAGGGAGATTACAGCAGGTAGGGTTTACTTCACCATATTGACTCCTGGAAGTTCAGGTAGGTGATTTTTAATGTACAGGCTGTGGGCTGATAGCTCCAGGAAAAGCTGCTGCCTTGGGCACTGCACTTTCTCTTACCCAGTTCCGACTGATCTTCTGTCCCACAGTGAGACATCTGCAAATCCCCCTTGTGGTGTGTGAATCCACTGGCTGGGACTTGCTTTCACTCTGCTGTGCTCTACTGTCAGGTCCAAACTGGTGTGTCCCCTTTGTGCTCTGTGCTCTCCCTGCCCAGTTCTACAGGGGCACATTCCTGGACTGGGAATCTGCCTTGCTTCATCTCCCAATAGATTCTGTCACTCTAAAATCCATTCAGATTCACTTTTTAGAGGTTAGCGACAGAATTCATGGAGGAGCTCAGAAAATTGCCTGCTTATGTTCTGCCAGCTTGGCTCCACCCTGTATGTTTATTTTTAAGTGTAAGTTCATCATTCTAGCTCATCAAGTTATTTCACAACCTGGAATCTCTCTGGGTCTCAGTTTTATCGCTTGTAAAATGAAATGATTAATTAAATGAAATTTAAGATCCTGCTATGAACTTGCAATTTTTTTTGCTTATATACTAAATAGCATACACTAAGTATCAATTTGCCAAAATAATTAGCAACTTACTAAGCATTTATGTACCTCTTTAAAAACCTCAACTTAGGATAAAAATATTAATGAGTACCAATGTATTGCTTAAATGTGGTAAATAACTTCATGATGTCACCTGTAGGAGCTCCTCTCCTCTCCCCCAAACCCATATTTCATTGTACAATTTTTGTGAAACAGATGTTCTTACTCCATATGGATCCTATTAAGTTGTTTCTCAGTTTGAATCTGGGCAGATGTTACTAAATATAATACTTGTTAACTTTCTTGTTTGAAGCATGCTACTACATACTATGTATATATTGATAAATTTGCTTAGAATTTAAGTCCCTCTCAGCTCTAGTGACTGCTTTGTTTTAACTCACTAGCTTCCATTAAGTCAGATTTTCATCTTTCTTTGCTTCTCCTGACTGGTATACACACACACACACACACACACATACATACATACATACATATGTGTGTATGAGTAGCATTTCAACTTCAAAAGCACATAAACAAGGTCATGGAACCATTGAGCTTGATTTATACACATCCTTGAACATTCAAAAGACAATCATACAATCAGCTTAATTGCATGTATTAGAGAAAGTGTGTTGAACCACACTGAAAAGAAAGTTTTTGTTCATGGCTGATATAGTTGTAGAAAAGGATCACTAATTTCAAGTACAAGATATGGTTTATGTCTAGAGTCAATCAATGCTAAAAATAAATTATGACTTTTTTCTGGGAAATGTATTTTCTTTTTGGCCATGAGACCTAGGATGACATAAAGAAGATGCCTTGAATCCAAGAAGAGAGAACTGTGTTCAAGTCCCACCTGTGACACATTCTGGCTGCATGACCCTTTGCAAATTTCACTTAGTTTTCTAATCAGTGCTCTAAGGATAAAAGTTGCAACAAAGGTGCTGATCTGTGCTGGTAGAGGGAGTCTCCTTATTGAGGAATTTCTTAAAATCAGTGTAATCACAGGTTCAGGCACTATTCCTTTTTTCTGATTCACAGCTAAGAGTTGTATCCTATACAACATACCATTTTAGATTCTGCATTAACACAGATGTAATCACCCACCCACCCCACCCCCCAAAAATCTACATTTTGTCAAACAATTTTTCTAAAGCAGCTCCAAATCAATAGTCCCATATGATATGATAATAGTGTCAATGTAACTGGAAGCATACTCCCCATTCTTATGTTTCGTGCAAATAATTCATATTCTGCTATTGTAATTTAAAATAGTTTAAATAAGTATCAGGTGAAAAGTGTAGCTTTTTAGTTTTAGCAGTAGTTTCCACACGTTGTGGACATATATAGTAAAGTCAAATGATTCCCTTTTTTGTATTACTTATTTTTCATAGTAATTTCCACACTGCAGTTTGACTATAGATATGAGAGCCTAAGTATTTAGGTCCATAGGAATATTCATAAGTAAATAGTTTCTGCAAAACTTTTTTCCATATTAACAAATTATGGTGCTTTCAGCTTAATAAACACTAATATATCAATTTACTCCAGTGCATTTGTTAATATTTTACTTAAAGTATGGAATGGTATTAAGAATCATCTTGGGGGTCACAGAGAAAGACCTAGTCTTGAGCCCAGAAAGACCTCAATTCAAGTTTATGACACATACTGTCACTTAATTACTCATTTCTCTAAGTAGCTCTGTAAGACGATGAGTTTCAGAGAAAGTTCCAATATGCACTGATAGAGGGAGTTTCTTCACCTAGGAGAAATTTCAAGTACATTCCCAAATGAAAGGTTTTAGACAAAATCTGAAAGGGTTAGACATAATCTGAAATAATTTACTGTAGCTTAGTCATTCTGTTGGTTACAGCATGCTAATGAGAAACCCAGTGACCTAGATGTATTTGCTTAGTTCATTGGCAACAGACCTCATTTGATTCTATCCCCATGTAAGGGGATTAAGTGGGATTATAACTGTTCATCTATTCCTTCTTCACTGTAACTTGAGTCCCTCACTTCCATCCACATGCCTCTTGTATCATTTCCTACATGAGACCTTTCATGATCCCTGACCTACTAATACCCTCCCTCTCAAACTACTTTGTATGTTAATTGTGTTTATTCACACAATTTCTTTTCTTCAGTTTCAACCTGGAGCATCCATCAACCCTTATGTCCTAGTCACCCTGGAACATGCCTCTTCATATGCCAATCTCCCTTTCTAATTGATGAGTTCTTTTTGGGACTTTCATTTTGGGGAAGGGTACAGGCCAGTCATTCTTTTCCTGGCTGTATTTCTGACTTACTGAATTTTGGTTCCATGACCTGAAGAGGACATTTTCACCACTCTCCTATCCCACACAGCTGTTTCAAGGTAGATACAGCACATTAAATAGTTAGGTGGCCACATGTGTTTTTCATAAAGATATATGTAGAATTTTACATCTCTTCATAGTCCATTCTTAGACAATTCTTGAATAATTTTTATAATAACCTGAAACTGATTATTTCTTGATTTTTCTTTGTTCTTTTTTCCTTCCTTCCTTATCAAGATACTCTCCTTGAACCAGTTTATCAGCAGCCCAAACTCATCATATCTGAAGATTCTTAATATTTCTCTGCACTACTTATTAATAATGGACACACTGAAACTTAGAAAGTTTGATGGGAAAACTTTCAGCAGTAGAATAGCTGCAAAGGTAAGCAAGATAAAGTGTTTTCTCACTGGCTCACAACCTCCTCCCATCCTGGTGGAAGGCAGTTAACCTGATTGTTGAGAGCTAGCTCAAGGGCTTCCCCCAGTTCTGGTGTTTGCTCTTTCTGCTAATTTCACCTTCACTAAAATGAATAATTTCAGGGGGAACTGCGGTTTCACTGGAGGGAAGTGTGACATCAGGTAATCCATGCCTTCAGTGTTTCATGTCCTTTTCCTATAAATTAATTTGTGTGCCTCTCTTTGGATTTGTCCTGTCCTTAGAAGAAATGTCCCATGTGAATGTGTACCTCCTGAGTAGGTACCCTGTCAGTCTATGTTTATTTGTGGATGGAAGGTAGGAACAAGAGTACTAGCCTGTGTAAATTATATTGGTATAAGAAGTAAAGTGTATGGGTGTATTGCAAGTGATTTAGGAAATCCCATTTTTTTAAACTTTCTTCTTGTCTAAGAGCATGGTCCCACCATGGATTCTTAAGGAAAGAAGCATGGAGAAGAAATTGTAGTTTTTCTTGGGG
Organism: Petaurus breviceps papuanus; assembly: GCF_028583685.1. Classification (NCBI taxonomy): domain Eukaryota; kingdom Metazoa; phylum Chordata; class Mammalia; order Diprotodontia; family Petauridae; genus Petaurus; species Petaurus breviceps. The sequence goes on along the minus strand of NW_027185779.1, from coordinate 12,404,511 downwards.
AATTCATAAGATGCAGTTTTGCAAAGCACCATTTAGGGAGATAAATCATTTCATTTAATAAACATCTACCATATACTAGGCACTGGGCTAAGTACTGGGGATACAAAGGAAAGCAAAAAACAGTCCTTCCTTTTAAAGAATAATTCTAATTACTTATCATTCTAATGGGTAAGAAAACATGCAAACTTATATATAAAGAGGATATACACAGGATAACTTTAGGAAGGTCTGAGATAGAAGACCCTAGTTTAAAGGACTCAGAAAAGCTTTTTGCAGAAGGTAAGATTTAGCTGAGACTTGAAGGAAAGTGCACATTGTTTTTACTTTTTATAACATTAAGTATATATAGTTTTTAGTATTTTGTTTTCCACAATTGCATGTAAAAAACAATTTTTAACTTTTCAAAAAAAAATTGACTTCCAAATTCTTTCTCTCCTTCCCTGCCCACACCCCTCATTGAGAGGGTAAGCAAAAAATAAAGTATGCTTCTGTGTGTTTTCAGATACCATCAGTTCTTTCTCTGGGAATGGATAGAGTTTTTCATCATACGTCCCTCAGAGTTGTCTTGTATTGCTGAGACTAGCTAAGTCATTCATTGTTAATCTTCTTACAATATTGCTGTTACTCTGTACAATGTTCTCTTGGTCCTACTAATTTTACTTTACATCAATTCGTGTAAGTCTTTCCAAGTTATTCTGAGAGTATCCAGCTCATCAATTCTTAGAGCACAACTTTTTTCAGCCATTCTCCAATTGATGGGTATGTTCTCCATATCCAATTCTTTCCCACCACATAAAGAGCTGCTATAAATAGTTTTGTGTATATCTGTTCTTTTTATCTCTTTTGGGATAAAAACCTAGTAATGGTATTCCTGTGTCAAAGGGTATGCATGGTTTTATAACTCTTTGGGAATAGTTACAAATTGCTCTGCATAATGATTAAATCGATTCAAAACCCCACAATGTATTAATATCCCAACTTTCTCACATCCCCTCCAACATTTGCAATTTTTTCTTCTGTCCTATTAGTCAATCTAATATATGTGGTGTAGTGCCTTCGAACTATTTAAAGTTGTATTTCTCCATTTAATAGTGTTTTTTTTTTTTGCTTTTTGGAGGGGGGAATGCAGGGCAATTGGGATTAAGTGACTTGCCCAAGGTCATACGTCTAGTAAGTGTTAAGTGTCTGAGACTGGATTTGAACTCAGGTCCTCCTGACTCTAGGGCCAGTGTTCTATTCCCTGTGCCACCCAGCTGGCCCACATTTAATAGTGATTTTGAGCATTTTTTATAAGACTGTAGATAGCTATGCTTACATCATCTGAAAATTGACTGTTCATATCTTTTGATCACTTCTAAATTTCTAAATTGGGGAATGACTCTTATTTAGATAAATTTGACTCAGTTCTCTATATATTTGAGAAATGAAGCCTTTATCAGAAAAACTTACTTTAATTTTTTTTTCATAGTTATGATTGCTAACTACATTTTCCTCCATCCTATCCTTCTTCCTGGTTATTCTGTTTTCCCTTTCCTTTTACCCTGTCCCTCCTTAAAAGTGTTTTGATTCTGACTACTGCCTCCCACAATCTGCTATCACTTCTATCACCCCCTTCTTTAAATCATCTCCCCTATAGGGTAAGATAGATGTCTATACCCAAATAAATGTGTATATTATTCTCCTTCTGTCAATTCCAATAAGAGTAAAATTCAATTTTCCCACCACCTCTCTCATCTTTCCCTCTACTGTTAAAAACATTTTCTTGCCTCTTTTATGTGAGGTAATTTACCCCATTATACCTCTCCTTTTTCTTTCCTCCTAATACATGCCTCTTTCTCACCTTGTAATTTGATTCTTTTTTAGATATCATCCTTCATATTCAACTCACACCTGTGCTCTCTCTCTCTCTCTCTCTCTCTCTCTCTCTCTCTCTCTCTCTCTCTCTCTCTCTCTCTCTCTCTCTCTCTCTCTATATATATATATATATATATATATATATATATATATATATATATATATATATATATATATATATATATATATAACTTCTAACTGCCCTAATAATGAGAAAGTTCTTATGAGCTAAAAATATCATCTTATCATCTTCCCATATAGGAATATAAATAATTTAACCTTATTAAATCCCTAATTATTTCCCTTTTCTATTTGCCTTTTAATGCTTCTCTTGAGTCTTGTATTTGAAACTGTGTTTTCCTATTCAACTCTGGTCTTTTCCCCAAGCATGTTTAAAAATCCTCTATTTCATTCACATTCCAATTTTTCCCTGAATGATTATGTTCAGTCTTGCTGGGTAGGTGATTCTTGATTGTGATCTAAGCTCTTTTGCCTCTAAAATATCAGATTCCAAGCCCTCTGATCCTTTAATGTAGAAGTTGCTAAATATTGTGCTATCCTGATTATGGCTCCAGGGTACTTTAATTGTTTCTTTCTGGCTGCTTGCAATATTTTTTCCTTGACCTGTGAGCTCTGAAATTTGGCTATAAAATTCCTGGGAGTTTTCATTTTGGGATTTTTTTAGGAAGTAATTCATGGATTCCTTCAATATCTATTTTACTCTCTGGTTCTAGAATATCAGGACAGTTTCCTTGATAATTTCTTAAAAGATGATGTCTATGCTCTTTTTTTAGTTACAGCTTTCATATAGTCCAATAATTTTCAAATTATCTCTCCTGGTTCTGTTTTCCAGGTCACTTGCTTTTCCAATGAGATATTTCAACTTGTCTTCTATTTTTTTTTCATTCTTGCATTTTACTTTTTCTTGATTTCTCATAAAGTCATTAGCTTCCATTTACTCCTTTCTAATTTTTGAGGAAATATTTTCTTCAGTGAGGTTTTGTACCTATTTTTTTTTCATTTAGCCAATTCTAATTTTTAAAAGGTTTTTTTTTCTTCTTCAGTGAATTTTTGTGCCTTTTTCTGTTTGGCCAATTCTGCTTTTTAAAGAGTTTTTCTTTTTAGTGAACTTTTGTATATCTTTTTCCATTTGGCCAATTCTGCTTTTCAAAGCATTATTCATCTCACTGGATTTTTGTACCTCTTTTCCCATTTGACACAGCCTGTTTTAAAGATGTTATTTTTTTCAGCCTTTTGTTTTGTTTTTCCTTTACCAAGCTGTTGACGCCTTTTTCATGATTTTCTTCCATCACTCTCATTTCTCTTCCCAAATTTCCCTCTGCCTCTCTTACTTGATTATTATTTTTTTTAATCTCTTTCATGACCTAAGGACAATTGGTATTTTTATCAGAGGTTTTGGATGTAGGAATTTTGACTTTGTTATCTTCTTCTGAGTGTGTGTTTTGATCTTCCTCATCCCCATACTAGCTTTCCATGGTCAGGACTTTTTTATGTTGTTTGCTCATTTTTCCAAACATTTCCTGACGTGTAACACTCTCCTAAATGGAACTCTGCTTTTAGGGTTGAGGGAGCACTGTCCCAAGTTTCAGGGGTTTTTGTTTAGCTGTTTTCAGAGATATTTCTAGGTGTTTTGGTTTAATGATGTGTTGTGGTGAAACATGATGTGTTGTGGTAGAACCATCTCAAAGAATGCAGAGTCAGACCACCTCTATTCCAGGTATAGGAATTTATTGAGATTGATGCCTCTCATGAAGTGGGCTAAGTTCCAACCAGCAACTTTAGAGAAAGCAAGGTGAATTTTTATAGGGTAAAGATGCAATTACATAATAGAGGAATATCATTAATACTAAAAGAGGCAGGAGGAGTTTGTTAAGGATTAGGTAATGGAGGAGGGGTCCCATCTGTGGTTCAGTGGTTAAACAATCTAGTAATTCTGCCCTCTAACTGGCTAGTTATTGTAGTCCTATCTGGTTAAGACAGATAGTTAGATATTGTGGTCCTATCTTAGCCTAGATGGATGATGTGATTGTGATTGAATACAAGAACATACCTCTTTCTGTGGGAATAGGTCTTGGGGCAGTGACCAGGTAGAGGCAGTAGCTAGGTTCCCATCACAAGGACACACCTACTGTTTCTGTGGAAACTAAAAGTTCAGGGACACACATGTTGTTCCAGTGAGCAGTGAGGCATATACAAAAAAGTTAGGAAATGGGGAGGGGGGTGGGGTACTAGGTATGATTTTGTATATCTTTTTCCATAGGACCAGGCCTATAATGAAGTTAGAATATTGGGGGCAGGGGCATCTTTATTAGGATTCCACCATTCCCTGCTCAAAGATTTGGGACCTAAATTCATTTGGGAGAAGGGATGAAGGTCTCACCTTCGGTAGTTTCTTCAGGCTGACAAGGGGGAGTAGAGCTGTCCCTGTTTCCGTGGGTGCCAAGGAGGAGGTTGACTGAAACTGAGCATAGATCACCTCCAGGAGATGGTAGGTGAGTATGGACTGGTATCCACTGCTTGCTGCCAACTGTAGGTGAATTGGCCCATAATGTGAGAGACAGAAATCTGATAGGCAAGTTCAATATGCAGGGCCCAAAATATAAGGAGAAAGGCATATCTATAAGAAAGGAATGTCTAGTAACAGGCAGTTGACTAGGTCAAGTATCCTTTTACTGTACTAAATTATTTAGGCTGTGGAAAAGAATACAATTTTAGACTGAATAGCTCATATCTAACACACACTTGAGTAGCTCAGATGAATCCCAGTCTTAGTGTATGGAATAATACCGTGTTTCCCCGATGATAAGACCTATGTAAGATTGTAAGATAAGATTGTAAGATTCCTCTAAAATAAGCCCTCCCCCGAAAATAAGCCCTATTGAGATTGCTACTGTAGTGAAGGTGATCCCCTTCACTATGCACCATTCCCCCTCCCCCCCCCGGTGAAACGCATGCCACACTCCGAGCTGCATACAATCAGAGCTGCAGCAGTGAGCGCGTCATCCTGTTCTTCCCCAGTGATTTGCTTATTGAATAAAGGTACATTTTTTTGTTCACATTTACCTGTTTATTAAAATTGCTGTTAATGTTCATTAAAATAAGCCCTCCCCTGAAAATAAGCCCTCTGGTGTTTTTCTATCCAAAAAAAATAATAAGTGTCTTATTATCGGGGAAACACGGTAATTAACTTGTGTTTGTATCTTTGTTTCACAAGCTTCTTTTCCCTTTGTCTAATTGTCCCCATATCACTCAGAAAAAATGTTATATTCCAGGGATTTTACATTTCACTTTACTATGTAGGCAGGCAGATGACAAGCCTGTGTAGTAATTCACCCAGTTGTTTGGAATATGGAATGACTACACATTCAGATTGAAAACAGCAAAATTTTACATATCTGCATTGTATTTATATCTTTTACTGACTACTTGCTCTAATTAGAGAAATTTGCCATAAGAGGAGAAAGCAGGGACATGCCAGATATGACAGGATAAAACATCCTTAGCTCTGTTTGAATTCAGATAAGAGTCACTTTAAATCCATCTCATAGCCAGACTCAGTAATAGCCAGGTGGAAAGCAATTCTTTTCAAAAGAGGACAATGGAGAAACTGAGCCAGGAGGGTTCCATTTTAGAATGAAGCTAAAATTGTCTTCTTGCCTTTTTCCTAAAAGCAAACCTTCACCCATAGCAGTATTCCCTCTGAGTAGATTGTAGCATTTCTCTCAGATACTGACTTAATGCAGATAACTCTATCTAAATTCAAACTCAAAATAAAACTAGTTGTGTTCCCAATGGCTTTTACCTCAAATGACTATTCTTACCAATCACAGTTTAGGGCTTGATACAATTGCTTTTACTTGTATGGAGTGGCAATAAGCAACAAAAATTTATCATGACTTACATATGTAAGAAGTTCCACTTCTCAGTAGTCCAAGTTCATTGTTTAGGAACTCCATAACCCAAACAAGCTTTTTTTATTCCTTGAACTGATGACCTTGCCCACCAGATGGTTTCTGGGATCTGGCAAGTTTACAAATAAGAAGAAATTGATAGGGACCCCAAAGAAGGGGTTGATCTGCTTGTCCACTCTATGATATTCTTCTTCTGGACTGATGAAAGACACATACTTCCTGTGTGGCAAGTCCTTTATTTTCAATTTTGATTTTTTTTCCTTGCCAGGATGTGTTTCAGGGTTCCCATATCTTATTTTTAGGATCTCAGTATATGGTAGCTGGCACATGTGGCCTCTGGTCACCCCCTATAACCCTACATTGGAGGTGACCTTGGCCCTCTTCCTAAGGGAGGGGAGTAGGGAGTGTCTACCCTGTCTACCATTAGAGTTGCTGTGGGATCACTTTAGGTTTCAGCATTATAACAATAATCCCAAATAACTTGATTAACAATTTTACAATTTCCATAAGAACCAACTTGTTTTAGTTTTAAGACAGGATTAGCAGGACTTAACAAAATAATAACATACCTGGTTTTAAGCAAATTTTTTTTCCCACTGTCTTTTATTTTCATCTAAATTCAGATTAAAAGTTGCTTTGTCTTGTACCATTTCTGGCTCACAATGGTCACTCAGGTTTTACAATATAAGAGAATTTTACTACAATGTAGAAATATAATAATACAAGCAGTAAAATGACATTAATTGCATTTCCAAATCACATTTAAAAATTAATGATAGAAGATTGGGCTTACCAAGTGTAGAAGCTGGTTAATTTCTGACTTTGTTTTCCCCTTCTCCTTTTCTCATCTCCACACAGTTGCAGAACCTGTTTGTGGGGGTGGTCAATTTAGGAAGGAAGGAGAAAGAGGGCACCACTCCTTGTGGGGGAAAGACTAAGGATCAGCTAGTGCCAGGAGGGTATAGAGTCCAGTGGCTGAATTAAAGTTTCAGAAACATTGAGGAGGGGTTTTTGGTGAATAAGTAGGAGGGTCCCTGAGGGACCCACAAGCTTCCTGATAGGGGTTGCTTGTCTTTGAGGAACTTGAAGCAGAAACTCCAGGTTCCAGTGGTATGGGAGGAAGGACTTGGTGTTTTGAGAGGAGAGGTTCATCTGCTTATCTAGAGGAGTGGCCTTAAAGGTACCCAGGAGCCTTGCCCTGTTGCCAGTGGGACTCCAATGTAGCTGCTGTGCCTCCCTCCTTGTTCCTTTCACCAGATAGGGGAGGTTAACTCAAATTCCCTACTATTCTTCTAATTTCACTGCAACCTAAACTCGGTCAGAGCCAGGATGACAGGGTAAAGGCTCTTAATGGTTCTAACCTTTCACTGTATCCTCAGCTTGATCAGAGCCAGGATAACAGGGAGAAGGCACTGTAGCCATAGCCTGGGAAGAGCTGGGACAATGAGTAAGAGAATTTTGGTTGTTGTAACTTTTCACTGAGAGCCTGGTCTGGTAAGAGCTGGACCACAGTGAGAAGGCATAGTAGTCGTATCCTCATCAGAGGTAGGACTACAGGGAGGTGAATCTTAGTGGATTTTTTTACCTTTTGCTCAAATAAACTTCACTCAGGTGTTCACTCCTTTAAAAACTTCTATGAAAATGAGAGCTTTGAACCTTCCAGTCAAGGTGAGTGGGACCCTGGAAAAGATTCAGTGGTGTCTAGTCCCCTCTTCTCCATACTGAGGAGCTCAAAATTTCATCTCTGAGGCATATCTTTTTCAAATCTATATATTTTACCAATTTATCTAAGTGCCAAATACTAATCAGAATGAATTCATTTACCTAGATCTATATTCCCAATGATTTTATACAGTTCTCTTTCTGTGACCCAGGAAAGGGTTAAGTGTTAGACTCTCTTTGATCAGTGAAGTGACCCCTTTTCTCTTAGATGGATCTTAGGGGAGAAATTCCCCTTTCTCTTGTTCTGTCTATCTTTCCACCTCCAGAACTTGATCAGAGTCCAAGGAAGTAGAAAGAGTAATTTTTTTTTGCTTTTTTTCCAACAACTTTTCTTTAAGAGACCATCAATCTTTCTAGCCCAGGTTTTTTGTTTTCTGGCTGGCTGCATTTTGAATCTTACAAGGAGGCAGATGCAGATTTTTCGCTGACATAGACACAGACAGATACAAACAGAAAGCACAGATAGCAATAATTTTTCTTGGTCTTCCAGATTATATAAAGACCAGGTGCTTTCACAGTTTAGTAGTCCCATGGGAGGGGAGTTGGGACTAAATGCTAATAAGCCTAAGGAAATCCCCCCTATAGCCACATTCATCTCTTCAATGGCATCCCACTGAAAGGTGAAGAATTGAGTTCATAAAGAACTGCCTGCAAAATTTCCAGCAGAGTGTCTTGGGTCTAGAGGGAATTTGCAAGCCACAAGGGCCCAAGCAATCCATTCAAGCCTCCTTCGGTGCTTGAAGAACCTCCCAGCTAAGAGAAGGGAAAAAGATAGGCTTACCTTTGGATTAGAGGGGGACCAAATCAGAGACTCTGCTCCATGTGAAGGGGGAGGTCAGAGTCTGAGACTCAGGCCCACCCAGGGATACCAAAAAGCTGTTGTGGTTTCATGATGTGTTGTGGTGGAACCATCTCAAAGAATTCAGAGCCAGACAACCTCTAATCCAAATATAGGAATTTATTGAGATTGGCACCTCTCGTGAAACGGGCTAAGTTCCAACAGGAACCAGCAACTTTAGAGAAAGCAAGGTGGATTTTTGTAGGGTAAAGATGCAATTACATAATAGAGAAATATCATTAATACTACAAAAGGCAGGAAGAGTTTCTTAAGGGATTAGGTAATGGAGAAGGGGTCGCATCTATGGTTCAGTGGTTAAACATTCTGGTCATTCTGCCCTATAACTGGCTAGCTATTGTGGTCCTGTCTGGTTAAGACAGATAGGTATTGTGGTCCTGTCTTAGCCTAGATGGATGATGTGATTGTGATTGAATACAAGAACACACCTCTTTCTGTGGGAATAGGTCTGGGAGCAGTGACCAGGTAGAGGCAGTAGCTAGGTTCCCATCACATGGACACACCTACAGTTTCTGTGGGAACTAAGACTTCAGGGACATACCTGTTGTTCCAGTGAACAGTGATGCATATACAAAGAAGTTAGGACATGGGGAAGGGCATGGGGTGCTAGGTAGGTGCAGTGGGCCTACTTTTCTGTAGGGCCAGGCTTATAATGAAGTTATAATATTGGGGCTAGGGGCAGCTTTATTAGGATTCCATCACAGGGACATAAAAGTTTTCATTTCTTCCAAGGTTATGATCTGAGAAGAAGTAAATTTACTATTGTCCTGGCCTGTGCTCTGGTCTGCAAATTACTACAAGCCCTCTTTACTGCCCTGAAACTGTGAAAAGGATCCCAGCTCCACCGTGGGGATGAGCTCTGGTGGGCTACTGCTCCTCTTTTTCCTGGGACTGCCACCCAGGACTATGACCTGTATGCAACTATAGGCAAAGCAACAGAGTCCTGCCCCTAGTGCCAGTAAAGAGATCCCTGTCATCTCCTTCTGAGAAGCCGAGGTGAGTTTTAACTTTATATTGTTCTGTTTTATATTCCAGGCTACTTCTAAGTCATCCTCATGCCTTTTTCCACTTGATCTCCCCTTTACATATTGTCTTCCTCCATTAGATACTATGATTCTCTAGGGCAGAGACTATCTAGCCTTTTTGTAATAGTAACCCAAATGCTTAGTACAGTGTCTGGAATATATAATTATTTTGTAAGATAGTAGAACTTTTATTCATTTTCATGTTTTTTCATTCAATTTTATTTTCATTTCCAAATTCTCTCTCTTTCTCTCCCTCTCCCATTGAGAAGGCAACCATTCTAGCTCCCAATGCTAGTTCAGTGAGAGCTGTGTAAAAATGTTTACTTTCACTCTGCCATGTTCCACACAGCAATTTATTTTTTTATTCTTCATCCATCCTTTCCTCTATCCATTCATCCATCCATCCATCCATTAATTTAACTCTCATACATTTATTTTTTATCCTTGATGCTTATTTGCTCTATGGTAAAGTAAGATAAAAACTTCATAGACTTGTTAAGGCAGAATAGAAGGACAAAGGATAATATAATACATCTAGGCTTGCACAAGGCAAACAGTTAATGTGTCCTATGTATTGTGAGCTTGAAATCTCTGTTTTAGAGGATGATAATGAGGAAATGATCATCATGATTTCAAAGGCAAACTTTCTGCATAACTGTATATATAAACAGAAGATTTTATGGCAGCAATTCAGGACCAATTCATTGTCAACAGAAATTATATGTGCTATCCTTTAAAATTCCATATTTGTGATCAATACCTATTATACAAGGAAATGGTAGAAACTATGTACTATGTCACTATAGGCTGCAAAAAACTTAGTACTGTTTGAATACATAGCAAGATATCACCTGGTAACTGGGGTTATGCATCAAAAACTTACTGTCCTTCATGAAATAATAGACAAATTCAACAAATAAACCTTTCTAGAGGGTGGAGTATTAGCATAGATTTAAATAAAACACTCAATCACCTGGGGATAGCACTGATCCATAAAATCTAAAGGATGACATTTTAATAACTAGCTATACCAAATTCTCATAATCTGCATCCTTTTTAGAATAAAAAAACTTCAAAATATAGTGGCCTTGCAGAAGAAATCAAAATCATATAGGAATTGTATCACCTTCTTATTATGCCCATCATCCTGTCTCACTTATTTCAACAAGTCTACAAAAGATGAGATAAGATTCAAAAACTTTTATTTATCTATAAAAAGCAGTTATATTATCCACCAACGATCATAGAATATTAAATACAAAAGAATAATAGTAGAATAGTGATTTGTCCCATAGAAGTTCTGTATGAATTTTGTTGAAGAAGACAATACTAATAATACTATGATTATGAGAATGAAATAACATTAGCCATCGCAAGTATCCCTTGCTATGTCTAATATATTGTCCCTATAATTATATCTTATATCTGTCCTATTGCATTAAAAAGGAAAGTCTCAAACTATGTAATGCTAGCTCATTAAGTATCAATCTATTAAGTTATCAAAAACTTATTATTTCAGTGCTATGACCAGAAAGGACAGTGGGTCCAGCTGGTTTTCACTCAGACTATGAAGGGTGAAATAGTCCTATTCGCAAAATTCAGTGGTTAGGAACCACCAACATGTAAAGAGTACTCAAGGAAACTCTGATATAGCTCCAACTGCATGGGCAAACACAAAGGTGGTTAATCACCAGAATTGCTTCAAAATCATGGCCAACATAATCTTAGAATAAATAATGCAATTCACTATTATTTATGGCAGGTTACTATATTTTAAATTGGCACCTATATTGTTTTCATTAGCCCATCCACTCATTAATCCAGGAGGCAGTTTTACATAGTGGATAAAGAACTGTCTTTGAAGTTAGGAAGACCTGGATTCAAGTAACACCTCCACATATACTAGTCATGTGACCCTGATCAAGGCCCTTAACCTGTCAGTATTAACCTCCCAGTGGTGAGGATAAAATAAGATAATGGATTTAAAGCATTTTGCTTTAAATGTGAGTTGTAATTATTATTATTAGCTCTTAGTCACTGGGCCTCCAGTCTGGTGATACCTTCATCCCCTGAGCCTTCTATTGCACTCCTACTGATTTCAAACAATGTTTATAGAGCAATAAAAAGATTTGCTTGTAAATTTTTAGCAAATGAGATTTCTGGAACAATAATAAAAAATCATGTACAGTAACTTATAAGTTTCATCTGCATTGTTATCATTTACTCTAAGTTTAGATACTGAACAAAACAACAATAAATCAAGTCCATCATTGTTGCCTGAGGCATAAATGCTCACACTGAAAATTTAACAATGAACCTTTTTTTTAAAAAATGCTATGTGTTTATTTTTAACATTTAAAAAAATTAAACTTCAAATTTTCTCCTTCCTTCCTTCCCTATTGCCACTCCTGAGAAGATATTAGTTATTAGTTAGATATTAGTTATACATGTGAAATCATGCAAGATATATTTCCATATTAGCCATTTCAGAAAAACAAGAAAAATAAACTGAAAAATTATACTTCAATTTGCATTCAGAATTCATTAATTCTTTTTTTGGAGGCAGATAGCAGTTTTTGTATCATGAGTCCTTTGGAATTATCTTGGATCATTGTATTTATGAGAGCAGCTAAGTCACAGTGGATTATCATTGCAATATAGCTGTTACTGTATACAGTGGTCACCTACTTTTGATCACTTCCTCTTGAAGCAGTTCATATAAGTCTTTTCCCCGATCCCATCCCCCTCATCATTTCTTATAACACAACTGTACTCCACTTACTTGAGGGCTTATGGAAGATTATGTCAAAATTTGGTTGCCTGGAGAAGTTAATCAGCATTGTACATCAATTTCATGATGACACACTTGCCTGGGTTCTGGATAATGGACAATGCTCTCATGCCTTCCCAGTCACCAATGGAGTGAAACAAGGCTGTGTGCTTGCTCCCATAGTTTTTAGCATGATTTTTTGTCATGTTGCTGAATGCTTTTGGTATGGATGAGCACAGCATCAAGGTCAGCTACTGTGATGGTAAATTCTTCAACTAGAAAAGGCTACAAGAAAAGACCAACTTGGAGGGAGTGTTGGTGCATGATTTTCTCTTTGCAGATGATTGTGCCCTTAATGTAATCTCTGAAACCAAAGTGCAAAAGGTATGGATCAATTCTCTGCTGCTTGTGCTAATTTTTCCCTGACAATTAATACCAAGAAAACTCAGGTACTCTATCACCCACCACTACTTCATCCATACCTGGAACCATTGGTTACAACAAATGGAGAAGTTTTGAATGCTATGGATAAGTTCACTTACCTTGGTAGTGTACTTTCCAGGGATGTGCACATTGATAATGAGGTTGATGTACACATTGCCAGAGTTAGCTCACTGTTTGGGAGACTCTGAAGGAAAGTATGGGAGAGAAAAAGGATTAGACTGACTACCAAACTGAAGGTGTACAGAGCAGTGGTGCTGACCTCCTTGTTGTACGCCTGCCAGCCCCATGCCAGGAAAATGAATTGCTTCCACTTGACTTGTCTTAGAAAGATTCTGAAGATCACCTGGCAGGATAAGGTACCAGACACTGAGGTCTTTACTTGAATTGAACTGCCAAGCATTCAAACTCTGCTTCATTTCTGATGGGTGCGTGGTGGTACCTTAGAGTTGTATTGCTTTGTATCATTTTTTTCTTCTGTTTATCCTTCTCTCTCTTTTCATCCTATCTCTCCTCAAAATTCCATTTTGCTTCTGACCTCTGCTTCCCTTAATCTGCCCTTCCTTTTATCATTCATATACTTTATCACCTTTCCCTCCTATTTCCCTTTTGGATAAGATATATTTAAATATCCAAATTCACACACACACGCAGTAGGGTTAATAGAATATAAGATCTTCCCTGTCCATTGATAAGCTTATGTTTCCCCTTTTTTCTCAGAACAGGAGCCATGTTCACAGGTCTAAAGGTACACAGATATTTCAATCATGGATGTCTTGCTGCTTTGAACTATGATTCCATTTACAGCTGTGACACATCCTAAGTCACATAGAACCCTTTGGGGTAGGAACTTGCCTAAGGGGAAGCTTGCTTAGGGGAAAGATTGGTTGTAGGAAGGCTTGCTTGCAGACTTTCACACCTTTATGTACTGAGCTAATTAGTCACTGAGTCATATGGGTTTGGATGCCTTCTGACTCTGAGCCTATTAGTTGAAAACTACATATTCTGGGAGGTTGGTATCTTGCTTTGAGGATCACTCATGGGAACAATGTCTCTTTGTGATTTGACCAGATGAGACTCTGGGTAGCTGTTATTTAGGATTACCCCCTCCCCTGGTTTTGAGAACACAGATGTTGTCACTCTCTGATCTGTTGATTAGGTTTCTATTACTTTGTTTAGACAGTTGGACCAGTGTCTATTGGATCTCTGTGCTAATTTCTCTATGTATCTCTGATTGCATTTTCTCCATGTTCAGGGTACTGACCCTTTGCCTGACCTAGTGAATGATCTTTACCTTCTTTAATTTTCTGCTTGTATATTCTCTATGTTCAGAGTTCTGACATTTCCCCTGAACTAGTGAATGACTTATATATGTTTAATTCAAATAAGATTGTTGACCACTTTCAATCTATCGTTCCTTTAGAAAAGCATATCAAAGAACCTTTGATAGCAGGCCATCCTGGGTGTGCTAGGGTGCTTGCTAATACACACACACACACACACTCACACATGCATATACACACATACATATATGTGGATAGATGTATAGATAGATAGATAGATAGACACTTTACCTCTTTGAACCAATTTTTAAGAGAGTGATGTTGTTTAGGAATTGCCCACCCCCCCCATTTCCCCTCTCTTTTAAAAAACTATTTTTGCATGCTTCTTATGTGACAAATTTTTCCATATTCTGCCTCTCTCTTTCCCCCTCTCCCATCACTCTTTAACACTCCTTCATATTTAAAAAATCATCCCAATATACTTGATCTGCAATCATTGCCTCTGACAATGTAGATCACTTTGAACTGCCATATTAATCATTAATATCTTAGGAATTACATATATTATCTTCCCATATAGGAATGTAAATGGTTTAACTTTATTGATTTCCTTGTGACTTCCCTTTTATGTTTACTTTTTTAATATTCTCTTCTATTTAGCTCTTGTCTTTTCATCAGGAATGCTTGAAAGTCCTCTCTTTCACTAAATATCAATTTTCCCCTAAAGGATTATACTTACCTTTACTGGGTAGGTTATCCCTGATTGTAGACCTTTCTCCTTTGACTTCCACAATAGTATACCCCAATTCCTTCACTCCTTTAACATGGAAGCTGCTAAATCTGGTGCAATCCTGACTATGGTTCCACAATATATTATTCTGTTTTCCTGACTGCTTTCAATATTTCCAACCTGAACTGGGAACTCTGGAATTTGGCTATAATATTCCTAAGAATTTGAATTTTGAGATATCTTTTAAGAGGTGATTGATCGATTCTTTCAATCTCTTTTTTACCATCTGGATTTAAGATATTGTGGGTAGTTTTCCTTTATCATTTCTTGAAAAATGAAGTCTATGCTCTTTTTTTGATCATGGCTTTCAGGTGGAACAGTGTAATATCAGTTGCTGGTCACACTTGGCTTTGGATACCCTTTGCCTTTCTGTAATTTAGGAAACTCTCTAAAATGATAAATTACACAGAAGGTGATTACCTACATTAGAAGATGGTTTCCTCACCAAAGAATTTCATATAGCAATGAAATCACAGGTTTAGTCTGTATACCTATCTTATCTCGTCCTATTCTATGCTATCTTTCCTATCCCATTCAATTCAATACAATGACTCTATATTTATTTTTCAAGTTCTGGTTGTGTGAAAAATGCTTTGCTACATATTAAGGAATATACAAAAATAGCTAGACATGATTTCTGCCCTTTTGAAATGTATAATTTAGTTGGAAGAATATTAAATATACCCTCCCACAGAAAAATCTTCAAAACTCTGCAACAAGCAAAAGGTAGAATATAATATCATAGATCTGATTCAAAATGGTATATGATATATAATCAGTATCATATTGTTTGCCTTCTCAAGGGGAAGGGGAGGGGAAGAAGGAAAGGAGAGAATTTGGAACTCAAAATTTAAAAAATTAATTACTTTTTAAGATGCAATTGAGAAATATTTAACAAAATAAATAAAATATATTTTACATGGTACATGACAAAAGAAAGATAATATCAAGTAAGGGATTGGTGAAGACTTTATGGAATAAGACAAACTATAATGAATCTTAAAGAATGGGTGAGTTTTCAGAAGTCAAGAAGAGGGATATGTGTGGGGTGAAATGTGGGTAAGGGATAAAGGACTCAAGCATGGGAAATATGTTAAGCATGGAAATAGAGGCAAAGGACTAGGAATATAGAACTCATTTGATATTAAGAAAACTATAAGCATGATTAGCCATATCAATAACAGAAATCATATAATTATATCAGTAGATGCATAAAAAGCTTTTAGCAAAATGCATTACCTAAACATACTAGAAAATGTAGGAATAAATGGAGCCTTTCTGAAAATGATAAGTAGTATTTATCTAAAACCAAGAACAATCTTTATTGGTAATGGGGATAAGCTAGAAACCTTCCCAATAAAATCAGGGGTGAAGCAAGCATGTCCCTTGCCCCTTCTAATCAGTACTATATTACAAATGCTAGCTTTACCAAGAAGATAAGAAAAAGAAACTGGAAGACTAAAAATAGGCAATGAGGTAAAAAAAAAAACTATTATTCTTATCAGATGATATGATGGTACACTTAGAAAACCTTAGAGAAACAACTAAAAATAGTTTAAAAATGAATAACTTTAGCAAAGTTGCAAGATATAAAATAACACCACATAAATCATTCACATTTCTATATATCACCAAAAAAAACTGGCAGTAAGAGAGAAGAGAATTTCCATTTAAAATAACTATATATATTATAAAATTGTATATATTATATATACAATATGTAGTATATATTACATGTGCTATATATATAATTGTATATATTATAAAATGATTGGGAATTTACCTGCCAAGACAAACCCATCAACTATAGAACACAATTACAAAATGCTTTTTACAAAAAAGAAAGATGAATCTAAAAAATTGGAATAATACTAAAAGCCCATGTTAAGGCTGAGTCAAAAATAAATAAAATTATAATTCTACCTAAATTAACTTAATCATTCAGTGTCATACTAGTGAAAATACCACAGAGCTTGAAAAACAATAGCACAATTCATCTGGAAGAACAAAAGCTCAAGAATATCAAGAGAATCAATTTAAAAATGTGAAATAAGGTGACTTAGTAGTTTGAGATTTCACACTATACGACAAAGTGATGATCATCAAAACAGTGTAATAATGCCTAAGAAATGGAGTCATAGATAAATGGAATAGATGAGTAGTACTATAGTAATTGATGACTATTGTAATCTGGCATTTGATAAACTGAAACATCCCAACTTTGGGGGAAGAACCCATCATTTGACAAAAATTGTTGGGGAAACGAGGAAGCATTTTGGAAGAAATTAAGTATAGACTAATATCTCATCAAATAATTATCTCATTAAAATGACACTGACGTCTTGAGATGACACAACTGAGTTAAAGGTATTGATCCTGGCAGAATATCAATGGCCTCTTGTGTTAGGATGAGGCTTTTAGGATTCCGTTTGTAACCACACTAATACATCATTGCTGGTGGTGGAAGAGACATAATTCACCACCTTAGAAAGCCTGAAGAATTAGGGAATAAGATTGAGTCATACAAATGATCCACTAAATGACATATCTTCATTTTGACTTCCAGATCTTTAATGTACCATCCAAACTTGAATTCATATTTTAGCAACCAGCTTTCCAGCTCTTATCAGCCACTTGAATCTTGTTACTCCATAGACATTTTAGTACCAAGTGAGTCTGATTTTTAAATTCCTCTTATTCCTCTCTCAACTCACATCTTGACTCTTCTAACCTGGGACATTATACTTGATGCTGATTTTATTAAGCACTAGAAAACTGCAGACCATTTACAATATTTCATGATCATGCTTTCCATATTTATTAGCAAGAAAAATATCAAATGAATGAAGACTTCTATTTGTC
This sequence comes from Petaurus breviceps papuanus, assembly GCF_028583685.1. Lineage (NCBI taxonomy): Eukaryota > Metazoa > Chordata > Mammalia > Diprotodontia > Petauridae > Petaurus > Petaurus breviceps. The sequence continues at coordinate 12,386,976 of NW_027185779.1, read as the reverse complement.
CAAACCATGGAGAATAACCTCTATATCAAACACATTTAAGTATAGCTATATATCTATATCTATATATCTGGATCAGACACTGCAAATGGAAAGTGAATTCATTCCTGAATTGAATGAGAAAAGGAGAGTAAGCCACTTTACCTTTCAGAAAATGCAGCATCTTCAAAATGATGCCAAGTTTCTCCATGTTAGCAAGACAGTCATTTAGTCGGTAAACATAATTAAGCATTTACTATGTTCCAGGCACTGTGCTAATGGTTAGGGATTCAAAGGCAAAAAATATCCCCTGCCTCTCATGGAGTTCAAAATCTAATGGGGTAGGCAACATAAAAATAGCTATGGACAAGCCTGATATATGCAGAGAAAAGTGGGCATTATATGAGAAGTCATTAAGATTAAGGTCTGGGTCAGGCTTCTTGCAGAAGGTGGGATGTTAGCTAAGACTAAATGTAAGCCAAGAAATGGATATGAAAAAGAAGAGAGTTCCAGGTACAGGAGACTGCTAATGAAATAGTGGTAGTTAGGAGATATATATCAGGTTTGAGGAACAGCAAAGAGGTCAGTGTCACTCATTGGATTCATCTGCAAAGGTGTTAGTTGGCAGAAGACCAGAAATTAAGATTGAGAAAGAATAATGGGAAAGAATGAGTAAGGGACAAATATTTTAAAACATCAATGCATTTGCTTTCTCATTGATGTAACTCTTCCTTTAGAATACCTTAACAATTTTGCAATGGTAGGGAGGGGTCAAATGCTGAATGTCTTTAAGAGACAAAAACAGTACTTTATATTTGATCCTAGACATAATAGGAAGTTTATTGAATAAAAGAATGCATGGTCAAGCCTGCAGATATGTATGATCAATTTGACAGTTGAGTAGAGGATGAATGGAGTGGGTTGAGACTTGAGTAAGGGAAAACACTCATCAGGTTATTCCAATTGTATATGTATGAGACAATGAGGGATTGCATCAAGGTGGTGGCAGTGTCATATATGAAATGATCTGAAGGTAAAATTACAGGATTGAAGCAAAAGTTTATCTTTTTATAGCACTAATTATTTTTGGTGATGTTGTATGACTGTGATTTGTGGAAGAATAGTCTCTGAAGAATTCACAGCTTTATAGAGAGTTTTTGAAGAGTGTGAAGTGGCTAAAATGCTTTATAAAATGCTTATGTATGCAGAAGTCATATGAAGAATGTAATGGAAGTAAAGTAGTACTGGAAAACAAAACAAACAAACAAAAAAACCACATAGGGCAACCATATAGTGAGTTTAAGGGATATTTTATTGACATGTTTGCATGCTTGCAAAATCAGGAAAACACAGGAAAAGGATAAGAGCATATTAAAGGTTGACCCTGTGTTGAGTTCTTTCAAAAAAAAATAACTCAAAATAGGTGATTTGTGATCTACATCATTAGAAGGAATAACCACATCATTGAGACAGAAGATGCATTGATGTTTGGGAACACTAAATGAAAAATAGTTTATTTTGGCCCTTATTCATTCCCATCATTCTTTTTGGTTCCTGATTATGTCATCAAATACATTAACCATCCCACTGAGCTTAATATTATACATAAATTTTATTGTTATGTCATCCAGGTCTTTATCCAAGTCAATGATAAAATATATATGTATACATATATAAAATAAGGCTATCAAAAAGCTGAGTTTACTAGTTTGTCGTGACTTGTTTCCATAAAATCTATGCTGACTGTAATGAGAACTTCTTTCATTTCTAAGTGTTCTGAAAATATCTATTTAATATTCTAATCTAGAATTTTTCCAAGGATTGATATGAAACTTCCAGTTTCATGAAACCACCTTTTTTCACCTAATTTTGAAAACTGATCAAATGTTAGCCTGCCCTATTTTTTCTATTCCACATAATTCTTCAGTGATTACAGTGTTTTAGTAATCTCATTTGCAAGTCCTTTCATTCTATGTTGTAATTAGTTTATGCCTGAAAACTTCAATTCATTTAACACCCTTATATCGTTTGTTTTTTTTTTTTTACTACATATTCAGTTATCAGGGGATTAGAATATTTCTAAGTCATGTTTGGTCTATCCATTCTAGTGTGTAGATTATGCCTTTGGGAAGAACTATAGAAGCAACATAGTTCTGATTTATCTCATTAGTCTATCAATATACCATCTACCCCATCAGTCTAGCCATTCCTTATTCTCCTTCATCTGAATATAGACTTATTTTTCTAAATGAACATGCATTTAGGTCTGCTCCCTCATACTTCTTTGATTGAGTAATAACAAAGAAAAATAAAACATTATAACAACTGTTGACAGTTAAGTGAAACCAATTCCCTCATTGGTTATGTCTAAAAATGTTTATGCCATTTTGTTCTTTAAGTTGATCATCTCTCTGGTAAAAGGTAGAATGTTTTATCATTGATCATCTGGAATTGTTTTTATTGCATTGATGATAATTTTAAAGCCTTCAAAAGTTGCTTTTCTTTATAATGTTGTCATTGTATAAATTAATCTTCTAGTTTTTCTCAATTCACTTTGTATCATTTCATAAAGTTTTCCCAGTTTCCTTTAAAAGCAGATATTTCATGTAAATTGAAACAACTCTGCAATACCATCTCATACCCATCAGATTGGCTAATATGAAGAAAAGGAAAATGATAAAAATGTTGGAGAAAATGTGGGAAAATTGGAACACTGATGAATTGTTGTTGGAGTTGTGAACTAATCTGGAAAGCAATTTGGGACTATACCCAAAGGACTATAAAACTGTGCATACCTTTTGATACAGCAATATCATTACAATGTCTGTATCCCAAGGAGATCATAAAAAAGGGAACTGGATCCACATGTATAAAAATATTTATAGCAGCTCTTTTTGTAGGGGCAAATAATTGGAAACTGAGGGGATGCCCATCAGTTAGGGAGTGACCAAACAAGTTGTGGCACATGAATGTAATGGAATACCATTGTGCTATAAGAAACAATAATCATACCAATTTCAGAAAAATCTGGAAAGATATATGAAATGATGTTGAGTAAAGTGAACTGAATGAGAAGAACATTGTACACCATAACAGCAACATTGTGTGATGATTAATGATGATAGACTTAACTCTTCTCAGCAATACAATGATACAGGACAATTCCAAAAGACTCATAATGAAAATGCTAATCACATTCAGAGAAAGAGCTATGGAGTTTGAATGCAGATCAAACCATAGTATTTTCACATAGTGACTTTTGAAAAATCTGAACATATTCTTAAAAGTCAACTTTTTTCTTTGTGTCCAAAACATTTTAGTCATATCTCTGTGATGTCATTTGGTAAACATTCTTACTTATTAACTATTTTTTATTCAAGATAGCTGTTATTAGTTAATGATGCTATAGTACTAATAGAGCAAAACATCTCTTCAAATTTTGTAACATTGTTTTACCAATACATTCAGAGTCCAAGGCAAAGTAAGCTCAAGCTTAGAGCATTTGGGGACAAGGCAGGTAATAGCCCTTAAGATATTTTTTGTCAGTCATCAAGATGTTCCCCTTAGATATTTTGTCGAGCTTTTATTCTATGGGCAGTTTGCACTGGTTCCAGCTACATTATGTTACTGTCAGCTGTTCTCAAGGTGATACTAAGATGCTAATGGGAAGATAGGAAGACCAAAATTCCTTTGGACAACTCCTTAGAATTTCACAAGGTGCTCCTATGACCAAAGAATACCCAGGCCAAAACTGAGGTAAGAAATGTTTTCTCCTTTCTTTCCTACCCTCAAACTATTCCTCTTCAGGGTCAGATTTCTAATCTCTCCTCTGCCAGACAGATGAATTTCTAAGTCTTATCCCAGAAAATAACATTAAGTCCCTTAGTCAATCTAAATATACTTCCTGTAGCATTTAGGAAGATATCCTGTCTTTGTTCACACCTAAATAACTATCAAAATATATTAATATTGTCTGAATGTATCTAGACTTAACATCTTGATACTTTAAAAGATTTGATTGATTTACTCAATCCTTATCCTTATATTTGCTATTTGCAAACCTGTGGCATTGTACAGATTAAAAAATATCACAGACCTTGAGCAAGAGCCCCCATCTCTATGCACTGAATAATAATTTTTTGTACAGATTAAAAAATATCACAGACCTTGAGCAAGAGCCCCCATCTCTATGCACTGAATAATAATTTTGCAAGATTACCCATATGAAATGTTTTTTGCATATCCTTTTTAGTTCTATGCTCATCAAATTGGCTTCCTTATGTGACATTTAAGATCACCTTCCTTTATTCACAATATTCCTGTGAGGTAGATCAGAGAAGGTATTATTTTCTGTCAGGAAAAAGATAAATGTTTGTTGGAGGTCATTTTTTTTTTACCAATGATTTCATGGTAACTGAAGCAGAGTAAAGAAAATAAGCAATGTGTTAGGGGTTTGTGGGGTGTTCATGGAAGACTAGCACCTCTGGTGTGAGGGATTGCCGAGTTCTTTTCATGGTTGCTCATCACCTTTGAGGTTCATCTGTGATGCAACTTTCATCTGTGGCTCTGTAGTTCCAACGCAATATTTGCAGTGCCCATGATCATGATAAAGACAGTGACTATAAGTATCAAATGACGTCCGATCGCAAAATATATCAAACTCTCCAGATAGAGGACAGAACTGAAGCATTTATTTAGACACCAGAAAACTGAATTCCAAAACCAGTAAGCCAATTCCATCATAGTACCAAAGATATTCAGAAATCATAATAATGCTGAGAGCCACAGCATCCTTCAGCCTTTCCACAAACCAATAAAACATCAATATCTACTCATTGAGTCTGACTCCTTGCCTGAGGTCCTCGTCTCTCGACCACCATCTAGCTAGCTCTGACCAGACTGCTGTGGGCTCTGCTTCCCTTCAGCAAACTCCTCCCACCACAGGCTCCATGTGACTACATTCAGCCTATCAGGGGGAAGAGTTTATCTTCATAGCAGGGAAGCTTCCTGTAGGCTCCTCTCCACCTTTAGAAAATTCTCTCCATTACAAGCTCCATGTGATTACATTCAGCCTATTAGGGGGGAAGAGTTTACTTTCAAAGAAGGGGAGGTCTTGAACCGCCACCCCCCAGGTCTATTAAGAGTCAGGGAAGATCTTCAAATTTCCATTCTCATTACAGGCTCCAAGAAACTGTAGCACGTGCAGTGGCCACACTCTGGTATAAACTATCTTGGTAGATAGTCTAAAGTATATTGAAAGTAACTGATGAGCCTCAAACCCTTTGTGAATTTTTGAGAGGATATCTACCCCAAAAATGTGAAGGCTTCCCCCCAGTGGAATGAGTAGATGGGAACCATTTGTTCCAACTTTCATGAAGGCAGTTGAAGCAGGTGCTTTGGAGCATTTAGAGCTTGATCAGACATTGAAGAAGCCAAGGTCATCCATTGAATCTTGGTCCATGACCACTTGTCCTGAATCTTTTCTTGCCACTGGACTTCATTGATGACTCTAGAGGAGTGAGACTGGCAACTTTGTTCACTCTGTCTTATTTAAATCCATTTCATGCACAAGTCATCACCATGTGATGTCATTGATGCTGTTAAAAAATGAAGGACAAATAACAAATATTGAACATTTTCACCAGTTACTTAGATAATGGGATAGATAACAAGTCATTGTAATAGTCATATTTCTAACCTCCCTGTGTCCAGTGTCCTATTATATATGCAACTAAGCTTATAAAGAGTTGTGTGTTCTGTGACCAAACTATTGAACAAGCACTAACCCTATTTTGCACCCTCATATTCAGTAGAAAAAGATATAGGTTTGAACTAGAACTGACCCAATGGTGTGTTTTGGACAAAAGTTCATTGAGGGACATAATTCAAGATAATGCCTCAAAAGACTGAAGGATATTTTAGACTCTTTCTAGAACAAATTGGTTAAAGTGGACTTTTCCACCCCAAAATGCTCTTAAAAAATAATCACATTCCCCAAGAAATCATAAAACTATATAAACCATTCAAGAATTTCCAGGACCAAGGGTTGGATCAACCTAGAATTCCACAGTGAAGTTAGCTACAAACAACTCCATGCACATCAAATATTACCAACTTTTAGTCCCAGTTTTTCCTCAAAGTAGAGACTAGATAATCTTTGCAGTAAGGTTTGCCATTTTAAATTATAAGAAGTCCCCTTCCATGACATCATTTCAGGTGTGGCAGGGTTTTAGAGACAGACTTCATGAGGAACAAAGGGTCACAAAGTAGAACATACAGAGATCAACCCAACCAAGAGCACATTCGCTCAGCTTGTACACAAATATACAAGCAGGGCTAGACACAAGTGTTTCAGAAAAAAAAAAACATCATTATATTCCCATCTCCTTGAAAAATGACATGATAAAATAGGTATATATTAAAATACTTCTATCAAAATCTTTAAGTTTAACAGCATGATATAGAAAACTGGGTGTGTTATAAACATATAAGTTCAATAGAATTTTACCAATGATTTTTGGAGGTCCCTCAAACTAGATCTGTATCAGGTAAATAATAGCATTGTTTTTATAATTTTATCTTCAAAACAAATTATCTCCTCATCCTCCATCTAAGCTAGATGTATTATTTTAACATCACAGGATCCTTAATTAGAAAAGTAAATGAAACTTTGTAATAATCTTGTCTATTTCCCTCATTTTGCTTATGAGCAAACTCTTCCCATAAGCTAGTCCTCTTCCTTACTTCAGCCACACAGAAAGATGGTCATACCCCCAATACTGCCATCACCCACAAATGTACCACCTCCATGTTTAAGAATTCAGAATTCCCCTTATCTGACTAAATCTATTGGTTTATCACCTCCCCCTATTCCTTTTTGTACATAAACCTACTCTTCATCCTTACTGGAGCCTCCAATATCCCTCAATTCTCTCCCAGGCTATCTCCTCCCTATTTACTTTCTCCTCTTCTCCAAACATTGATTCCTTGGGTGAACCAATTCTACATTGTCCTCCTCTCTTGAATCACTAGAATCACTTGAATCATACTCCATTACCATATTAGTTATTTCTCTCAGAAAACCTCAGCCTTGTATTACTCCCACCATTCATTGCCTTCTTGCCTAAACACATACTTCTGAAGAAAGGTGGAGAAAATCATGCAACCAGTCTCACTGAATTCACTAAAAATTTGCATTATATAACCTCAACTGGGCTCTCACTTCTGCTAAGCAATCCTACTATATCTGCCTATTTACTCACTATATAACTTTCCACAACAACTCTTCAAATCTTTGTCATTCTACTTCAAGGTCTTCATGGCTCCCTCTTTTCCTGCTCTCTCAGATGAGAATGTTGGCTCGTGTTTTTTTTTTTAAAGCAATTGGGGTTAAGTAACTTGCTCAAGGTTACATGGCCAGGTGTTTCTGGGTGGGTGCTAAGTGTCTGAGCCTGGATTCGATCCCAGGTCATCCCGACTCTGGGGCCGGTGCTCTTACTTGCTGTGCTACCTGGCCGCCCCTGTTGGCTCATGTTTTACAGAGAAAAATGAAGCTATTCATTATGAACTGCCTCTTCTTTTCTTTTCCTCATCTCCTATCACTCAAGTGTCTTCTGCCACTTTTTCTTCCTTCGCCCCTGTTTCACATTATGAAGTCACCTTACTCCTCACCAAGGCTAAACCCTCTGTTTATTCAAGTGATCACATTCTATCTCATCTTCTCCAACAGATTATCCCCTCTGTCATCCCCACTCTTTCACTTATTTTCAATCTCTCCCTTTTTATTGACTCATTTCCTACTGCCTGTGAACATGTCATGGAAAATCTCTCACTTGATCGTTCCACCCCTGCTCTCATTCTATATGCCCTTCTGCCCTTCATAGCTAAATTCCTTGTAGACATTGTGTACAATAAGTGCCTTCATTTTCTTTCCTTTCATTCTCTTCTAAACCCCTTACAATCTGGCTTCCAGACTTGTCATTGCACCCAAACTACTGCCTCCAAAGATACCAGTGTTCTTTTAAGTTGCTAAATCCAATGGCATTTTCTCAATCTTTATTCTCCTTGACCTCTCTGAAGCCTTTGACATTCTTGATTTCTCTCTCTTCCTTGATACTGTTTTCTCTCTAGGTTTTGGGATGCCATTCTCTTTTAGTTTCCCCCCTATCAATCTGACTGCTCCTTCTCTGAATCCTCCCCTAGATAACAGTTTCTAACCATAGGTGTCACTCATTTTTCAGTCCTGGGGCCTCTTCTCTTTTCCATGTCTACTACTTAACTTGCAATCTCATCATCTTTCACAGATTTCCTTACCCTTTCTATGCTGATGATTTTCAAATCTACCTATCCTGCCCCAATCTCTCTGCTGACCTCCAACTTTTGTATCTCAAACTACCTTTCAGACAATTTGAATTGAATGTGCAGTAGACATCTTAAACTCAATATATCCAAAATGTAACTCATTATCTTTCCCCCAACTTTCTTCTCCTACCTTCCCTATTACTATTGAAGACAACACTGTAGTCATAGTCCCTCAGACTCACTACCTAAAGATCATCCTGGATTCCTCACTATATCTCACCCTCACACATTCAGTCTGTTGCCAAGACATTCCAATTTCACTTTTGCAACATCTCTAAAATATGATCCCTTCTTTCTTCTAACACTGCTAGCACTCTAGCCTTTAAAACCTCATGACTTGATTATTGCAATAACCTACTGGTGAATCCACCTGCTGCCTCTCTCCTTATTATGATTCATTTTCTATTCATCCACTACTGTGATTTTCTTAAAATAGTGGTCTGATCGTGTCATACACACCCTCACCACCACCACATTTCCCAGCTACACCCCCAGCTACACTGTGCCATCACTCAATAGCCTGTAGTTTGGACTTCCTATTGCCACTAAGATCAAACGCAAAATGCCCTACTGGACATTCAAAATCCTTCATAACTAGACCCCCTCTTAGCTTTCCAGTATTTCTATACCTTACTCTCCCACATGTACTCTTTAATCCAGTGGTACCGACTTCCTGGTTGTAATGAACAAGATCCTCTATCTCTTGTTTTTTAGATTTTTTTTTGCTCCCCTCTGTGCCTGCAATGCTTTCCTTTTGCTCCATCTTCTGACTTCCCTGGATTCCTTTAAGTCTCAGCTAGAATCATGCCATCTATTGGGGCAGCTATGTGCCATAGAGGATAGAGCATCAGGCCAGGAGTCAAAAAGACTCAGAATTCATATCTGGTGTCAGATATTTACTAGATGTGTGACCCTGGTCAAGTCATTTAAACTTTTTACTTTAGTTTCTTTATCTGTAAAATCAGCTGGAGAAGAAAATGAAAAACCATTCTAGTATTTTTAACAAAAAAAACCTCAAATGGGGTCATGAAACATCACACACAGACACAATTGAACAACAGTAATAGCTTGTTTTGTATATATTTGTTGGCATGTTGTCTCAATTATGAGATTGTAAACTCCTGGAAAACAAGAGTCATCTTTACCTCTTTTTGTACCCTCAATGTTTAGCATCGTGCCTGGCATATATTAGGCACTTAATAAATGTTTACTGAATTGAGTTGAAGTAAAATGGCAAGCTCAAAATTACACAGGCAATAAATAACAAAGCTGGGATCTGAACTGATTCTAAATCCAGTGCTATTTCCACTATGACCCAATGTCTCCCTTAACCTTTTAAGTTTATTCTTATTTGGGAATTTTTTTATTATTGAAACTTGTTAAAAATATCTCTATTTCTATTTTTGCTTTTTTTTGGAGGAGAGAAGGCAGGGCACTTGGGGTTAAGTGACTTGCCCAAGGTCACACAGCTAGTAAGTGTTAAGTGTCTGAGACCAGCCAGATTGGAACTCAGGTCCTCCTGACTCCAGGGCTGTTCTATTCACTGCACCACCTAGCTGCCCCAAAATTGTGCTATATTTTTACTATTACTAATTTGCTATAATATTTGATACTTCATTTGGAGTTATCTTATCCAAATGATAAATTTCTGGGACTTGAAATTTAATATTGGACATAAAAATTTCAATTTTTGATGAGAGTCGCAACTGAATTACAACATTCAATTACATTCAACATTTTATGTGACCTCTCACTGGGAACAAAAGCAAAGATGGTTCTCTGACTGTTTTTGTTTTTGCTTGTATTTTATCTCCAGTCCTTAGCATCATGTTTGGCACATAGCAAACACTTAATACTCATATGCTTCCTTTTTTCCTTTACTATATTCAAAGTATAGGAGCTCAATTAGGATACCATTGAGGCAGTTCAACTTATTAATAGACCTGACCTATAGTAGTAGAATAATATGAGGCAATCTGGCCCCAGAATATTAAAGGCATTGAATGCTAAATTTAAAAGTCTGGACTTTATTCAGTAGACATTGGAAATAGCTTAGAGTTTTAGTTCCATTGAGTGATGTTATTAGAAATATGCATTGGAAAGCATAGAAATGGTTAGAATAGATTGAAATGAGAAGTGACTAAAGGCAGGAAGAACAGGCTATTACAAAAGTGTGGCAAAAGTAAGAATGGAAAATGGGGAATGGATGGGAGATATATTTCAGATGTCAAATTAGCAGGACTTGAGAACTGATTGCATTTGAAGAGTGTACAAGAGAGGGGAAATAATTAAGGTTGATTCCTAGTTTCTAAACTGAGAAACTGGGTCTATAATAGTGCTGTATTCCTCAAATATAGATATTGAAAAAGCTATAGATATATATGTAGATAGATAGGTCAAGCTATATAGAAGATATAGATGACCAATAGTTCAAAAACATGTAGATAAATGAATAGATAGATAGAAGCAGATAGAGATAGAGAAAAGATAGGAAGCAGCAATAAATTAAGGGGAGTATTGTAGGATAATTTAGATAGGGGAATCTAGATTTAGAGCTAGAATGAACTTCAGAGAACATCTAGTATAAATATTTCATTTTATAAATGAGGAACTAAGAACCAGAGTGGCAAAGCAGGGGTTCAAATCTAGATTTTCTAAGTCCAAATTGAGTACTCTTTCTATTTTGCCATGCTCAGCCAGTCAACAAGTATTTATTAATCACTTAATATGTGTTTATTACTTGTTTGCTCTATATTTGGTATAAAAAGAAAAAATCCCTGTTCAAGGAGCATAAATTCTTTAGTTAGAGATAATATATACAAATTTAAATACATAGAAGATATGTAAGATATAGATGAAGGTAATATGATTAGAGTAAGGCTTTTGAACTGGAGGACCAAAAAAAGATACCCCTTAAAACATGGGAATTGTAACTAAGTCTTGAAGAAAACCAATGAACTCAAATCAGAAGTGAGGAGAAAATTCTTTGTAGGACAAAATAGCAAAGCAGATGAGAGTATTAGTATTATACTTGAGTTACTAGCTGGAAAGTAGAGTACATAAATAGGAGTAAGGTATAAGAAAGCTGGAAATGTAGGAAGGAGCTAGATTACGATGAACATTAAAGGCCAAACATAGGCTAAGATGGCAGAGTAGAAGGAAATAATGCAGCTGAGCTCCCTTCTAGAACTCCTCCAAACAAATTTTTAAAATACTGTAGAATGAATCTTGATGGACAAATGTAAAATAAAAAAGTCAAGGTGAATTCTTTGTCTTGTTCAGATAAGCATAGAGAAACAAAGAAAAAATCTGCATGTACTGGGGATGGGGTCAGGACAGAAGAACTTAGCATGGAACACTCCAACACGCAATCAGAGGTAGTGTACAAGATCCCAGATGTATACTATGGCACCCTCAGACCTATCCTGGGGGCACTGAAATAGGTACAGATACTAACTGGTAGTTTTTCTTCTACTACCCAAGCCAAAGATCTAGGACAGAGTGAGAAGAGGACCTGAGCAGGGTGTTGAGGAAGCATTTCCTTTACCAGATAGGGAGTCCTTCAGCATTCTACCAGGAAATGAGGAAGTTCAGAAACCAGCAGCAGCAGTGAGGTGGTTCAGACCCCAAGCTCAAAACAGACTTTAACAACCAGCATGTAGCCTAGCCTGCAGAGAAATAACCAAGGCAGGAAACCCAGACCAAAGATAAACCGATCATTCTGCCACTTTGATCTAACAGCTTTCAAGATGAATGATAAAAGTGGATTGTAGCAGTGGTCCACTCTTTCTCATACCCACTTGTGCAGCTCAGACCATGGAATACAGCAATTAGACTTCATCCTCCATCAGATTATTTTGGGGAGCACTTGAAGTTTCCCAGTCCCTTACCTGCTCCCTTAACCTGAAATAACATGTAACCTTGTTGTTACAAACACAATATAAAATACCCCAAGAAAAAAGCAACAGGAAAAAAAGCCCAGAATTTCTCTCCAGAGTGTGACAGAGCCAAAACTGAGCATCAAGTCTGGTGTCAGGAAGTAGGCTTAGAGAATGCACAAGCAAACAAAGAAACAAAAAAGAAATTTATTCACCAATAAAGAATTATTATGATGGGAGTGACTATCAAGATATAAATGCAAAAGAAGAAAATGACTCCAAAATGTCTACAATGTCTCAGATAAAAACACAACTTGGGTACAAACTTAACTAGAATGAAAAAAGCAAAAGTTTAAGAAAAAATAAAAATCATTTTATAAATGCAATAAGAATGCTTGAGAAAATAAAAAATGAGAGCATATAAAGAAATAATTGCAAAGGGAATTAAAAGTTTAATACAAGAGATACAACACCTTACCCAAGCAAAAAAGTTCCTTAAAATTTGAACTGAACAAATAGAAGCCAATGATTTCATGCGTCAACAAGAAATATTAAAACAAAATCAAAGGGTAAAAATAGTAATAAAGTGTAAAGGGTTTCATAGCCAAAAAAACTGACCTAGAAAGTAGATAAAGAAGAAAATAAATAATAATCATGGTATTATCTTAACACCATGATAAAATAAATAACCTAGAAATCCTATTTCAAGAAATCTTAAAACTATGTATATTTCTTAGAAGTATCCTATGTCCTCTCTGTTACTTTCAAATGAATCTCCCGCTCCTAAGCTGTTGGTCACTGACATGTTCCTTGTCCACTGAGCACAAAGGACCATTAATACCTAGAGGAGAATTGATCATACTTTCTTCCATCATCTTCCAAAGTTTCCTCAGTCCATTGCCCCACCTATACCCCTATCATCCACCTGCAGTGTCCCTATGATCTCTCCCTTACAGGGAGGAGGTGGGTCATGGAAGTCAAAGGTTTCTCCTCCCATTGACCATGAGTTGAATGTGTTCTCAGAACACAGGGCTTTGCCTCTCAGATCTCTAGCAGCAAAGATCCTATCTCAATGGATACATCAGAGCAAGAAGGACCCACTGACCCTTCCCTTGCACTCAGGGAGTTGTAATGGGTCCTCTCATGACTAACTGTGGAGAGAAAGGAAAAGTGTTTATACAGGGCCTGCTGACATTACATGTCCCAGCCTTGCTAACCTTGGACTTTATAAATATCATGAAATGATGAACAAGACAGATGGGGGCAGGAAGAAGAATGATATGACTCAATTTTTGTAAAAAGTAAAAGTAAAAGTGTTTCCTAATTTGTGGGGGAATATTTATTTGATGTAAATAGAAGACATTTAACATGTATATTATCAATGTTGCTACAGCACACCCCAAACATGTCTAAGACCCCACAAATCTCTTCTCTCAGGGAGAACAGCACTCATATTTGACTGGCTATAGGCCTGTAATAGTAATGAAATTTAAAGATCCCTTTGTATTAGAAAGCTAACAGGTACTTAGAACCTAGTTTCAAATTAATTACATCAAGCCTGTATTAAGAAACAGAAGGTATGAACTCTTGTTGCTGACATAACAGAAAGTGGCTGTACAGGGAGGCGCTAATACCATATATAAGGAAAAGCCCCAGCTGGCAAAGTTAGAACTTCTTGGATCAAAAATTGTGGAGGCAGAGCAGCTACTGCTAGAGAGAGAGAGAAAGAGACAGAGAGAGACAGAGAGAGAGAGAGAGAGAGAGAGAGAGAGAGAGAGAGAGAGAGAGACAGAGAGAGAGAGAGAGAGACAGAGACAGAGACAGAGACAGAGACAGAGAGAGAGACAGAGACAGAGACAGAGACAGAGACAGAGAGAGCTACTGCTGGACTAAAAACTGAACTGAGAATTGAGAAGAACTGAGAAGAGAAATGAGAATTGAGAACTGAGACAGAATTTTTTGGAGCAAGCCATGTGGAGCCTGGAGAAAATGATTTGGATTTTGAGAACAGAACTTATGGTAGTGGAGCTTCTTCTGAGAGCCAGCCAAACTCTTGCTGAGGGCTTCCAAGAACCAGAAGTTGCTGCTGAAGAATGAGGAAGCATGACTGTGATGCCAATACTTTGTACCAATGTTGTACCAAGGCTTTGTTAAGCCTTGTCTTCCCAGGAACAGAGACTGTGAGAGATTTTACATTGACTGGACACTGGGCTTCAATGTGGAGCTGGAAATGCATGGAGAGATGGTTAAGGAACTGGGAGCTGTCTACCTTTGAACTCAGGTGGCAGTTGGTTAGATTAAGGGGAGAGGTGGGACTATGGAAGAGGAATCATGGAAGCTGAGAGCCTGTCTCAAGTGAAGATGAAAAGCTATCTCTGTGGATACTGAGTAGTGACTGATGAAATTGTAACTTACTTGTGACCTAAGGGTGGATGGCCTTTGTACTTTCTACTACCTCTTAAAAGGGTACTGAGTAGCGACTGATGACATTGTATTGTAACTTGATTGCATTCCATAGGTGGAGGACTTTGACCTTTGTACTTTGATGATTGAATTAAGGATTTACTAAAGGAAGGACTTAATAAGTGAATGTACTTTTTTAAAAACTAGGTGACCACTTTGGTGAAATCTACTTGGCCATTTTATTGTTAAGTTGAGTTGTGACATGGTGAATGCTGTATTTTGATTTTCTGTGAATGTTTTGCTCTGATTTGTTACTGAATAAATAGAGAGTTCACTATACTGTGTAATCAGAACATTGAGAAGCTATTCACAGCAGTAGTCCTCTGGAAAAGCTGCTCGTGCTTGGCTTCAGAAGACCTGGCTATTAAAACTATTGCAATTAGAAGTAAAAATTATAAAAGTTATAGAAGTATAGATACATATCCCCTCCTTAGTACTTATCTCAGGATGTTTTGGAACATTCAATAATAAAGAGGCAGTTATAAAGGGCCATCATATAGTGAATTATGGTAATGTGTGTACCCATGCTCTGTCTGTGCATAAGGAAAGATCCCCTCCTACTTGCCTTATTTTCAATCTTCTTATGTAAGAATTATAAATAATAGAGAAAATGAAGGGAGAGGTAATTAGTCATTATAGAAATTCATTCACTTCATTTCTTACTTTGCTCCTCATCCATACATTTAGATAATATTGTAATACTAAGACTAACTGCCATTATAACTGAGGAAATGGGATTAAGTCTAATGTAGACCACGAAATTTACCCTCAAGGATAGAAACCAGAATCTGGTGGGAGGAGTAAAAGAGACTATAAAAGTTGGAGCAGCAATAAGGCTCTAGTTTTCCTTGTACTTTTTGGTCCTTCCACATTTTTTGATTCATTTATTTTAGAATGTTATTTTTTGAGTCTTCCTTTTTAGCATCATTATTTCTCTTTCTCATTAGATGCTCCTGATAATTCCTGACTGTGATTCCCTGGAGATCTTTCTTTTTTCAAATATAGCCCAGAGCATATCCTTTTGGCGCATATGTCTTTTGGTATGAAGGTACTGCCTGTTATTGTTACTGTTACAGTTGCTCTACCAGCTTCCTGCTGGGAAGCAGGCACCATTCTCCCCACCCCCGATAGTCACCTCAACCATACCGGTGACTGTTTGGTATCTTTAGGAGCCAAAGAGACAAAAAAGTAAAAAGCTGAATAACCACAGGCAGAGTACCCTTAGGAAGAATTGTCAAGGTCACACTAAGTCACAAACTTTTTCCCCCACTATTTTTAGCATTTTTATTTAAACATTTGAGTTCTAAATTCTATCCTTCCCTCCCTTCTCCTTGAGAGTGTAAGCAATCATATATAGGCTATACATGTGAAATTATATAAAACATTTCCCTATTAGTCATTTTGTATGAGAAAATTTGAACTAAAGAAAAATGAAAGTTAAAATAGAATTCTTCAGTCTCTATTCAAACAACATCAGTTCTTTTTTTCTGGAGGTGGATAGTATGCTTCATCATTAGTCTTTTGGGATTGCCTTGGATCATTATATTGGTGAGAATAGCTGAGTCCTTCATAGTTCTTCAAACAAAATTGCTGTTCCTGTGTGCAACATTCTCCTGGTTCTATTCACTTCACCATGCATCAGTCCACATAAGTTGTTCCGGATTTTTCCGAAATTATCCTGATTGTAATTTTGTATAACAAAAATAATATTCCATTACAATCTTATACCACAGTTTGGTTAGCTATTCCCTAATTTATGGGTATCCCTTTGATTTCCAATTCTTAGAGATCTGGTGATACTCTTTTTTTTTTTAAGCAATTAGGGTTAAGTAACTTGCTCTAGGTTAAACGGCCAGTTTATTTCTGGGTGTGGTGCTAAGTATCTGAGTCTGGATTTGATCCCAGGTCATCCCAACTCTGGGGCCAGTGCTCTTACTCACTGTGCCACATGGCCGCCCCTAAGCAATTGGGGTTAAGTAACTTGCTCAAGTTTACATGGCCAGGTGTTTCTGGGTGGGTGTTAAGTGTCTGAGCCCAGATTCAATCCCAGGTCATCCCAACTCTGGGGCCAGTACTCTTACTTGCTGTGCTACCTGGCCGCCCCAGGTGATACTATTAAAAGAGAAATGTCATTGAGCAGCAGATACACCTAATATGCTTCTATGAGTACAGAATTGCTTCTCCAAGAGAAATGAAAAAGAGGGAAAAGAGAGACAATGACATGATTTCTCTCCCTGCCTCTTTGTGACATAGATATTGGGAAGAAGCTTAAGAATGTTCCCTTAAAATGCTTTCTACATGCAGAGAAAAAAACTATGGAGTCTGAATGCAGATGGAAGCATATTATTTTTACTTTTTTTGGTGGCTTTTCCCTTTTACTCTGTTTCTCCTTTCACAACATGACTAATGTGGACATAGGTTTACATGATGGCATATGCATAACCTATAGCATATTATTTGCCATCTTGGGGAGGGGCAGTGGAAGGGAGGGAAAGAGAAAAAATTGAAACTCAAAATCTTATTAAAAAATTAATATTGAAAACTAAAAAAAGGTTCCCTTAACAGTATTTATAGGTGGATGGATTTGTCTTTATATCTCCCATCTAAAAGTCCAAAAACATGTCACAAAATGGGGAGGGAGGACTGAATTGGAGCAGATGGTTCAACTACTTCAGATATTTGCACTAATTTTTATTTTCAATTAAATAAATGCAATTTAATTTAAAAACAATTGAATAAATTTTTGCAGCCATATTGAAGATGGAAAGCACAATAATAATAAGCACAATAATAACTAGCATTTTATAAAGCTTTAAGTTTTACAAAGGACTTTATGTGTATTATCTCACTTGATTCTCACAATGTTGTAAGTTAGATACCATTATTATCCTCATACTATAACTGAATGAACCATGGCTAAGAAAGGTTAAGGAACTTGCCCAGTGTCAGACAGCTTGTGATTGTCTACAGCATGATTTGAACTTGGGTCTTCCTTACTCCAAGTCTAACACTCTATCTACTTTATCACATAGTTATGCCATAATCTTAGGAAACCAAGCACCTATGGGATCACTGAATCAAATGAGCTATGATTTATTATTGGAGTATACATATGCTGAGACATAGGAGCCCCAGGATGGAACTAAGAATATATAAAATAGGGAAGGCTGAGAGATTCGGGGTACACTCTGTGCATGTGTATGATTAAGGTGGAAGTTCAAGTTCCTGACTGACCAAGAGCATTTACATGTGCTCTGGTGTATGCATCTAAGCTTAAAGAATCATCTGGTGCCTTGTACAGCTATAGCACTCTGAGTAGCTTCTCCAAACTATGTCCCTAATGCTGGTAGATAAAACATTATTCTTGTGAATGGAATAAATATTTCATAATGATCTGTTACTTTTAAAAATACACAGCAATGGGGTGGCCAGGTGGCTCAGTGAGTAAGAGCGCCAGCCCCAGTGTTGGGAGACCTGGGATTGGTTCTGGCCTCATATACTCCGCACCCACACAAAAAAAAAGCTGGTCATGTAACCTTGAGCAAGTTACTTAACCCCAATTGCTTTAAAGAATATATATACAGAAGTGCCTATTTGACTAATTTCCCTTTCTGAATGAACAAATATTTTTGTCGTTTTATTTTGGCTACTTCCCTGCAAAAAATCATCTATCTCTGAATACACACACATAAATACATACATTTATATATATATATATATATTCACAAAACATAAAAATACATGACATGGGTGTATGCATGTATGCATGTATATACATTTATGTATACATACAAACATATATTTAGGCTGATGTCCATGCATTCAAGGAGAAATCTGTGTATTTCATTTATTAGGTACAATATTCCAAGAATTATTGCTAGTGTCCAAACATACAAAATGTAAGGTTCATAAGACTCTTGTGAAGTGTTCTAAAAAGAAGATAATCACAGAAGAAATTTCATTAATGTTGTCTTATACCTCTCTGAGTCTCTATAATATAGTATGTGCCGAGAATATTTTCTATGATGAAGATTTTGGTGGTGGTAGTCATTTGATGATAATGTTGAAATGAGATGTAGAGCAAGGAAGATGAAGTGAATAGAACCAGGAGAATGTTGCACACAGGAACAGCAATTTTGTTTGAAGAACTATGAAGGACTCAGCTATTCTCACCAATATAATGATCCAAGGCAATTACTAGACACTAAAATAATTTCTATCCCAGAACACATAGTAATTACAAGCACAGGATAGACCCAATATATACTGAAATTTGGTGTATCAATTGACCAGTTAGTCCTCCCCTCAACAAAACATGCATAAAATTTTGACTATTTCTTAGGCATTGTGCAAAACATTGGTGACACAAAGAAAGACAAAAACATTCCTTGCCTTCAAGGTACTTATATTCTAATGGGGAAAGACAATATGTAAAATGTAAATAGTTAAGTACATATAACACACATGTAAAGTACATTGAAAGCAGTCTCAGAATCAGAGGCATTAGCAGGCACAGGTGCCAGGAAATGTGACCTGCAGAAGTCAGAATGTTTTTTTTTAATGGGTCTGAGAATCATTGAAGAATACAACAGTCAATCCTGTGCCCACTATTAATACCTTTACGTCTTCTCAACACTGCCTGGAGAAAAACTTGATATATATTATTGTTTTCATTGATAAGTAGAACTAAAATGACAATCTACTTCCTTCTAGGATAACAGTAAACCCATTATGCTACTTTTTATCAGACTCATGTAACACAATGGTATCTGGTGATTAACTTTGCATTTTTTTTCAGACTTCAAGGAAAAAAATCATAACTCTTTTCCCCCTTTAAGCACTTGTCATGACTCTACCATGATTGCCTATTTGAAATCTTGGATGCTTGTTGTCTTTGTGGTTTTATTTCTCTGTGTGTGTGTGTGTGTTTCTGTATGTAATTCCTATCCCTTGTCTCTTTCTATTGCTCTATAAGTGTGCTTGCCTAAAAACACAATATTTGGCACATGGTAGGTGCTTAACAAAAACATGTTGAATAAAGTGAAAATTTGTACCCCTAGAGGCTTTCAGAGATGAGAGAATGATGAGTATATGGATAGGCTGAGTGGAGGAGGGTTGAGCTTAGGGGATCTTTAGAAGAATCTTCAGTTTTGTGTAGCTTATACTTTACAACAGTTTTCAATTGATTTTGACTTTCAACAAATGCTATGATGTAACTTCTGCACTTTGTGTGTGTGTGCGCGTGCATGTGTTTGCGCATGTGTGTGTGTGTGTGTGTGTGTGTGTGTGTGTGTGTGTGTGTAAAGCTACACATGCAGGTCACAGAGCAGCCACTTGAAACCAAGCCCTTTTTTTTTACCCTTTTGAAAAGCAGAGCATACAAGCTCTCTGGCTTTGGCCCAGTTCTTGTCTTTCAATTTCATTTCACCTGAGTCTTATTCATAACATGCCAAGGTTTTTATTTTCATTTCAAAATGGATTTTTCTTCTTTTCTTTTTTATTCTTACAAATCTACCAGATTAAAACAGCAACAACATGAACCATTTCTACAGTTTTCAAATGCAGCTTTGTGAAGAGGAGGGAATGTTGGTGACTAGGACTATTTTAATAGCAAAAAATGTCTGACAAAAAGCCAAAGCGTATTTTCAGACATTTCCATAGGGGGAGCTCTTTACATCAAGATAAGGAAAGAAGTGTTTTAAGGACGTGACTATCTTAATAGTATAAAATAAAACTTATGTTATATCCTCAATACTTGTCGCAATCTGTTCCATTCTGACAAAGTAAGAAAAATATGGTGGGTGAAATTAGATGCTTTCCTGGTTAAAATGCTACCACAAAAGAAACAGTTTGATATTAGAGAAAGAACATCGGGAAAGTTATGGCAAGATGACTGATTTAAAGATCATTTATAAGCCCAGCTCCCCATCCATTACCTCAAGATAGCAAGAAATATGCCAGACAACTTAAAATAACTGCAAGAAATAACAAGGCTACATAAAATAATTTAAAAACAATAAAGGAATATAAAATAATTTAAAATAAGGAAAAAAAACACTGAAAAAAATAATGAAGTGGACAAAAGTTCAAACACAGGTATTTTGGAACAAAAGAAAGCAATGCATAAGCTTTGAAACAGATGAAAATATAGCCACCACAAAATGACACCAAGAAAATACAGGAGAAATTCCAAGATGATAGTTTTTTTTGAGACCAAGAAGCAAAGATTTAAGGGAAGAAATAAAGGTGAAAAATTAGAGCTCTCAAAAACAATATTGTAAAGTGAGAAAATTACTTAACACAAATGATGATGAAACCTGTTTAAGCAGATTCTCTGAAGCAGAAATGTGTAAATTTCAAACAGAAATGGTGAGGTAGAAAAAATTCAGAAAACATCAACATAAACTAAAAGATTGATAAAGTTTGTCTTTCCATGAACTGCTGAGATCCCCATATACCATAGAATGTAAGTTGACAATGTGAAAATTAATGAACAATATGTAGAGAAATGATGAAATGAAAAACTTGATGAGCATACTTCTGCAAACCATACAAGAATATTTCAATAATTTTAAATCAGAGGACTTATATTCATGTCTTGGCCTTGTCACTTACTACCTGTTTGATTTTGAACAAAGCAATTTACTTCAGTAGATATCAAGTCTTCATCTCTAAAATGAAAGGTTTGTACTAAATAACCAATAAAGATGTTTATAGCTCTAAATTCATAATTGTACAATACTACATAGTAATAAATGGGGGCAAGTACATATTTTATAGTGTCTCTATAAAAGCCAAATAGAATAATTTGTGAAATTCAGATCATCTGAAATTGTCAAGACAAAACTTCAAAACCAACCAGAATCAGAGGATCCTTCATATGCCAAGGAAAATTGGCACAAATATTATATTGTTTCTTCTCTATGAGAAATGCAAGGGGAAAAAAGAATCTAGGCTTTGATATTCTAAAAGCTAACAAAATTGCTTGCACTCCAAAATACCATATCATATCCGTTAAGCTTAATCATCAAAGAGAAAAAAAAAGAATTTTCAGCAAAAGGAAGCAATAAGGATCCTTCCTATGGAAGAAGCCAGAGGTGGTGATGACTTTTATTCATCATGCAAATTCATCAAAGAAAAGCAACTTAAGAAAATGAATCAAGTCCATGTAGCTTAAAAATATTAATCAGTGGAAACAATATTTACGTGCTTCAAGGAAGAGAAAATATCATTATGTTTTTAAACTCTTACCTTGTCTGAGCACCATAAAAAGAACAAAAAGAAACCATTTATGAATGAAATTCAAAAAGAGGAATCTAAGAAAAGTAGATAAGAAGAAAGGAGTAGGGGAAAGAATTAATGTTTTTTAAAAGTGTCACAAATGAAGGTCATTCAAACAAAAAGGCAAAAGAAGGAAGAGGATAAACATTTATATAGTACCTACTATGTTCCAAGTACTGTACTAAGTGATTTTTAAAAATGTTACTTTATATCCTCACAACAACCTTGTGAAGTTGCTATTATGATCCATACTTTAAACTTGAGGAAACTGAGACAGAGGTTAAGTGACTTGTCCAGGGTCACACAGCTAGCAAGAGTTTGAGGCTGGGTGAACTCATGCCTTTCTAACTTCTGTTTCAGTGCTCTATTCACTAAATCAGCAGTTGCCTCATCTGGCGAAGA
The DNA here is from genome assembly GCF_028583685.1 of Petaurus breviceps papuanus. NCBI lineage: Eukaryota > Metazoa > Chordata > Mammalia > Diprotodontia > Petauridae > Petaurus > Petaurus breviceps. Next base: position 12,364,615 of record NW_027185779.1, on the reverse strand, counting down.
CAGAAGAGTGCAGAAGATATAGTGTAAATACAGAAACATATAAGAATATGAGCAATGGAGGAGAAAAAGCAGTTCCCCTTACTTTGTCTGGCCTGAGTTATCTCCAGTTGTCCTGATTCATATCTGACCACAGAGCCCAAATGGCTCTGAAGGAGAAAGATGAGGTTGGTGACTTTTCACAGCCCTCCCTCACTTAAATCCAATTCACTTGCATGTCATGGGATCGTCTTCCTGATATCATGGTCTTCTTTGAGAAATAAGGACAAACAGCAGGAGCAAGTAAGTGAATAATCAGAGAACATTCATTAGTGAAGCACAAGACATAGGGACAGTAATTATTCTCGAGGTTGAATGAAACTGTAGCAAAGAAACTATTAGGTTCACAGTCACAGAGACTGAGAGGGAAGTGACCATGGAAATAGTTGGTGTAATCAGTTCATATATTCGATTTGTGATCTGGTATCCAGAGTGTAGGATGTTCAAATAGGGAGTGTCAGAACCTGTACTCAGGCCAAGTCTTCTAACTCCAGAGCCATTGCCAACCCCATCATTCCATGACTTAGTATTTTCCCCTAAGAGTTGTCAAGTAGGGAGGTGTTAGGTTAAATAGAGATTATCCTCTCTTTGACTTAATAAAAGGAGGATAAACTATGATTGCCTTTCAAATCACCTTGTCTAGTGATCATTGAGGGACAAAAAAAGGGCAGCTGCTGGTGATGTCCTTGAAAAAAAATGGAATAATTCTAGAGTTGGAAGAGAATGGGGCTGGAAAAGATATAAATAAACTGCCTGGGCTAGATAACCTAACATCAACAGTATCTGATCTAGTCTCCATATTTTTTTTATTTTATTTTTAAAGCAATCAGGGTTAAGTAACTTGCTCAAGGTTACACTGCCAGTTATTTCTGGGAGTGGTGCTAAGTATCTGAGCCCTGATTTGATTGCCAGGTCATCCCAACACTAGGGCTGGTACTCTTACTCGCTGAGCCACTTGGCCACCCCTAAGCAATTGGGGTTAAGTAACTTGCTCAAGGTTACACGGCCAAGTGTTTCTGGGTGGGTGCTAAGTGTTTGAGCCCGGGATTCGATCTCCAGGTCATCCCAACACTGGAGCCGGTGCTCTTACTTGCTGTACTACCTGGCCGCCCCTAGTCTCCATATTTTTGATGTGAGGGAAATGAGGTCAAGAGAATGAAAAAACTAGAGTACATGAGGATATAAAGGCATTAGTAACAACAACTAGATTTCTGACTTTATATCCCAAATACTCTTTTCCCAGCCACATTGCATATTGAGGGAACTTACATTTCTGAGAATGAGTTTCCACAAATGTATGTTGATTTGTTTGTTTTCCAAATAAAGAAATGGACAATAGCAGAATGAAGACTACCTGGAATAAAACTCTTTTGTTTTGAAGAAGTAAAGATTGCATAAATTAAATAATATGCCAGGCACTGTTTTAAGAACTGGAGATACAAATAAAAAAAAGGATTTATTCCTGGCCTTTAAAGAACTTAAATTTAAATGAGGGAATGCAACAGATAAAGGAAGTTAGAAAGTAGGGGGAAGAGCCAAGCATGTTTCATGGAATAGTTTTGAAGTGACTGGAAAGTGACATGGAGACCTGGTTTAAGACAAGAAAAGTAAAAAAAAAAAAAGCTCATCTACTAGAGACCAGGGTGTTTCCAGGGAGCAAAGTGTAAGGTTTGGTTAAAGGCAGATGAGATTTTTAGAGTGTATAAGCATTATTTGATTGAAGTTTCATCTCAAATGAAGGCCATTGAGAGAACTGAAAGAAAGCCCCTATGTACAAAATTCAGGAGCAGGGATTTAAACCTACAGTACACTAGAAGTGTAGAAGGACTAAAGAAAAAGATGGATTGATTTAATATTACTTGTGCCATAGATAAATGAAATTATTATTAAGAAACAAGGAGGTAGGGACGATTCTGAATCACTGTTTCTTATGGATCTGGGAAAGGGAGGAAAAGGAGTGAGGAGGAGAGAGAGGGAAAGAGAAGGAGGGAGGGAGGGTGGTAGTCAGGGGGGGAAATGGAGGAGGAGGAGGAAGAAGAGGAAGAAGAAGAAGAAGAAGAAGAAGAAGAAGAAGAAGAAGAAGAAGA
>NW_027185779.1:12323629-12362482 GCF_028583685.1 Petaurus breviceps papuanus | reverse complement strand
GAAGAAGAAGAAGAAGAAGAAGAAGAAGAAGAAGAAGAAGAAGAAGAAGAAGAAGAAGAAGAAGAAGAAGAAGAAGAAAACTACAATAGCATATAGTAGGTAGAAGCTAGAAAGTACTTAAGAATCAACACAAATGAAAATAAGGCTAACATCAAGAATGCTAAAGCTCATAATAACAGAAATTAGCAAATAATATTTAGGAGAGCAATTTAACATGGAAGCATATTTTAATATGGAATTATTATTTATATTTGCTATTATATACCATATTCTCATACTATAAGGTGAAAATATTGATATTACATATTATGAAAAAATTCTCTACCACTACACTAGAATATTTAGTTATATACTGCTAAAAGATATATGCATATGTATGAGCTGCTAAAATATATGTATATATAGAATATGAACTGTTAAAAGATATATATGTATGTATGTATACATATATATATATATAAATCTTTTAGCAGCTCATATTCTATATCCTTAGAGCAACAGCATGATGCTGTACCTAGTGTCAGAAAAACTTCAAATATTTTCTCAAATACCTTCTAGTAATGTGAATTTGGGCAAAATTATTAAACTGACCTGTGCTTTGTAAACTGGGGATAATCGTAGCACCTACTTCTTAGGAGGACCAAATGAGATAATGTGTTTAAAAACTTTTGAAATGATATATACACATATGTATATGAACCAGAACTATTTTATTGTTATTTTCTTGAGGAATAAAATATTTATGTAAATATTTATGCAGATATATTTGAGTGTGCATGTGTGTGCATGCACGTACTTGCATGCCTGTTGTCCTGTGCATTGTGCTAAGGATAAAAAAAAATTCAAGAACCACTGATATAGAGGGTACTATTTAAGGGCAAGTTGTAACTGATGGCAGTAGACTGGTCTTCTAATTCTGACATTCTGCCTCTATAAACTCTGACCCTTCTTGCTCAAAAAATGATAAATTCTCTTTCAACCACAATTTTCCCATCTTCAAAGTAAGGATAATCATACTTCTACTACCCATGTCAACACCCACATTTTCTAATATGGCTTGTTTAAAATTCCAGGACAAATTAAATTACCATGTCAGGATTTCTAATCAGAAGGAGACTGAATTAGTCTATGCTACAAGACCCATAGATTCTGTCTGGTCTCATGATTTTTGAATCAGGATAGCTTCCAATCTGCCTTTCCTCTTTGTCAAATTTGCTTATTATAATCATTTTGTAGTATGGTATCATTGTCAATTAAACTCAGATCCTGTAAAACTATGTGTGGTGTCACCAAAATTAAAGGAAATGGAGTTTCTTCTTTAATTAATTAATTATTAACAGGGACTGGACTATTAACAAAGCACTTTACACATGTTATCTCATTTGTTCCTCACAGCAACTTTGTGATGTAGGTGCTATTATTGTCCCTATTTTACAGATAGGGAAACAGAGAGGTTAGGTATTCATAGATATTCCTATAGGCACATGGCAAATATTGTCTGAGGCATGATTTGAAGACATCTTCCTACCTCCAAATAAAATATTCTGTATTCACTGTCCCTCCTAGCAGCTATTATCAGATACTTTAGAGATGTTGATTTGCCAGAGGACTGAGAAAGAAGGATTAGATTTTATAGCATCATAGTTTTATATGATCTTCCAGGAGCAAAGAACCTTAGAATTCATGCTGTTTAATTATAATCTGAAGCACTAATCCCTCCTACATGATGAATTTTGGGTCATCTAGTCTCTACTTGAACATGTCTCTTGACAGAATTCAGCACCTATAGGGTTACCTCATTCCACTTTACAGTAGTTCAAAATTTGTAAGTTCTTCCTTACACTGATAAGACCCTCAATATCTGTTTCTACTTGCTCCTATTAATTATGCCCTCTGGGGCCAAAGAGAGCAACTCGACCCAGAAGAAAAATATTGAAATTTGAAGAATGCTTAAAAAATGAACAACATTGTGGATCTTGCTACCATAAATTAATCCAGGTTTGACTTGTTTAGATTACAATGGTGCAGGAAATTATGATGATAGTGTGAATGAATGTGTATTACATATGAAGAAATATTTTCATGGAAAAGGTACATAGTGAAAAGAAGCATTTAAAAATGTTAAATTTTTTTTAAAAAATAAAAGATATTTAAAAGCATTTGAAAATTCTAAAGCTAGTAATTTGAGGTTAAAAATTGGAAACATTCTTTCAGCAAGCAGGGTTATAAAAGGTTACACCTGCCCAACTAGGAATGTCTTCACTTTAGATATCCTCTGTATCTGAATTTGCAATTTTAGTAAATGTGCTGATGTTTCACAGATTAAGATTAGACTGCTTGATTAAAAAAAAGATGAAAATAACAGCTGAAACTTTTTTGTGTGTTGTTACATTTCAATGATTTTTACTCATTTTCAAGAAAACTTTTCTAAATGAAGGGCAGGATGGGATGGAAGGAAATACAGTCTTTCAGAATATGACTATTATTGAAATATTTTGCATAACTACACACATATAACTTACGTTGAATTGCTTGTCTTTGGGGGGGTGAGGAGGGAAGAAAGGAGATAATCTGGAACTTAAAAGTTTTCAAAACATATGTTAAAATTTGTTTTCACATGCCACTGGGAAATAAGATATGCAGGGATAGAGCATAGAAATCCATTTTCTACTAAAAGAAAGTAAAGGGGAAGGCAGTAAGGGGTGGTATGGGGGGAGAGAAGAGAGGGCAGCCTGGGAGGGTCATCAGTATGCTTGCCATCTTGGGATGGGGGATAGGGAAGATGGAGAGAAAATTTGGAAGTCAAAATCTTGTGGAAAAGAATGTTGAAAACTAAAAATAAATAAATAAATCATGGGGAAAAAAAGAAAACTTTTTTTTTCTGTAGATCTTACATTCAAAAATGGAATACAATAAACTTAATATTTCTATGTAGAAAACCTCTTAAGTCAGTTGAAGCATCTCAAGGCACATTAAGAAGTACTTTTTAAAAATAGATTGTAAACTGCAGTTACAATATTTAGGCAAGTTTGACCAGTGCCTAATAGATTTTTTCATTAGTATGTATTTGACCAAGTAGGACAAGTTCACATAGATGTCAATTTTCAATTAATTAGGTTAAATCTCTAAAATTGTTGTTGTTATTGTTGTTTTTAAAGTTATATAGCTGAAAGAATACAAAACTTCCAATGAGTAAATCTGGCTTCAGATCTCAGCCCCGACACTTGCTAGTTCTATTTTGGGCAAATCGTTTACATTCTTAGAGTCCCATTTTCCTCAAGAGCAAATAGGAAATAATTATACTTATGTTATCTTGTTAGTAAATCATTTTGTAAAATACAATGCTATACAAATATGTTATAGTAATGAGTAATAAGGCCGATGGCTTTTATTAGTTTTATCATGAACAACAAATACAGCTATGTTATCCTAAGTTATGCTTAAATAGTATCCCAACCAAATCTTACAACTAATAAATAATGTTTAAAGCTAAAACAATGCATGGAATCAAATGTGGATTTCAATTTTGGTTATTTTTTGGAAATAACATAATCACAGAATTGGAAGTTATCTGAGGGACCTAATTTAACCTTTACTGTAATCTCAATACCCTCATTAAGATCCTCAATAACTCCCATCAACCTTCTCTGTGAGGATCTAGAGAGGTAGGGAGACTACTTCTGAAGCATGCCATTACATTTTTAGACAAACAAAACATTCCAATGGAGGAACACAATGGACAAAAGAGAGCTGAAAAGGAGGATGGGTGGAAGGAGAAGGTACCTAGCATGAAGACATGGTTTTGAAATCCAGAGAAAGTCAAGAAGAATGCCAGGAGGGGAATGAAGGTAGGTTAGCCTAGGCCCTTCCATAAATTGGAGACTCCAGGAGGAACAAATAAATGGTAAAAGAGGGACAGGACTTGGGGAATGGAAGACTTTTCCATGCTGAATGGGTTATCTGCTGTTCTAGGGAGATGAAGCAGCAGGAGCCAAGGGAAGTTCCAACATAAGCTAGCAGTAGATGGTCATAGTTTTGAGGTCCATAGAATGTCAGATACAGTGTCCAAAGGTAACCTTAAAAGTCATCTAATAGTGTATTCTTTTACAAATGGAAAAATTACAGTCCAGAGAGACTAAATGACTTGTCTAAATTGATTAAGCTAGATAGGCTAGATCCAGGATTAGAAATGAATAATTTTTTTGTTATTCAGTCATTTTTCAGTCGGGTTTTCTTGGCAAAAACATTTTGCCATTTCATTCTTCAGTTCATTTTATGGATGAGAAAGCTGAGGAAGATGGGGGTAAGTGAATTGGCCAGGGTCACATGGCCAGAAAGTGTAAGCTCCTATGAAGAGATTTGAATTCAGGAAGATGAGTGTTCCTGATTCTGGACCAGGCACTATATCCACCGTGCTACCAGAAATGACTAATGCCAAATGTTTATTATATCTTACAGAGTCATTTAGGATTTATTAGAGGACAATGTTCTACATCATAGTCAGAAGGAAATTTAGAGACCATCAAGTCTAAATCCTTCATTTTGCAGAAGAGTCAACTGAGAAAAACAGAAATTAAATGACTTGTCCAGGGTCACATAGCTAGTGAGTGTTTGAGGTGAGATTTGAACTAAAGTCTTCCTAATTTCAAGTCCAGTGCTCTTTCTTTGCATAATGTAATTGCTTCAATATACCAGCACAGATGAAAATCTTTAGAAAAAGGTACAAATCTTTGTATGGAATTTCAGTCAGAACTAAATAGTCATGGTGCTCCTATAAAATTACCTTACCTCTGGAGCTACCTAACAGCTCTGTCATTGTGAGTCTATCCCTGTTCTCCACTTAGAAATTCTCCCCACATAAAACATCTTGCAAATTGCTAACCTACACATAATTACAATGACTTCAGATTGCATAATTGTGTACCTGTTTCTTGATGCCATGTTTTACACACCTGGTGCATCAGACCAAAGGAATTTTAGTTGCATTCAAAAGTTCATTTTCCTGTATCTGGTTCCCCTGCAGGAGTGTTTTATTTCTCTTCTATACAACTCATTTTTCAATTGGGAGTGCAGAGTTTAATTTAATATACCATTTCATCCTAAATGGCCTGTTTTCAGTGGGCGTGCTCTTTTGGCACAAGTGTACAGGGCTTTTCACTGTAAATGTCACCTGTGATAGATACTATTGGCTATTAGGCCATGAGCATCTCTGGCCCATGGAGGAGGTCAGTAGGCAATTTTGCAGAGTGTCTGTGCAATGTACTGGAAGAACTTACTCAGCAGCAAAGCCAATAGCTCTTCCTTTAAATTTAATTTGTATGATGAGTGCTTAAAGCAAGATTTTACTCTTACCACCACATCAATAGCTCCCAAGAAGGAACTTCAGTGGTATAAACAGAAGTGAGATGAAGAGGCAGAAACATAATGGGAAACAGACAGTTTGGATTTAAAAGGCCAATATCTTCCTTAACCTCCCTGATTCTCTCAGGCAGGCTATAGGCAAGGTTGACTGTGGTAGTGAATATTTCATAGTTTATCTTTTATTTCTTTTTGGAATGCCTGCCTGAAAGGTGTCATGAAATAGTCTTGCAGATGTCAGAAGAACCAGGGAGATAGAACAGACACAGCAAAATACAGAAAGTAATAGAACCAGTGTAACACTGGTCAAAAAAAATCTATAAAACTGTAGGATGTTTGAGTTATCTTTTCAGCACGACAAACTATATGTACTATTTATTTGGAGCTGTAAAACAACATGAGTGAGTAGTGCAAAGGTATTAATGGCCCAGGTCTGGGTCTCTGAGAAAGATAAAGGAAACTAGAACTGGTTCAAGAATGAGGCAAAATACTGGAACATGTCAGTTGGGGAAATTGGCTACTTTTTGTTCTTAGCGGTGTGATCAATGATTCTCAAAGTGTGATCAGTAAAGGTCCTTTCAGGATGGAAGTTCAAGAGCCAATAACTCACTCTATTCATTTTCCCCCTTGTTTTCTAAAGCACAATTTTAACAAGTTTTTAAAAGAGGAAGGATAAGCTTGTAAAAATTTAGACATGGTAATTTATGTTTATCATCTCCTCACAGCTAAAGAACTACTAAAACAACATTAATGAGTTTTACTGGTTTAGCTGTTCTCAATTAGATAATAATTCTTACCCACACCAAGCTACCTTCTGTATGTACATAGCTGTTGGGATGGTAGGCTTAGTAACTAAAGACCAAACCTTATACAGAAAATATGTATTAGGAAAGTGGGTTAAAAAAAAACCACATTAAATATTTCCAGATTATGGTGATGACTTTCTATTATTAGCGGTGTGAGAGCCATTTAATTAAAAACTACTTTTTCTTTGAACCAAGGACATCCTAATGGTTTTCAGAACATGCCCTCAGAAGCTGGATTGTATAACTTATGTTCTTGCCCGTGTGGAACAGTGGGAGGAGAACTGGTCCTGGAGCCAGGAAGACCTGAGTGCAAATCTGATCTCAGATAGTTTTAGCTGTGTAACTTTGGGCAGCTCATTCAACTGGTTTTTGCCTCAGTTTCCCCATTTATAAAAAGAGGATAGTAATAACAGTGGGGGCAACTAGTTGGTGCCATGGAGAGAGTACAGGCCTGGAGTCAGAAAGACCTGAGTTCAAATTTAGTCTTGGGTATTTCCTAGCTGTGTGACTCTGAAGAAGTCACAATCCTATTTCCCTCAGTTTCCTCTTCTTTAAAATAAACTGGAAAAGGAAATGGCAAACCACTCCAGTATCTTCACCAACCCCCCCCCCCAAAGGGGTCATGAAGGTGACTGAAATGACTAAACAACAGCAAGAAGTAATAGCACCTACTTAACAGTTCTGAAACTCATACCTCCTAAGTGCCTCCATCCTTTAGTCATCTCCTTCCCTCTGAGCTCTCCTCAGATCCATCGTTTAAAGAGGATGCTTATGTCATCATTTCTTAGCCGGCTGCAAGACTTCATAATGTTCCCCGCACTCTGGCCGGACGCCCTTCCTCACCTTCCTTAGTTCCTTTTTTGTCTTTCTCACCCTCTATTCGAGTGTGGACTCCTTGAAGGCAGAGACTACCTTTTGCTTTTCTTTGTGTCTCCAACGCTTATCATAGTGCCAGGCATATAAGAGGTGTTTAAAATATGTTTATTGACTACATCCCAGGGTTGAAGTGAGGATAAAAGAAGTAGTATTTTAAAGATGCTTTTTAAATCTTTAAAGTGCCATATACAACTTATTATGGGTATAATTATTAATTTTATTATTCTTCTGTCTTCAGGTGAAGGAACTGAATAAAGATCAAGCAAGCACATTTCAATATGTGCTCTGACAGACAGATGGTAGATTAGAAGTGTAAAATACATTTTTAGATATGGTCGGTGAGTCAATTTCTTTGGCTTTATTATACCTATTGTATAAGAGGATTTTATCGATGGTAGGAAATCATTAGAAAAATTATTTTAAAAATAAAAAATAATAAATGTGTAAAAAATTTTCTCTGATTTGAGCACATGGACTCAGATTCTAGACGGAAGCATATTTTCTTCTTTTTCTCTTTCTTTTGCTTTTTGTTTTCTTTTTTGGACATGGTCGATGTGAAAATTTATTTTCCATGACTAATTTTGTGTGTTGTATATGTGTATATATGAATATTTATATATATACACATATTTGTATTTGTGTATATACATGTATGTATACACATATTTGTGGTTTTGTATATATTTTGTTTTGGTTTGTTTGTTTTGTTTGTTTTTGCCTTCTCAATGATTGAGGGAAGGGGAGGAAGGAGGGAGATAATTCAGATTTTGTTGCTGAGTCATTTTGTTCTTGTCTGACTCTCTTTGGGTGTGTAGGTGCATTCAGAGAAGAATAGTACCCCTGGCATGAGGGCTACTGAGCCTTTTACTGGGCTACTTTCCACCTTTGGGGTCCACCTGATACATTTAACTCTTACCTGTGGCTCCAAGGAATTATAGCATGCACAGGGGCCACACCCTGGTGAACTGTTTCTGCAGACAGGCTAAACCAGATTGAGGGTAACTTAGGGGTCTCAAATCCATTGGTGAGTTAGGGGAGTGTCTAAACCAAGCATGTGAAGACTTCCCCTGATGAAATGGACAGGTGAGAGCAATCTGTTCCAATGACAATGAAAGCACCTTAAACAGTCCTGGTAGAGTGCTAAGAGCTTGGTTAGACAGCGAAGATACCAATGCAAATCATTCAATGTATCTTGAGCCATCACCAGTTATCTTGACTCTGTCTTGCCACTGCACTGTGATGCATCTGGAAGAGAAAGTGAGGTTAATAACTTTTCCTGCAACTCTGTCTCACTTAAGTTTACACATGAATCAAAAGACATCACCCATACCATTTTTTCATTTTTATCATCTCAAATTTCTCTAGCAGCAGCAAAGTGACAATGTAGCAGGAGTGGATACACTGGGAGCTGTAGTCACAACCCTGCATACAGGGAGACTGGGCTGTGGGATTGTCTTCTTATTAGAAGGAGATGTGGGATTCAAGAGACCCCTGGGTGTCTGAACATCCTTTTATGATTCTCACTGCTCACCTTCTGGTGTAAGGAAAGAACTAAAAAAATGTTCCCTAAAAATTGTCTGCTTACCCAACCCTGGCTTGATTCCCATGGCAGGTGGGGATCCCACCCTGCAGTTGAAACAAACAAAAGAAAATGTACAAAAACTTCTGCAAAGATGAGTCCATTCACCATCAGGACATAGAATGTGTGCACACTTAAAGACAACACAAAATCCAGTATAACCGAAAGATGAAAAGCTCTTGTTGCAAGAGAAATGAGCAAGTATCACATCAGAGTAGCAGTCCTGAGTGAAACAATGATGGCAAATGAAGGCCAGCTTACTGAAGTTGGAGCTGGATACACATTTTTCTGGATTGGCCATAGTGAAAGGGAATACTGTGAAGCTAGTGCAGGTTTTGCAATCAAAACTAATCTAGTAAACAAACTTGTATGCCTTCCAAAAGTAGTGGAAAACAGACTCATGACAATGCAGTTGCCACTTGCGGGAAAACACCATACCACCATCATCAGTGCCTATGCTCCCACCATGATGAACCCTGTTGAGGTCAAAGAATAAATTTATGAAGATCTGGAGACCCTTATCATCAATGCAAGTAAAAATGACTGCCAGTAGAATTAATGTCAATAGATTACAGTGCTTCTTCAAGCAGGAACAGTTTGTCTCTAACTTGGAGGGAAAGTTGAGCCAACACACAGTTGGCAAGAGTGGAGCAGAAATGGAGTAGACAGCTTTCAGGGATTTGGTTTACAGCACTGCATTTGCTTATCTGGGTCTGAACACTCACAAACATCAAGACTGTTTTGACAAAAATGATGGGGAAATTCAGAATCTGCTAAATGAAAAATGAGAACTCCACATGGTTTACGAGCAGGATAGTTCATTCATCTCTAAGAAGGCAGCATTTAATTCCATTAAAATAAAGTACAAACAAAGCTTGGAGAGATGCAGGATTCTTGCCTCAGAAGGCAGAAGAAATTTGGTTTTATGCTGGTATTAACAATCCAAAAGCACTTTTATGATGTCCTGAAGGTTATTTATGTGCCAAAGACCTTTGGTGCATCGCAAGTATTCAGTACTGATGGAGTCACGTTGATTAATGATAAGAACATGATCCTAGAGAGATGGGTTGAACTTTTCCATTGTTCTCAACAGACTGTCATCAATCAAGCCACTGACCATTTACCACAAGTTGAAGTCAATCTCTCCCTAGCTGAAGTTCCAACTTAAAAAGCGATTTGGAATGCCATTAGGATCCTTTTGTGTGGCAAAGCAACTGGTGCTGATTCTATTCCAGCTGAGATTTACAAGGATGTGGGGGGGGGGTCCATTGCTTATACAAAAGCTGACAGAAATTTTCTGGGTTTTATGGCAAGAGGATGCTATCCTCCAGGAGTTCAAGAATACCTCCATTATCCATCTCTATAAAGGTAAAGGATATAGATTGTCCTGTGACAATCACAAAATGGGGGGCTCTCTCTTAGTTATTGCTGGCAAGATTCTTGACACTGTCCTCCTTAGTAGACTAATCCTTCTCCTGGAAGATGGTCAACCACATGAGAGCCAATGTGGCTTCAGAAATGACAGAGGAATGGTTACTAAGGTGTTTGCTGCCTGACAACTCCAGGAAAATTGCCAAGAGCAGAACCAAGGTGTGTACACAATGTTTGAAGATCTGACCAAGCTTTTGATACAGTCAGTCATGAGGGCTTATGGAAAATGATGTCAAAATTTGGTTGCCTGGAGAAGTTCATCAGCATTGAATGTCAATTTCATGATGTCATACTTGCCTGGGTTCTGGATAATAGATGATGATCTAGTACTTTCCCAGTCAACAATGCAGTGAAATAAGGCAGTGTGCTTGTTTTTTAGCATGGTATTTTCACCCATATTGTCAAATGCCTTCAGTGAAGAGGTATATGGTATCAAAGTCAGCTATTGTCCTGATGACAATTTCTTCAACTTTAAAAGGCTACACAAAGAAGAGGCAGTGTTGGTGTATGATTTTTTGTTTGCAGATGATTGTTCACTCAATGCAACCTCTGAAGATGAGATGCAACAAAGTATGGATTGTTTCTCTGCTGCTTGTGCTAATTTTGGCCCAACAATTAATACCAAGGAAAAAAACCACAGGTACTCCATCAGCCAGCACCACACCATCCATATGTGGAACCATTGATTACAGCAAATGGAGAAGTTTTGAATGCCATTGAGTAGTTAGCTTAATCTTTCTTATACTTTCTGGGGATGTACACAATGGTAATGAGGTGATACACCCAGAGCCAACTTAGGGTTTAAGAGACTCTGAAGCAAAGTGTGGGAGAGAAGAGATATTAGACTGATTACCAAACTGGAGGTCTCCAGAGTATCATTGTTGTAAACCTGTGAAACATAGACAATATACAAGTGCCATGCCAGAAAAGTGAATCACTTCCATTTGAATTATCTTAGGAAGATTCTGAAGATCACCTGGCAGGATAAGTACCTGTGCTGATGTCCATTCTCAAACTTTACTTCCATGCATTCAAACTCTACTGCAGAGAGTGCAACTCCCATTGTGGGGTCAAGGTGTTTGATAGCCTAAAAGACTATTTTGTGGAGAACTCACATAGGGCAAGTGCTCACATGGTGGTCAGAAGAAGTGATACAAGGACAATCTCAAGGTCTCTCTGAAGAATTCTGGTACTGATTGTGTGACATGGTAGACTGTCACAAGACCTCCCAGCATGGCGCATCTTCATCAGAGAAGGTGCTGTGCTCTGTGACCAAAGTGGAATTGAAGTAGCTCAAGAGAAATGCAAGATATTAAATTTACAGGATCCAGCCCAAATATTTACTGCTCAATCTGTGGTAGAGTATTCTGACCTTGTATTGATCTAATCAGCCATATACAGACACACTTGACTCTAACATAGTGATATAATTTTGTTCCTCTTCAAGAATAAAGGACCACAACTGACTCTTTTTGACAACATGTGGGTTTTTTTTTTTAAAGCAATCAGGGTTAAGTAACTTGCTCAAGGTTACATGGCCAGTTATTATTTCTGGGTGTGGTGCTGAGTATCTGAGCTCAGATTTGATCCAGGTCATCCTGACACTGGAGCCAGTGCTCTTACTCGCCGAGCCACCTGGCCACCCCTAAGCAATTGGGGTTAAGTAACTTGCTCAAGGCTACACGGTCAGGTGTTTCTGGGTGGGTGCTAAGTGTCTGAGCCCGGGTTTCAGTCTCCAGGTCTTCTCAACACTGGAGCCGGTGCTCTTACTCGCTGTGCTACCTGGCCGCCCCATGTGGTGTTTTCTTAACAAAGATACTGGAATGGTTTGCTATTTCCTTCTCCAACTTATTTTATACATGAGGAACTGAGGCAAAACAGGTTAAGTGACTTGCCAAGGGTCACACAGCTTGAATGTATCTAAGGCCAGATTTGAATTCAGGTTTTCCTGATTCCAGATATAGTGTTTTATCCACTGCACCACCTGATAATTCAGAATGAAAAATAAAATAATATGGGTTTTATTTTTTCTAAAGCAGTTGATGGAACTTGAGGATATTTTTTGAAGGTTTTAGTTTCTTTCCTTCTTTCTTTTTCTTCCTGATAGGCATAGAAACAGAAGTGAAACTTCAATTTCCCTTTGAGTTCTTTCTCTCTTTCTGGAGGACCAGAACATCGACTCTCAAGTTTTCTAGTCTTTCTCTGGCAGCTGCCCATAGTGTCCCATAGGACCTAGGACTGGTATAATTTGGTAATTTGTCTCCATCATTTTTTTCTGTAATACTTGTGTTTCTATATTTAGGGTTACTTCTAAGGATTATATTCATGATTTATGTAAAATATTTAGATGGCTTGGATGTTCATTATTGAGCTAGAAATTTCCTCAATAATGTATATGGTGAAATGAGTGCCTTGATGATAATGATTATCATTTATATCTTTGTTTTCCCAGTTGGACTTCAGTAAAACTGAAGGTTATAAGAGACAAAAAAGTAAAGGGGAAGCCATTTCATATGTAAAGAAGCAGTCCAGAAGGGTCTGGGGCTAGATATCTCAACTTCCTATAAAAAGGAGAGCAAAAGCAATGAATTTATCTGAGGGCACACACTCCCTCCAAACTTTTGTCCCCATCTCTTCATTTGATTAAAACCCAACCTGGGATCTGAGAAGACTGAGGTTTTCATCATAAATAAATGTTGTGTCTCATTGAGTGAAGTTACCTGAGTAAAAAGGATGGTTGAATTGGAAAGACTGAACCTCTCCCATTTCCTGCTTGAAGCTGACCTCAACGTCAAAGCTCTGAGAGAGTGAGGGGAGAGGCTTCTGTCAGTTTTAGACTAAGGATTGTTGCCCTTTCTGGAAATAGCATCATCACACATAACTGAGCCAAAGGGTGAAGATGGTTAGTACTATAGCTTCCAAAAGACAAGGGAGTTCTGGGAGACCAGAAAAGATATTATGACAGAAGAGGGTCAAGCCCAGCTGAACAACACAATGACTCATCCATTCAATTCTCTCCATCCCCCAATCAACTTTCTGTAGACTCCTGAAAGAAAGGACTTTTAGGACTTGCTATTCCACAATTGTGAATTGCCTTAGCTATTGTGTGTTCCCTACATATCTGGTCCTCTTTGAAAACAAAGGACAAACACAACCTGTGAGTAGACTGAGCTGCCTGATTGGGGACCCAGCTAGTTGGGTAACTCAGCTTGTCCTCTCCCTCTCCTTCTCTCTCTCCTTCTCCTCTTCTCCAAAGGTAGGTAAATTTTGATGGCCAGAAGGTGCCCACTTAACTTGGGGTTTACTGGCTTTTCCTTCCTTCCTTCCTTCCTTCCTTCCTTCCTTCCTTCCTTCCTTCCTTCCTTCCTTCCTTCCTTCCTTCCTTCCTTCCTTCCTTTCTTCCTTCCTTCCTTCTTTTTTTTTTCTCTAATTAGAGGGGCTATCTCTTGACTCACTTTTTAAAGAGGCTTATTCACTGAATATTCAGTCTAAGTGAGTACCTGAAAAGGCCTTAGCCTAAAGGGGTCAGAGCCTCTCATTGCATCCTGGGTTATCTCCAGTCATTCTGATGAATATCTGGTCATTGGATCCAGATGGCTTTGGAGGAGAGAGTGAGGCTGATGACCTTTCATGATCCTCCTTCACTCAAATCAAAGTCAACTGCAAGTCTTGTCGTCATTTCTCTGATGCCATGGTCCTCTTCAAAAAAGGACAGACATAACAACAACCTCACTGCTATGGTGTTTTAAGTTCATACCACACCCCACCAAGACCCAAATCATATTTGTGGAAGGGGGTGCCTCAAGTTTTCAGGAAAATGTTTTATAATTACTTTTATTATTATATCCTCTGAGAAAAAGCAAGACTTTTGGCTAATGGTTAAGGGGAAGCCCAATGATTAGAGTTAAAAATTATAATGTTTGCTAATAGTAATCCACAGGGTGACTCCTAGAAATTAATGTAAGCAATTGCCCTTTTGTGGTCCTAATTTATCATTGCCTTCACTAATCCTAAAGAGCTGCCGAATGAAGATAAAATTAAAATAGCACTGACTGCCTCCACTCTAAAATGTTTGTAACATAACTTCACCTGGGCTCTAACTGAAGCAAAATGGTCTTTTAAATTTTTTCCAGATTGACTTACTAGTCTATTCACTACAGCAGATTTTCTAAAGCTTTTCAAATCTAAGCAAATGTGCATGGTTCACCAACCTTCTATTTAATCGGGGAAAAAATGAGGACATTCTCGAAGAACTTCCTCTTCTCCTCTCTTGGTCATTTTACATCATTAAGATGATTTCTGCCATTTTCTTCAGCCTGTCTCGAATGAAGAGGAGGCCTTTCTCCTGATTATCTTTACTGGTTATGTGGAGTATAAACAAAAATCCTTGTTTGTTTCCACTTTTATTGTTTAAAGGATTTCTTAACAATCTACTTACTTATGTTGAAAATTATAATAAACTCAAGACAATCTAATATTTTCCCAGGATTTTTAGGACACATACATATGTGTATATGTATGCATGTATATGTGCACATATGTATATATGACCACATGTGTATATGTATGGTGTGCACACATGTATGTATCTATACACACATGTACATATACCTACAAATATGTACACGCATATTTCTCACTGGAGTGCTTGATAGTCTATATTTAGAAATTTTGGTTAGCCAACCAATAATCAACAGGTATTTATTAAACTTCCCAGAGGTAGCTAGATTGTACAACGGATAGAGTATTGAATGAGGACTATGAAGACAAGTTCAAATCTGACCTCTGATATTTACTAGTTATAGGGCACTGGACGAGCGACAACCTCTTTGTCTCTCAAATGGGACTGATAATGACATTTACCTACCATGGTTGTGGTGAGGGTCAAAGAAGTTAGTTTTTGTAAAAGATAGCTTTGCAAACATGAAAGTGATATATGAATGCTATTGTTGCTGTTGTTTTAGTTGTTGATGATGTTGAATCTGAACTGAAAACTTATTTACTCCAGTTTTATTTTGTTTGATATTTTAACAAAATTTCTGATAGCTATCTTATTAGAGGTTGAACCCTGGACTTTAGATCATAACTCTGCTCAACAGCGGATAGGGTACTGGATAGTTAACATGCATTTAACAAAATGTTAACAAAAAGTTAACAAAAAGAAGATAAAGGAGCAGCAGGATACAATCTGGCATTTGAGGACCTGACTTGAAGAGTCAAGAAATTAAAATACGCCAGTATCAGTGAAAAGTCTGACAACAGGCAAAATTAGCTGAGACCAGAATACCTATATAGACATAGAGAGTAAAATAGCATTGAGTGAGTACATCTGTATGACCTTGTTTTAAGAGTTCTTTCAGTTATTAAAAGGTCGAAGTCTCCCTTTGAGGGTAGAAAATCCATTTCATTTAGAGAAATAGATATTCCATCAGAGTTTAGCTATAGAGTTTCCTGAGTCTAATGGAGGTAATTATATATTTGGTTTTAAGATTTTTTTTGTTTTAAGATTTGTTTTACTTACTTTTTTTCATAGAAGTAGAGAATTTCAGAATTGGATGGGACCTCAGAGGGCCTCTATACTAATCTGTATCCATCTATTCCAATCTGAATGAGAATTCCCTCTAAAATAGATTCAAGAAATCCTTTCCTTAAAGATTTCTTATAACAAGGAATCAATCATTCCTAAGGCAGCCCATTCCACTTTTGGATAGCTCATGTTAGGACCCCTTTCCTTACATTAAGCCTAACAACCTCTTTGAAACTTCCACCCACTGAAAATAGTTTTGCCCTTTGAGTTCAATTTGAACTAATCTTTCTTCCATTCAACAGCACTTCAACTACTTGAGAACAGATAAAATGAATTCCCTAAGTCATTTCTTCTTCAAGTGAAATAACTTGAGTTCCTTTAACTGAACTCATTTAATGTTTACTAAAGTCAACAAGCCAACTAGCAATAAAACACCAACTATGTGGAAGGCTGCTTTATTCAAGACTTTTCACTATCTTGGTTACCCTCCTCTGGATGCTCTCTAGCTGGCAAATATGCATCCAAAAGGTAATGCCCCAAACTAAGCACAATAATCCGTATGTGATCTTCTGACAGAGTGGGAACTGCACTATCTGGGATCAATAAGAGGAGGAGAGAGAAATGGTTCTGTTTATTTATGGAATTTTTGTCCAGACCTTCCAATCCCTTAGACTGTCCATTCTTTCAGTACTTGAGATTGTAATGCATCTCAGTCCAGTGACTTGAAATCAAAGGCAGCTAGATGATGATTACTAACTTCTCACTTATCTTTAGTGTTGATTCCCTATTAGCTACTTTTACCTGCTTTTCCCCTTAATTTTCTAGTTCAAAGAGGTTTTTTCCTTGGCAGAGAAAACAGAATCAAGACAGGAAACAAGCAACTCTGAATTTTCTTTGTTGTTTATTACCACTATACCACTGACCCCAATTACTGCTACTATTAAACCTTTGATCTTTTTGTTTTCCTAATATAGCTTTAAAAAAAGACTAAAACTTTTGTTTTAGCTAATCTTCCATGCCAGTATTAGATCATATTTTTTGGTCTTCTTTACCAAGCTGTTGATTAATTTTTTCCATTATTTTCTTGCACCACTCTCATTTCCCTTCCCAATTTTTCTACTACTTCTATTATTTGATTTTCAAAATCCTTTTTGAACTGTTTCATAGCCTGAGATCAATACATATTTTTCTTGGAGACTTTGAATGAATGATGCTGGCCCTAATCCTAATCCCTAATTCATCACCAATTAACTGCACTTTTATACACACACACACACAAATACACACACATGTGTATGTGTATATTTGTGTGTCTATGTAATGAATTTTATTTTGTTATTGTAATGGGAATGAAAATTTTTAAGATCTTCCCTGCCCCTAGTCTTAAGTGCACCTGGGGCCTGTGGTGGTAAACTTGTTTCTCAGGAGATGCTTTGTGATTGGGTGGTGGGTCACGGGGGTTGTTGCATTCTCTGGGCCAGGAGAGGGTTATGTAGGCCCTGATATGAGGCTTTACTTTGGGGCTAACTTTGAGAGGTGTTGTGTGGTTTGACCAGATGAGACTCTGGGAGGCCATTGGGAGCCCCCCAGACTTTGAAGACCCAGATGTTGATGCTTCCCTCTCTGGTAACTGGGATTAGGTCTGGATGTATGTAGTGGCTGGATGGTTTGGAAGCCTATCTGCTGAAATGTTCTTGTAACTTATGCTTATAACCTCTGTATGCTCTGAAGTTCGAGGTGCTGACCTTTTTCTCCTGAACTAGGTAAACACTATATGTTTGGTTGATTGGAGCAGGATTGTTGGCCCATTTTGAGGTGCTTTCCTTTGGCAGAGCAGATATAGGAACCTGCGTTGGTAGCCACCCTGGGGACGCTGGGGTGCTTGCTGCTACAGTTATCTTTATCTATATATTATCATCTACAGAGGTAGGATGGAAGAAATCAAGCATTTATTAAGTATTTACCATGTGCTAGAGAAGAGAATAACAAACCATGCAGGTATATTTCCTAAGAAAAATCCAAATGGGGTCATGGAGAGTTGGATATGACTGAAAAATAATAAACAACTGAACAACAACAATGTGCTAGGCACTGTGCTTAGTACTTTACAAATAGTATCTTATTTTATCCTTACAACAACTCAGAAAGTATATGTGGGTGGATTTAGATTCAGATATTCTTGCTCTAGGTCCATGGCTTTATCCACTGTACACCCTACTTACCTAAGTGTCTAACTAGCTAGCTTGCTGGTTTAACCTCTCAAAGTGGTATTTTTATGATTTTCAATGTGACTTTTTTCCCCACCTATTCACTTGGACCTCTAGAATGAGGGCTTGTACTTTTACCAGGTCCCTTTCCTTAACTATATTTTTAATTACTTCTAGGATTGTTAAATATGTACTAAGATTGTTAATTATAGAATAGAAATGACTCTTTACCACATAATGTAGTTATGGGTACCTTCAGATCCATCAAGTATAATTTTGAAGTTTGTGGCACAATTTAATGCAATCCAGACTTCTTTAGGAGTATGGATACTCAATGTCTTTCTTTTGCCTGATATTTCTCTTTCTTCTAAAACTAGAATGTAGGAAAAATACATTTAGATAGTTTTGATTTTGGCAGATAAAATTCAATTATACTGCTTATCTATGTCTCCATAAAAGAATGCTCTTTCTTCAATTTTCTTTTTATTGGGTATTTCATTTTCCTCAGTTATATATAAAAACAATTTTTTAACATTCATCTTTAAAATTTTGCATTCCAAATTCTCTCCCTTCCTCCCTACCCACCCTATCCCCTCATGGAGAAAGCAAGCAATTTAATTTTGGTTATACATGTGTAGTCATGCAGAACATTTCCATAATCTTCATATTGTGAAAGAAAACAGAAAAAAAAACCCTCAAGAAAAATAAAGTTTTAAAAGTATGCTTCAATTTTAATTCAAACACAAGCAGTTCTTTGTCTGGGGATGGATAGCATTTTTCATCATAAGTCCTTCAGAGTTGCCTTGGATCACCTTATTGCTGAGAATAGCTAAGTCATTCACAGTTGATCATCCTACAATATTACTGTTACTTTGTACATAGTACATTTCACTTGCCTCAGCTCATTTAAGTCTTTGCAGGTTTTCTGAGAGCATTCTGCTCATCATTTCCTATAGTATAATTGATTTCCATCATAATCATATAACACAATTTGTTCAGCCATTCCTCAATTAATGGGCATGCCTACATTTTCTAATCCTTTGCCCCCAGGGGAAAAAAGATGCTATAAATATTTTTGTACATATAATTTTTTTTAAATCTCTTTTGGGATACAGACCTAATGGTGGTATTGCTAAGTCAAAAGGTATGCATGGTTTTATAACCCTTTCCAAATCGTTATGTAGAATTGTTGGATCAGTTCACAACCCCGCCAATAGTGCATTAATGTATTATTTTCCCCATATCCCCTCCAATATTTGCCATTTACCTTTGCTATCCTATTAGGCAACCTAATAAGTATGAGATAATATGTCAGAATTGTTCCAAATAGCATTCCTCCAATCAATAGTGAGTTCAAATATTTTTTTTTCATGTGGCTATCAGTAGCCACATGATTGCTTCATCTAAAGACTGATCATATCTTTGGATCATTTATCCATCTGGGAATAGCTTTTTTTTTTTTTTTTTTTACAAATTTTGCTTGGTAATCTATATGTTTTTTACATGAAGACTTTGTCAGTGAAACATCCTTCAAATTTTTTTTCACAGTTACTAAGTAATCTGTATTTCCCTCCATCCTATTCTGCCCACTGTTTATTCTACTCTCTTTCTCCTTTCTTCCTGTCCTTCCTCAAAAGTGCTTTGCTTCTAACTAGCCCCTCTCCCAATTTGCCTTTCCTTCTATCAACCCCACCCTTCTTTTATCCCCTTCCCATCCTATGTTCCTATAGAATAAGATAGATTTCTATACCCAATTGAGTATGTGTGTATATATATATATATATATATATATATAATACATATATGTAATTTTTTTTCTTGCTTTTTGGAGGGGCAATTGGGTTTAAGTGACTTGCTCAAAGTCACACAGCTAGTAAGTGTTAAGTGTCTGAGGTCAGATTTGAACTCAGGTCCTCCTGACTACAGAGCTGGTGCTCTATTCACTGTGCCACATAGCTGCTCCCGAATATGTATATTAATACTTCTTTTGCCCAGTTCTGATGAAAGTAAGGTTCATTCACTCCTCCTCACCTCCCCCCTCTTTCCCTCCACTGTAAAAGCTTTTTCTTGCACATTTTATGTAAGATAATCAGTCCTTTCTATCTCTCCTTTTTTCTCCCTGTACATTCCTCCTTCAACCATTAATTTTAATTTTTTACATATCATCTCTTCATATCATCTCATACCTGTATTTATGGACAGTGACTGCTGTCTATATTTAATACTCTTAACTATCCTAAATAATGAGAAAAATCTTATGAGTTATAATATCATCTTCCCATGTAGAAATGTGAACAGTTTAACCTTTTTTAATCCCTTATTATTGACTTTTCATTTTTACCTTTATATAATTCTCTTGAGTCTTGTATTGAAAAGGCAAATTTTCTATTCAGCTCTGGTCTTTTATCAAGAATGGTTGAAAGTCCTCTATCTCACCAAATATATATTTTCCCCCTCAAAGATTATACTCAATTTTGCCAGGTAGGTGAGTCTTTTTTTTTGGCTTTTGTTTGTTTTTGATCTTTATTAGTTTGTTTACTTTTACTTTTCAAGTTTCAGTTCCACAATTCATTGAGTTTCAAATTTTCTCCCCTGCCCTCCCTTCCCTCCCATGTTGACATACAATCAAGTATAGGATCTGCAAATACTTTCACATTGGACATTAGTCATGTTATAAAGAAGGATTGTATCAGATGGAATGAACAATGGGAAAGAGGAAAAAAAAAGAAGATAAAGAAAAAGAGCAGGTAGTTTGCTTCAATCTGGATTCAAACTTTGTTCTTTCTAGTTTTTTCTCTGAATGTAGACATCTCTCTCCATTATAAGTCTTTTAGAGTTGACTTATAACCCTGCGTTGCTGAGAAGAGTCCAGTCTATTAAAGTTGGTCATCACACATATGTTGTGTCTGTGTTTGTATAAAAATTTCTCCTGGTTCTTTTCTTCTCACTCAGCATAGCTTTGTATAAGTCTCTCCAGGTTAATATAAAGTCCATCTGCTCCTCATTTCTTTCTGTCTTTCTTGCATCTTGTAATTAGAGGATGAATTTTCCATTGAGCTCTGCCTTTTTCATCAGGAAAGTCTGGAAATCTGCTATATCATTGAATGACCATCTCTTTTCCTGAAAGAATATGTTCACTTTAGCTGGATAAGTGATCCTTGGTTGTAAGCCAAGTTCTTTTGCCTTGTGAAAAATCATATTCCAGTTCCTCCAATCTTTCAGTGTAGAAGTTGCAAGATCCTGTGTGATCCTCACTGTGGTTCTCAGATATTTGAATTGTTTCCTTCTGGCTGCTTGTAGTATTTTATTCTTTACCTCATAATTCTGGAGTTTGGCCACAGCATTTCACGGATTTTTCAATTTGGGATCTCTTTCAGGAGGTGTCTGGTGGATTCTCTCAATTTTTATTTTACCAGCTGGTTCTAGTATGTCAGGGCAGTTTTACTTGATGAGCTCTTGGAAAATGTTGTCCAGGCTCATTTTTTCATCATGTTTTTCTGGTAGGCTTATGATTCTCAGATTATCTCTCCTGGAGCTCCTTTTCCATATCACACATTTTTCTTCTAAATGAGCTGTTTTCTTCATTGTAATGTTTGTCTAATTTTGCAATTTAGATTTTAAAAGAATTATTCATTTTATCTCCTATCTCTGTAATTTGGTTTTCAAAGTTCTTTTTGCACTCATCTAAGAATGCTTTCTGTGCTTTATACAAGCTCCCAATTAAGGCTTCAGCTGTGGGTGTGTAGTTAACATTGTCTCCCTCTGAATTTGGTTCTTCTCTCTTATGATAATAGGACTCCAGAGTCTTTGTCTTTGCAGTCTGCTTTTTACCCATTTTAAGGTGGGGCCCGAGGCACACCCTTCCTCTAGGGTTCCCAAGCCTTTACTGTTTAAAGTTTTGCTTTGGGGCAATAATTACTATATTTTCAGGGTCAGAGGGAGGGATTGGAGTAGCTGAGTTCACTCTGTAATCTTGGTCCTTGGAAGTTGTAGCAGCAAGCACCCCAAGCGCGTCCTCAGGGTTTGCAGCTACCACAGGTTCTTGGATCTGCTTTGTTAAAGGAAAGCAACTCAAAATGGGTTAACAAGCTTACTTTAATCAGTCAGACATATATCGTTTACCTTGTTCAGGAGAAAAGGTCAGCACCCTGAACCTCAAAGTATACAGGCATAATTATCAAGACAGAAACATCAAGTAGACAGATTTCCAAACTGTCCAACCATTACATCCATACCCAGTCAACATCTGGGTTTCCACATTCTGGGTTTTTCAAAGCCGGGGGACTCTCAACAACAGCTTCCCAGAATTCAGATCAAATCACAGAACACTTCTCAAAGTGAGTCCCAAAACAAAGCTACACATCAGGGCTTATATAGCCTTCTCCTGGCTCAGAGAATGTAACAACCTTTTGGACCCACTGGCCAATCAAAAAGTATCAACTGAAAAACAAGCCTCCCACCCCAGTCTCCAGGTGCACTTTAGCCTAGGGGCAGGGAAGATCTTTAAATTTGCATTTCCATTACAGAAGTCCAGATAGGGGCTTTTTAAATTTCCAGTCTGTGGGTTGGTAGTCCCAGGAGTAGCTGCTGCCACTGCCAGGGCCCTGCATTTGAATCTTACCCAGCTCCCTGCAGTCCCAGCCTGTTATAGGAATGTAAATTTTTAAGGTCTTCCCTTCCCCTAGGTGAAGTGCACCAGGAGCCTGTGGTGGGAGGTTTGTTTTTCAGGAACACCCACACCTTGTTGCTTTGTGATTGGGCAGTGGACTTTTGTTTACCTTTTTTTTTTAGTTTACCTACCAACTTTTTCTCTCTGGCCCAGGAGAAGGCTATATAATCCCTGATGTGAGGCTTTGTTTTGGGGCTCACTTTGAGAAGTGTTGTGATTTGACCAGATGAGGCTCTGGGCAGCCGTTGAGAGCCCACCAGCTTTGAAAAAACCCAGATGTTGAAGCTTCCCTCTCTGATAACTGTGATTGGGTATGGATGTATGTAATGGTCAGACAGTTTGTAGGCCTGTCTGCTTAATATGTTTCTCTGTCTTGTAACTTCTGTCTGTATACATTGAAGTTTGGGGTGCTGACCTTTTACCCCTGAACTGGGTAAAAGATATATGTTTGATTGTTTAAAGTAAGCTTGTTAACCCATTTTGCATTCTTTCCTTTAGCAAAGCAGATCTGAAAACCCGTGTTGGCAGCCACCCTGGGGATGCTGGGGTGCTTGCTGCTACATTTTCTTATTTGTTGGAGGTAGATTTACCCCTTTTATTTTTTATACTGGTAATTTGCTTTTCTTCTTTCTTTTTTTGATTGTATTGACTAGAGCTCTATCAATTTCATTGTTTTTTTCATAAAACCAGCTCTTACTTTAATTTGTTATTTCAATAGTTTTCTTAATTTCAATTTTATCATTTTCTCCTCTGGTTTTCTGTATTTTTAATTTAGTATTTAATTGGGGATTTTCAATTTGTTCTTTTTCTAGCTTTTTCACTTGCATGCCCAATTTATTGACATCCATTTTCTCTCTTTTATTAATGTATGCATTCAGAAATACAAGAACTGCTTTTGCTGCATCCCACAAGTTTTGGTATATTGTCTTATTATTGTCATTCTCCTGAATGAAGTTACTGATTGTTTGTATAATTTCTTGTTTGACTCATTCATTCTTTAAGATTAAACTTTAGCTTCCAATTTGTCTTTAGTCTATCATTCCTTGGCCCTTTATTACATATAATTTTATTGCATCATGATCTGAGAAGGATGTATTTAATATTTCTGCCTTTCTGCACTAAATTGTGAGGTTTTTATGACCTAATAAATGGTCAGTTTTTGTGTATGTGCCATGCAATTTACCTGAGAAGGTATACTCCTTTTTATCCCCATTCAGTTTTCTCCAGAGGTCTATCATATGTACCTTCTCTAAAATTCTATTCACCTCCTTAACTTCTTTCTTGTTTATTTTGGTAGGTTAGATTTGCCAAGTTCAGAGAGGGGGATATTGAGGTCCCCCACTAGTATAGTTTTGCTATCTATTTCTTCCTCTAACTCCCTTACCTTCTCCTCTAGGAATTGGGATGTAATAATGCTTGGTGAGTATATGTTTAGTAATGATATTGCTTCATCTTCAAAGGTCCATTTTAGCAGGAAATAGTTTCCTTCCTTATCTATTTTAATTAGATCTATTTTTGCTTTTGCTTTATCTGAGATAAGAATTGCTACCGCTGATTTTTTTCATCTTAGCTGAAGCATAATATATTCTACTCCACCCTTTTAACTTTACCCTGTGTGTGTCCCTTTATTTCATATATGTTTCTTGCAGACAGCACATTGAAGGATTATGGTTTATTCTCTGGGGTTTTTTTTTTTGGTTGTTTTTTGGAGGGCAATTGGGGTTCAGTGACTTGCCCATAGTCACATGGCTGGTAAGTGTTAAGTGTCTGAGGCTGGATTTGAACTCAGGTCCTCCTGACTCCAGGGTCGGTACTCTATTCACTATGCCACCTAGCCCTCCCAGGATTATGGTTTTTAATCCATTCTGCTATCTGCCTCTGTTTAATGGGAGAGTTCATACCATTCACATTCACAGTTATGATTACTATCTGTGTCTTTCCCTCTATCCTATTCCCTGTCCTGTTTCTGCTTTTATATCTCTCTTTTCCCTTCCCCCCCTTAAGAGTTTTGCTTTTGGGGCAACCAGGTAGCACAGCAAATAAGAGCACCGGCCCCAGTGTCAGGATAACCTGGGGATCGAATCCAGGCTCAGATAGTTAACACCACACCCAGAAATAACTGGCTGTGTAACCTTGAGCAAGTTACTTAACCCCAATTGCTTTAAAAAAAAAGTTTTGCTTTTGACCACCATCTCCCTCAGTATTCCCTCCCTGTGGCACCCTCTCCTTTTACCTATCTTTCCCCTTTACTTCTTCCCTCCCTTCTAACCACACCTTCTCCCCCACCCTCCTTTGCCCTCCTACTGCCTATAGGGCATTATAGATTTTTATACTTAAGGAAGTATGTTATTCTCTCCTTGAACCCAATCCAATGAGAGTAAATTTCATACACTGCTTCTCTACCTCCCTCCTTTCACTCTACTGTAATGAGCTTCTGTGTCTCTTCATGTTAGAATCCTAAATTTAACTGATTTTATTCCTTCCTTGAAACAAAATCAATAAGAGTAAAGTTCATACGTTCATCTCCCTTCCTTCTTCCCCTCTACTATAGTATTTTTTATGCCTCTTCATGTGGCATAATTTACCCTTTTCTGCCTCCTTCTATCCTTTTCTCCCATTACAACTCCTTTGTGCCTCTTAATAAGGTTTTTTTTATCATCAGATTAGTTAATTTATACCCATACCCTCTATCTAGGCACATGCCTTTTAAATGTAATTATACAGTTTTCTATATTGACAGGTATCAGCTTCCTATATAAGGATGTAAATAGTCTGCTCTTATGGAATCACAAGTTATGTAAGTGTGTGTGTGTGTGTGTGTGTGTGTGTGTGTGTTTTCCTTGTTTACCTTTACATGTCTCTCTTGAGTTTCATATTTGGAGATAAAATTTTCCATTGAGCTACGGCTTTTTCATTGGGAAGGTCTGGAAGTCCCTTATTTCATTAAATAGCCATCTCCTTGCCTTAAAGGTTATGCTCAGTTTTGCTGGAGAGTTGACCCTTGGTTACAGTCCAAGCTTTTTTGCCTCATGAAATATCATATTCCAATATGTCTGCTCTTTTAATGTAGAAGCTATGAGTTCCTGTGTGATCATGACTGTAGTTCCAGGATATTTGAATTGTTTCTTTTTGTCTGCTTGCAGTATTTTCTCCTTGACCTGATAATTCTGGAATTTGGCTGCAATATTTCTTGGAGTTTTCAATTTGAGATCTCTTTCAGCAGATGTCCAGTGAATTCTTTCATTAACTATTTTGCCCTCTGGTTTGGGGACTTCAGGGTGGTTTTCTTTTATAATTTCTTAGAGGATGTTGTCCAGGCTCTTTTTTTTCATCATGGCTTTCCAGTAGACCAATAATTCTTAGATTATCTTTCCTGTATCTGTTCTACAATTCAGTTGTTTTTCCCATGAGATATTTTACATTTTCTTCTAATTTTTCAAACTTTTGACTTTGTTTGACTGTTTCTTGATGCCTCATAGAGTCATTAGCTTTGATTTCACTAATTATAATTTTTAGTGAATTATTTTCCTCTTTTAGTTTTTGAAGTTCCTTTTCCTTGTGTTCAGATTTCATTTTTAGGGAAGTATTTTCTCCAGTTAGATTTTGAACCTACCTTCCCAATTCACAAATTTTATCTTTTAAGGATTTGTTTTCTTCAGTGACATTTTTTTTCCCACTTTGGCAATTGTAATTTTAAAATAATTGGTCAATTTATCTTCTACCTCTCTAATTTGGCTTTTAAAATCCTTCTTGAGTTCTTCCAAGAATGCTTTCTGGGATTGAAATCAGTTCATATTTCCTACTGTGGTCTCAGGTCTGGATATACAGTTAATGGTATCCCCTTCTGAAATTAGCTCTTCTTGCTCACAATAATATGATTCAATCATCTTTGGTTTTGCTTTTTCCACTTGTTTCTTGCCCATTGTGATTGCATATCCCCTGGCTTTTAAAGTAAATTTCTACTTCTGGGGTACAGAGGGATCTGAACTAGGGGCTTGGTTTTTGATTTTGTGTTCTGTAGCATCTGGGTGTCTAGACTGAGACCAAGTCCAGAAGTTTCAGTGTTTCTCTGGGTTACCCTAAGGCTCATAGAGTAAGGTATGGGGGAGGGGTGGTCTGGACACTTCAGGTTTCTGCCTCTGTATCCCTAGGCAGGCTTAGCAGCTCATGGATGACTGCACTGGTATCTGAAGATTCCCCTGATTTTGCTGAGGTACCCATGGATTTTTAGTGTTAGTGCTTTCTATCTTCACCCCCCCCCCTGGGGTTTATAATCTCCTGCTGGTCAGCTGAGATTAGGTTTGTTGGGTTGCCTCCTGCCCTTCACTTTAGGCTTGGCACAGTGTCACTCACACCCTTCCTCTAGGACTCCAAAACCTGCTGCTGGTTCCACTATTTCAGAATTTTACGCTGGGGCAAGAGTGGGGGATTACAGCAGCTAGCGTTTACTCTGCCATGTTGACAAAACATCCAAGCAGTGAGTTGATAGCCCCAGGCCTGGAGAATCTGCTTCTGCTGCCTCAGTCCCTGTGTTTTTCTCTTACCTAGCTCCAATAGATCCTCCATCCTGTGGTGGGAATTCTGAGAATCACCCTTGTGGTGGGTGAATCTGCTGTCTGTGTCTTGCTCTGGCTCCACTGTGGTCTAGTCCCATGTCTGTGCTGGGCAGCCTCTGTGCTCTGCACTCCTCACTCTACATTGCCCCTTCCCAGTCCTATGTGCACACTTTCCTGGACTGAGAATCTGCCATGCTGCATCTCCCAGTGGATGCTGTCATCCTAAAATCTGTTCAGATTAATTTTTTAGAGGTTGCTGATGGACTTCATGGAGTAGTTCAGGTGACTTCTTGCTTTCACTCTGCCATCTTGGTTCCATCCATCATCATTTCTTAAAGAACAATACAATTTTGTCACATATATAACAACTCGTTCAGCCATTCCCTAGTTGATGGACATTCCCTCAATTTCCAACACTTTATCTCCAGTAAAAGAGTTGCTATAGCTATTATTGTACACATAGGTCCTTAACTTTTTTCTGTTTTTCATCTTTTTTGGATACAGACTTAGAAATGGATTTTTTTTTTTTTGTCAAAAGGTATTCATAGTTTTATAATCTTTTGGGTATAGTTCCAAATTGCTCTTCAGAACTACTGAATTTGAATTTTCTCACATTAATGTTTTAATTTTCCCACATTCCCTCTAATATTTTGTGATTTTCCTTTTCTGTCATTTTAGCCAATCTGACAGGTATGAAGTAGTAGCTCAGAGTTGTTTTAATTTGCATTTCTCTCATCAATAGTGATTTTGAGAATTTTTTAATACATCTATAGATAGCTTTTATTACTCTGTCTGAAAACTGTCTATTCATATCCTTTTACAAATTATTGATTGAGGAACTTCTCGTTTCTATAAATTTAACTCTGTTTTCTATATGTTTGAGAAATAAAATTTTTTTTCACAGAAAGTCACTTAAATTTTTTTTCACATTAGTGATTACCAACTATGTATTTCCCTCCATCACATTTCCATTTTCTTCCTGTTTATACTGCTCTCTCTCTCTCTCTCTCTCTCTCTCTCTCTCTCTCTCCTTCTCTCCTTCTACACATTCCATTCTCAAAAGTCTTTTTCTTTTGACTTTTACCTCTCCCAAACTTCCCTCCCTTCTATCAACTTCATTCCCCCTCCCCTCCTTATCCCCATTCTCTTTCTATTTTCCTGTATGGTAAGATATATTTCTAAATTCAAATCTTTGAGCCATTTTTGATGAGTATACAACTCATGTGTTCCCCTCCTCACTTCCCTCATTTTCTCCTCCACTGTAAAATCTCTTTCAAGCTTCTTTTATTATAGATAATTTACCCCATTATACCTCTCTCTTTCCCTTCCCCCAGTGCCTTCTTTTTCATCTTTAATTTTTAAAAGATAATTATACCATCACATTCAACTCATATCTCTGCTTTCTGTCTGTGCATATTCTTTCTAACTGCCCTAATAATGAGAAAGGTTTTAGAAGTTGTAAATATAATTTATTCAAGTAGGAATATAAACAATTTAACCTTGTAGAATCCCTTATGATTTCTTTTCCCATTTACCTTTTTATACTTCTTTTGTATCTTGTACTTGAAAGTCAAATTTTCTATTTAGTTCTGGTCTTTATTTTTCCCCCTGAAGATTTATACTCAGTTTTGCTGGGTAGGTGATTCTTGGTTGTAATCCTAGCTCTTTTGCTCTTCAGAATATCATGTTGCAAGCCCTCAAACACTTTAATGTAGAAATTGCTAAATCTTACATTATCCTGACTGTTTCATGATATTTTAAAAAATTAAATTTTTTTCTTTTTAGTTTTCAGCATTCACTTCCATAAATGTAAAGTTTTCTCCCCTTCCCTCCCCAAAATTACATGCAATCTTATATGGGCTCTATATATATATTCCTATTAAACACATTTTCACATTAGTCATGTTGCATAGAAGAATTATAACAAATGGGGGGAAAAAAAACATGAGAAAGAAAAAAAATGAAATAAAAAAATAGTCTGCTTTGCTCTGCATTCTCCATAGTTCTTTCTCTGGATGTGGCTGGCATTTTCCATCATGTGTCCTTTGGAATTTTATTAGATCCTTGCATTGCTGAGAAGGGCTAAGTCTATTTAAAAATAACCTTCACACGCTGTGACTGTTACTGTGTAAAATGTTCTCCTAGTTCTGCTCCTCTCACTCAGCATCAGTTCATATAAGTCTTTCAAGGTTTCTCTGAAATCTTTCTGTTCATAATTTCTTACAGCACAATAGTATTTCCTTACATTCATATACCACAACTTGTTTAGCCATTTCCCAATTGAAACGCATTCCCTTGATGTCCAGCTCTTGACCCCTACAAAAAGAGGTGCTATAAATATTTTTGTACATGTGAGTCCTTTTCCCATTTTTGTAATTTTTTTGGGATACAGCCCTAGAAGTGGTATTGCTGAGTCAAAGAGTTCCATGATATTTAAATAGTTTCTTTTTGATAGTTTCTTTGCAATATTTACTGCTTGATCTGGGAGGTAGGGAATTTGACTACAATATTCCTGGGAATTTTCATTTTGGTATCTCTTCTAGGGGATTCTTTCAATAACTACCTTATCCTCTAGTTTTAATTATAAATTTCAGGCAGTTCAATAATTCTTAAATTGCAACTCCTGGATCTGTTTTCCAAATCACTTGTTTTTCCAATTAGATATTTCACATTTTTTTCTGTTTTTTCAGTCATTTGATTTTCATTGATTGTTCCATGGTTCCTCATAAAGTCCTTAGATTCTACTTTCCCAATTTTAACTTTTAAGCAAATATTTTCTTCAGGGAGTCTTTGTACCTCCTTTGCCATTTGGTCAATTCTACTTTTCAAAGAGTTCTTATCTTCAGTGAATTTTTTTATATTTTTTTCTTTTGGTCAATTTTCTTTTTCTTTTTTTAAATTCAATTTATCTTTATTTCTTTTAGGTAATTATTTGTTTTTAATTTTCAACATTCACTTCCATAAAACTTTGAGTTTTAAATTTTCTCTCCCTCTCCTTCTCCCTCCCCAAGATGGCATGCAATTTGATGTAGGCTCTTCTTATACATCTATATTAAACATATTTTCACATTAGTCATGATGTAAAGAAGAATTAGAACTAATGGGAGGAACTATGAAAAAGAAGAAAGAAAACAACAAAAGAAAAGGAGAGCAAATAGTATGCTTCAAACTGCATTCAGACTCCAAATTTCTTTCTCTGTATATAGATAGGATTTTCCATCATGAGTCATTTGAAGTTGTCCTAGATCCTTCATTGCTGAGAAAAGCTAAGTCAATCAAAGTCAATCATTGCACAAAGTTACTGTTACTTTGTACAATGTTCTCCAGGTTCTGCTCTCAGCATTAGTTCACATAAGTCTTTCCAGGTTTTTCTGAAGTCTACTTGTTCAACATTTCTTATGAAAGAGTAGTTATTCCATTACATTCATATACTACAACTTGTTCAGTCATTCCCCAATTGATGGGCATCACTTGAGTTTCCAATTCCTTTCCACCACAGAAAGAGCTGAATAAATATTATTGTATATGTGAGTCTTTTTTCCATTTCTGTGATCTCTTTGGGATACAGACCTAGAAGCGGTATTCCTGGGATAAAACCAGAAACAGTTTTATAGCACTTTGGGCATAGTTTCAAATTTCTCTCCAGAACAGATACAAATGGATCAGTTTACATCTCCACCAACAACACAATACTGTTCCAATTTTCCACATTTCCAACATTTATCATTTTCCTGTTTTGTTATGTTAGCCAATCTGAGAGGTGTGATGTGGTATCTCAGAGGTGTTTTGATTTGTATTTCTATATATATTTATCTATACATACTCTTTACATTCTCTATATATTTCTCTAAATCAATACTGATTTAGAGCATTTTTTCTTTTTCTTTTAATTTATTTATTTTTAGTTTTCAACATTCATTTCCACAAGATTTTGAGTTATAAATTTTTCTCCCCATCTCTCCTCTACTCCCCACCCCAAGATGGTAAGCGTACTGAATATCCCTTCCCCTAATCTGCCATCTCTTATATCCTCCCCTTCCTCCCATTATTTTCTTGTAGGGCAAGATGGATTTCTATATCCCATTGCCTGTATACCTTATTTCCCATTTGCATGTAAAAGCAATTGTTTTTACAATTTGTTTTTAAAACTTAGAGTTCCAGATTCTCTCACTTCTTCCCTCCTCACCCAACCCCACTGGAAAGACAAGCAATTCAATATATGTTATACATTTGTACTTATGCAAAACATTTCCATAGTAGTATATTGTGAGAAATTAACTATATTTCCCTCCATCCTATACCATCCCCCATTTATCCTCTTTTCTTTCTTGATCCTTTTCAAAAGTGTTTGCTTCTAATTACTCTCTCCCCCCAATCTGCCCTCCCTTCTATCATCCCTCCCATCCCCTTGCCTACTTTCCAGTAGGATAAGATACCCAATTAAGGGTTTATGTTATTCCCTCCTTAACTCAAATCCAATGAGTGTAAGGTTGACTCATTCCTTTTCACTTTCCTACACTTACCCTCCATTGTAACAGCATTCTTCTGCTACCTTTATGTAAGATAATCCACCCCATTCTATCTCTCCCGTCTCCTTCTCTCTATATTCCTCTCTCACCTTTTAATTTTCCTTTTTAGATATCATTCCTTCACATTCAACTCACCTGGTGCCTTCTGTCTATTTATACATGTACACACACACACACATATAGACACAAATACCCACCTATGCATACATATATGTATGTATAAATGCATACATATACATACACACATACATATTCCCTTCAGTTATCCTTATACCAAGAAAAGTCTCATGAACTTTCTCTTTTCATGTAGGAATGTAAACAATTCAACTTTAATAAATTCCTTATGTTTTCTCTATCCTGTTTGCCTTTTTATGCTTCTCTTACTTCTTGTATTTGAGAGTCAAATTTTCTGTTCAGCTCTGGTCTTTTCAACCAGAATGCTGTAAAGTCCTCTATTTCATTAATTGTTAATATTTTCCCCTTAATATTATACTCAGTTTTTCTGGGTAGATGATTCTTGGTTTTAATCCTAGCTCCTTTAACCTATGAAATATCATATCCCAAGCCCTTATATCCCTTAACATAAAAATTACTACATCTTGTGTTATCTTGATTGTGTTTCCACAATACTCAAATTATTTCTTCCTGACTCCTTGTAATATTTTCTCCTTGACCTGGGAACTCTGGAATTTGGCTATAATATTCCTAAAAGTTTTCTTTTGGGGATCTTTTTCAAAAAGTGATTGGTGAAGTCTTTCAATTTCCATTTTGCACTCTCGTTCTAGATTATCAGTTCAGTTTTCCTTGATAATTTCTTGAAAGATGAGGTCTAGGATCTTTTTTATCAAGTAATCCAATAATTTTAAAAGTGTCTCTCCTGGATCTATTTTCCAGGTCAGTGGTTTTTCCAAAGAGATATTTCACATTGTCTTCTGTTTTTTTCATTTGTTTGGATCTGTTTCATAGTATCTTAACTTTTCATAAAGTCATTAGTTACCATTTGCTTCAATCTAATTTTGAAGGAATTATTTTCTTCATTGAATTTTTGAAATTCCTTTTCCATCTGGCCAATGTGACATTTTAAATCATTATTCTCCTCATTGGCTTTTTAAACCTCTTTTGTCATTTGAGTTAGACTCTGTTTTAAAGGTGTTTTGTGGGGTGTCCTTTAGCAGGCTGTTGACTTGCTTTTCATGATTTTCTTTCTTAATTCTCCTTCCTCTTCCCATTTTTACCTCTACTGCTCTTCCTTGACTTTTAAAAGCCTTTTTGAGTTCCTCCATGGCCTGAGACCAATTCATATTTTTCTTGGAGGCTTTTGATGCAGGATTTTTGACTTTGCTATCATCTTCTGGTTCTATGTTTTGATTGTCTTCATCACCAAAAAACTACTCTATAGTTTAATTTTGCATCCTTTGGTAGCTCGTCTTGCTAGTCATTTCCTTGACTTTTGAGCTCTTTGCTATGGTAGAACTCTGCTTCCAGAGTGGAGAGTTCTGTGTCACAAATTTCTGGGATTTTTTGCAGATGTTTTCAGAGCTTCTTCTAGGCACTTGCTTCAGAACTGTGAGGACTGCCTCTCCAAAAGCCTCAACAACAAGTTCTGGGACATAAGTACTCCACCCCAGGACCACCACCCAAGACTGTGACCCATGTTCAAGCAGGACAAAGCAAGAAAATCCTGCCTCAGAACCTGCAAAGAGTGTCCTGCTATTACCTCCGGTCAGATACTTGGTCTCCCTATAATCTGTGCCTGGAGCTCAGGAAGCAGCTGCAAACAGCAACAGCTGCAACTTCCACTACCTCTCCCACCCTGTGGCAGGGGCCAGAACATTCCCTTCTCTCACCCACTTCTAACAGAATTCCCCCACTTACTTTTTACTTTCTCTTTGGAATTTATGGTTTGAGGGCACTGGAAACCATAACAGCTGCCAGTGATTCACTCTCCCGAAGTCTGCTCTGGCCATTGTGTACCACTGGTCTGTGCCAGCATGTCCAATGTGGGACTGTGCTCCACTCCTAGCCTGGTGTGATAGACCCTTCCTGTTGGCTTTTCAGGCTTCCTTCAAATGAACATTTGTTTCTCTGTGTCACCTTGTGGGTTCTGTAGCACTAAAATTTGTTTAAAATCATTTTTTACTGGTATTGGAGGTGTTTCGAGCAGGAACTGAAGTAAGTTCCTGCTTTTAGTCTGCCATCTTG
Organism: Petaurus breviceps papuanus; assembly: GCF_028583685.1. Lineage (NCBI taxonomy): Eukaryota > Metazoa > Chordata > Mammalia > Diprotodontia > Petauridae > Petaurus > Petaurus breviceps. The sequence continues at coordinate 12,328,742 of NW_027185779.1, read as the reverse complement.
TCCCCGCCCCCCATTTTTTTCAGATGACTATAGACAGCTTTAATTTCTTCCTCTGACAACTGCCTGTTTGTATCATTTGAATATTTATCAATTATGGAATGATTGTATATTTATAAATTCAACTCAGTTCTCCATATATTTTAGAAATGAGGATTTTATCAAAGACACTGCTACTTCCCTTCTACTCTTGGTTGCATTGTGGTTTTTTTTTTTTTGGTGCAGAAAAATTTCAATTTAATATAATCAAAATCATTGATTTTGCATTTCATAATGTTCTCTATCTCTTGTTTCATCATAAATTCTTTCCTTCTCCATAGATCTTACAGGTAAACTATTCCTTGCTCTCCTGGTTTGGTTATATTATTAGTTTTTATATCAAAATCATGTACCCATTTTGACTTTAACTTGGTATAGGGTGTCAGATATTGGTCTCTGCCTAGTTTCTGCCATGCTTTTTTTCCCAATTTTTCAAGTAGTTTTTGTTAAATAGTATATTCTTATTCCAGAAGTTGAAGTCTTTGGATTTATCAAATAATAGATTAGTATAGTCATTGATTTTTGTGTCTTGTGTACCTAACCTATTCCCCTGATCTACCACTCAATTTCTTAGCCAGTACCAATTTGTTTTGATGATTGATGCTTTATAAGACAATTTTAGATCTGGTACAGCTAGGCCCCTTTCCCTTGCATTTCTTTTCATTAATTCCCTTGATATTCTGCACCTTTTATGCTTCCAGATGAATTTTGTAATTTCTCTTTCTAGCTTTATAAAATAATTTTTGGTAGTTTGAGTGGTATGGTAATTTAACTTAGGTAGGATTGTTGTTTAAATTATTTGTTGTTTAACTCACTCATTATTTCAGAATAGATTGTTTAGTTTCCAATTAATTTTTAGTCTATCTTTCCATGGCCCTTTAGTGCATGCAATTTTTATTGCAACATGATCTGAAAAGGATGCATTTACTATTTCTGTCTTTCTGCATTGGATTGCAAGGGTTTTATACACTAATACATGGTCAGTTTCTGTGTGGGGTCCATGTGTTGCTGAGAAAAAAGGTATATTCTTTTCTATCTCCATTTATTTTTCTCCAAAGTCCAATTATATCTAACTTTCCTAGAATTCTATTCATCTCTTTAACTTCTTTCTTGTTTATTTGGTGCTTAGATTTATCTAGTTCAGAGAAAGGGAAGTTGAAGTTCCCCATTAGCATAGATGTATTATCTATTTCTTCCTGTGATTCCCTTAACTTCTCTTGTAAGAAATTTTGATGCTATACCACTTGGTGCATATATGCTTAGTTATATTACATCATTGTTTATTATACATTTTAGCAGGATGTAGTCTCCTTCCTTCTCTCTTTTAATTACATCTAGTTTTGCTTTTTTTTTTTGTCTGAAATCAGTATTGCTACCCCTGACTTTTATTTTACTTCAGTTGATGCATAATATATTCTGCTCCAGCTTTTTACCTTAAAGCTGTGTGTATCCCTCTCCTTCAAATGTGTTTCTTGTAAACAACATATTATAGGATTATGGTACTTAATTCACTCTGCTATCTGATTCTGTTTTATGGAAGAATTCTTGCCATTCACATTCATAGTTTTGATTACTATCTATGTCTTTCCCTCCACTCAATTTCCACACCCCACCCTGTTTATGCTTTTCTCTCTCCTTTCACCCTTTCCCTCCTCACTAGTGTTTTGCTTTAGATCACTGTCTCCATCAGTCTGTCCTCCTTTCTATCAGTCTTTTCTTCCTCTTTAGTCTTACTATTTCTTCCTTCCCTTGTTTATGCTTCCTACTTTTTCTTTCCTTTTTACCCCTCCTACAGTACTTAATATAGGGTAAATTAGATTTCTATACCTAACTGTTTCTGATATTTCCTCTTTGAGCCAAATCTGATGAGAGTTAGGTTCCAACAATACTCATTTCCTCCCCTTCTTTTCCTCTACTGTAATAGATTTTTTTGTACCTTTTCATGTGCTGTAATTTGCCTTTTTCCACATCTTCCTTTTCTCTTCTCCCAGTAAAAATCCTTTTGACTACTTAATTAGATTTATCATCACATCAAAGTCAACTTATATCTTATTTATACCCCTTCTATCTATACCCCTTTTAAATGTAGTCATTACAATACAGTTTTCAAGAGTTACAAGTGTCACCTAAATAGTTTACCCTTATTAAGATCATGCTTTCATTTTATCTTTTTTTCTTTTCATTTGTTTATCTTTTTATTCCTCTCTTGAGTCTTGTATTTGAAGATCAAATTTGCTGTTGAACTGTGGTCTTTTCATCTGGAAGGTTTGGAAGTCCCATATTTCATTGAACATCCATCTCCCCAGAAAGATTATGCTCAGTTTCATTGAGTAGTCATTCCTTCTTAGTAACCCAAGCTCTTTTGTGTTATGAAATATCATATGCCATGCATTCTGTTCTTTTAATGTAGAAGCTGCAAGGTCCTTTGTAATCCTCACTGTGGATTCATGATATTTAAATTGTTTCTTTCTGGCTACTTGAAGTATTTTCTCTTTGATCTGGTAATTTAGGAATTTGTCTACAATATTCCTTGTTGTTTTCAGTTTGGGATTTCTTTCAGGAGATAGATGATTTGTGGATTCTTTCAATGACTATGTTGCTTTCTGGTGCTAGGACCTCAGGGCAATTTTCTTTTATGATTTCCTGATTCTGTCCAGTTTCTTTGTTTCATCATGGTTTTCAGGGAGACCAATAATTTTTATATTGTCTCTCCTGGATTTATTTTCCAGGTGAAAAGAGATATTTTATGTTTTCTATTTTTTTTCATTCTCTGCATCATTCAATTAATTGTTTCAAGGTAAAGGTTTAATTTATTGTGTTACTATAACTTTTGAAAACCTGCCTATTTCCTCCTTACAATCTCATTGAGAATGTTCTTAATGAGGCTGTAAATTATTCTCTTGACTATTTTGTATAGGTGAGTGAGTATGCATTCAGGTAAGTAAATGTTGACATTGTCATAGTTGCTTTATTTTAAGCAGCAATAATAAGTTCAAAAATTTCCCCTCAAACTTTGGTATCTCTTTCTCCTTGATAGACCTTATAGATATATATGTCAGGAATATAGGTGGTATATGAAGTACTACAACTAGGCTTAGGAAGACCTGAGTTCAAAATTTGCTTCAAACACATAAATATATAAAAATGAGAAAGTCATTAGGCTTTGTCTGCCTTGGTTTCTCCATCTGTTAAATAGTTTTCATAAGAGAACATACGTCACAGGGCTGCTATGAAGTTCAAATGAGAAAATATTTGTAAAAATATTTTACAAACCTTAAGGAGTTACATAAATCATCATCATCTCTTCTTGCTCAAAGGATTACCTCTGCCTCATATCCCCTCTGTGCACACCAGTTCTAGTCAATTTTCTTTCTTAATATTTTTACTCTATAATTCCATTTCTGTCTCTTTTATAAGACTAATTAGGACTCTGATAGAATCCAATTGAGAAGAAATTTTTATAAAAATAGCTGTGGATTTTTTTCATTTTTTTATTGTTTATTATACTTCACATGTATCCTTAAATTCTCCCTGACTGATTTTGGTTAGTTTTTTTTCTCTCAACAATCTTTCCTTTAACTGATTTTATCTTCCACTGCTGCTCTATGTTTTATTATGTGATACTAGAAATAATCTTCCATCAGTCTTCTCTAAAATATTTTACAAATGAATTTGTGGTCTAAACCACTATTTCCCTTGGTTGAGAAAACTGTCTACTTAGCAAATCAGTCACTTGTTACTTGTTTAACACTTTTTAGGCTCTATTGTTCTCCTCATCATAATTGATTTGCATTTAATCTGCCGAAAATTACTATCTGTATCTGCTATCTATATCTATGTACTTTCTTTCATATCCATATTTCATTTTCATTATTAATAACTTTCTTTAATAGGAGAGAATTGAGCTGCATCATCCATTTTCCTCATTTTTATTGTTTTTAGCTTGTAACTTAAAAAAATGCAAACACCAATTATATTTGCACTATACTTACAAGTACTTGTCATTGTGGGGGATACAGAAAAAGGAATAAGAGTATCCTCAAGCAGTTTACAATATGTTGTGGATATAAAAAATATATATAAATACAATGTAATTAAATAAAGCTTTTACAAGATACGTAATAAAACACTAAATTTATAAAAGGAACAAAGAAAATAGGAGTTCCAAGAAAGAAGAGATGGTGGTTAGGCAGAGCATCCCCAAAATCCACAGAGAAAGAGAAACATCAGATTGACTTTGAACACTGAAGAAGATTTCCAGAGGTAGAAGAGAGAGGGTTAGAAAGCGGGGACAGATGCATTTTAGGAAAAAAAAAAAAAAGGTCTTTTAGAACTGTAGTCTGGGATAGATATAATTGATTTCAAAATAATCCAACAACTGTAGTAGTTTTTTTATATTTCCTCATGATTACCACATGAGTAGCAAATCATATCCAACCAAAACATATCATATTGTTAAGACACAATAAATTTTGTTTTCTGTAATGCTATTCAATAGTGTTCATTATATCCAATGTCTTACTAAATACCCCCACCTTTTTTTTAAGAACTCATGATATGTGTGGGACTTCTGTGAAATGTATGTCTTCTTTCTTTCCTTATTCCTGACCTGAGTTTTCTAATATATTTGTTAAATAATGTATATGTTACATATTATACATATTAATAACATGTTAATATATATAAATATATAATAATAATAATAAATAATATATAATCATATAGAACTGGGAGGAAACCTTGAGGCTATCTTAGTCTCACTCCCTTATTTTATAGATGTGGAAACTGAGGTTCAGCAATGTAGAAGAATTTGCACAAGATCACAAGAGAAGATGTAGTAGAGCTACAATTTGAATCAAAGTATTTGACTACCAAATCAGTGCCTTTCTTTCTTTTTTCCTTCCTTCCTTCCTTCCTTCCTTCCTTCCTTCCTTCCTTCCTTCCTTCCTTCCTTCCTTCCTTCCTTCCTTCCTTCCTTCCTCTTTCTTTCTCTCTCTCTCTCTTTCTTTCTTTCTTTTTCTTTCTCTCTCTCTTTCTTTCTTTCTTTCTTTCTTTCTTTCTTTCTTTCTTTCTTTCT
>NW_027185779.1:12323305-12323619 GCF_028583685.1 Petaurus breviceps papuanus | reverse complement strand
TCTTTCTTTCTTTCTTTCTTTCTTTCTTTCTTTCTTTCTTTCTTTCTTTCTTTCTTTCTTTCTTTCTTTCTTTCTTTCTTTCTTTCTTTCTCTTCCTCCCTTTCTCTCTCTTCCTTCCTTTCTCTCTTTCTTTCTCTCTCTTTTCTTTCTTTCTCCTTTATTTCTCTCTCCCTTCCTTCTTTCTTTTTTCTCTTTCTCTTCCTTCCTTTTTTCCTTTCTCTCTTTCTTTCTCTGTTTTTTTATTCTTTCAAATAGAGTTTTTTTAATGAATTTGTTTTTCCCAGTTCCCACATGACCTACTGAGAAAATTTTAA
>NW_027185779.1:12053808-12323295 GCF_028583685.1 Petaurus breviceps papuanus | reverse complement strand
ATATGTGTGTCTTTCTACATTTCTTCATCATCTCTCTGTGGGGAATTGAAAGACATATTTCATCATTATTCTTTTGGACTCGTTTATTTTTTGCTTCACTGGAGTTCTAACATCTTTCAAAACTGTTTTTCTCTATAATGTTTTTATCATTGTATAAATTGTTCTCCTAGTCCTGCTCACTTCATTCTGTATCAATTCATTAAGTACTTTCAGTTTCTCTTTAAAGTATTAATTTCACCATTGTTAAGCGCAGTAATATTCCATTATATCTATATATGACAATTTGTTTATTGATCCCCCAAAAGGAGGAGACTCCTTTAGCTTCCCAGTTTTGGCTACCAAGAAAAAGAGATGCTATAATTATTTTCATACATATTCTTCTTTCTTTGATTTCTTTGGGATACAGGCCTCAGTGGTATAGCAGAATCAGATAGTTTTCCCAATTTGGTAACATTCTGAGAATAATTCCAAATTGTTTTCCAGAATGGCAGGAATAAAGTAGCCCAGTCTACCCAGTGAGCCAGTTTTCCCATAGCTTCTTCTACATTTTTTATTTTCTTTTTTTTTGTAATCTTTGCCAGTCTTGAGAGATGCAAAGTAGAACTTCGAAGTTGCTTTAAATTTGCATTTCTCTAATTATTAGGGATATAGATTTTTTTTAAGATTTTGGAGAGCTTGAATTTCTTACTTTGAAATTTGCCTGTTCATATCCATTGAATTATGGTGGAATGAATCTTAAACTGATAAATTTTAATGAATTCCATATATGTGTGTATATGTATGTGTGTGTGTTTATGGAGAGAGAGAGAATCCTTTATCACAGATGTCTAATTTTTACTATATTATCTTTGCATATACAATCACTTTTTAAATTCCATATTATTAAAATTGTCCTTTTTATATTATGCAATCTTTTCTCTTACTTGTTTGGATGTGGTTTTTTTCCCTATCCATAGCTCTAGAAGATAATGTCTTTCTTTCCTCGCTGTGTTCACAACATGACCGTTTCTATGTAGGCCATGTGTCTATCTGGAGTTTATATTGATATATGGTGGAAGTCATTAGTCTAAATTTAAATCCATGCCAGACCCCTGTATGGTTTTTCCAACAGTTTTTCTGAAACAGTGAGTCTTTTCCCTAGTAACTGAGGGTTTTGTACTTATCAAACTCTATGCTTTTCTACTTATTTGCCTCTGTAGGTCATGTACTTACACTATTCCACTGATAGACCTTGAAAAAAAAACTTTTAGATTGTGTTAAGGATTGCTGGCTCACAGTGCTGTTTGATATGTAACATTAGTAGATTCTCCTTATTTTCCACTTTTTTTCTACTATTACCCTTGAGACACTTGAACTTTTGTTCCTTAATATAATTTTTTTTATTATTTTTTGAGCTTAATATAATATTTGTTTAGATGTTTGTTACAGAACTAGATGGATAAGTAATTTAGATAGTATTGTCATTTTTACTATATTGTCTTGACATACCCTGAATTAATCTTTTTACAAATTTACATGTGTCTTTATTTCTAGAGAGTTGTTTAAAAATGTATAAAATAACACAAACCTTTCCATAATATAGTAGAGTAAAAAAACCCCTGCAAATCTGTAATGTACAACTTGCTATTCCTTTTAAACATATCATTATCATGTAACTTTCTTTTTTTCCCCTTTTTTTCCTTCACTGCCTCCCACACCTTAGAGATGGCTACCATTAGACAGAAATGTGTATGTATATTTACATATATAGCATATATGTTATTGGATAATGTATATATTTACACATATATGTAATATTCTAAACATACTTCCAGTTATCAAAGCTTTCTCTGGATGCTGATAGCATCTTCCTTCATAGGTCTTTTGTAGTTAATTTGGATATAATTCTAATTCATGGTAGGTATTTTCCTAACTATTTTATAGATTCTATAGTTCTTTTAAATGTGAATTCTCTTTCTAGATCATCTTGTTGTATTTTATTGATTTACAAAAAGGAATGCTAGTACTTTATATGTGTTTGTCTTTTATCCAATGCTTTTTCTGCCATATCACTCTGCTTGTCCTTTTTCAAAACAATTTTTTGCCATTCCCACCTATGTTCACCTTTGCACTGAGCACAAAGTATAAAAAGATATGTTAATATAACATTATGTATGTATATATAAAGCCTATAGCTTAAAAAGCTCTTTTTATTAATTTACTTCATGTTGTACATCAGTTGTTGCTGCATAAACTACAATTGCTTTCATAAGTCTTTTTGTAAACACTTTTCATGATTATGACAGTAGTAGGTAACCAAATGTCATATGAAATGAGATCCCTTGTCTCTGAGTATGAGATTAAACCAATTATACAAAGTTTTATTTGCCTCTTTAAGAAGGCTTATAAATCATCCTTTCATTTAGCTTCAACTTATTTTTCTTTTGGTTTTATTTAACAAAAATCTTCAAGATTGATATGTGTTGTGTGTTGTGTGTTGACTTGTTTGTTGATCACTGGAAAAATATGTCACATTTAGTATATCAAAAATTACATTTTTATTAATAATTTTTTAAAAAACCACATGGTTCTTTGTACCCAAAGATTCTTTTTCTACCATTTTGTCTCTATGTCTCTATCACTATGGAAGCAGAAGACAGAAGTCAGATAACTGAGATGAAGTCTTCTTTACATCTTTTTTTCTTAAATTATGTGGGCTGACATATTGAAGTGATTCATCATCAAGACCCAAACGTATGGAAGAGGAGCCCTTCTTTCTAGGGTGGTCCTTACTGTCTAGAGTAATCCTTAGTAAATAAATAAAGCCTATCGCTAGGATAGTACACCATTATCGCCAGGGTGACAATACCCAGATTCATTACTACATCACAGAGTAATTCTCTATGAAGTTTATGAAACAGATAGGATTTAGGTTAAGGACAGCATCTGTGATTTCATTGGTATAGCAAGTTCCCTGAAGAAACACCCTCAACTAATGAAGGTTCACAACTCCTCTATAATTTATGATCCTAGAGAGTTGCTTACAGTAGTGAGAGGTTAAACGATTTGCCTAGAGTCACATATCCAATATCTGTCAGAGGTGGCATTTAATTCAGGCTTCAATGGCTTTCTTTCCAATAGACCATGTTTCCTCTTTTAAATAACAGATTTCATAACTATCATTTCTCATTCCTGCTTACTATGATGAATAATGATGTAGAATTGTCTGGGTTCAAAAAACAGGTCTCCTGTTCTCATTCTATCCTAGTGAGAATATTAGCAGTTGATTGTTATTGTGAAAGACACATAAATGCTGTGAGATTAATTTCACTGATGTTGGCAGAGGGTGGGGGGAAGTACTGCAGTATAAGATAAATATCTTAAAGAACTTGTCAAAGTATTTAAACTATAAACTTCTCTCTTTGAAGAGAGGTCACACCTTAAATGATAACCTAGATTATATTAAATTCCCATCAGCTGTATGCAAGGACTCAAGTGAAAATTAGTTGGTATAATTGTGAAGACCAATATTCTTACATGAACACTATTTTTCATGGTTTACCTTATATAAACTTTGGAATAACAATTTGAACCACTATGTACATCCCAGAGGTCATAGCCTTAATTGCATTAAAGGCTTTAGGATTAGATAAGGAAAATATTTTAATTTAACATTAACTTTAAACAAATATCTTTATGCAAGGATCACATTAAACAAAGGATTAGACTATTCTCTTGTCTATTTTAGTATCTTTGGGAAATTAGGTTTCAACTTCTAAGTAAATCAATTAGAAGATTTTTTTTTAAACCAAGAACTAGGTTTGGGAATAATTGAGCTTGCTGGCCCAGATAGGTATATTAATTAAATGGTATAATTGTGAACAATTAACTTATGCCAAGTATTGTTAACCTTGAAGGATTTTTAACTATTAGGGTTTAATGATTGACAATCTCATTCTGTTGCATTGAAAATTTTCTCTCAAATTTGCCTCATGTGCTTTGCCGAGAACAGGCACTTCGTAAATGGTGAATGGACACAAGAATGCATAAATGAACAAACAAATGAATAGATGAATAAGTGTATCTCCCATTTATAAAGTGCTTTGTAATTTACAAAGTTCTTTCTTCATAGTAATCTTATGTAATACATTGTGTATATATTTTTATCTTCTATTTTATGGATGGGGAAATTAAGGTTTTAGGAAGTAGAATGACTTTCCCAGGATTCCACCACTAATAAGTAGCAGAGAGAAAAATGTGTGTCTTCACATTCTGTGTCTAGGGATTTTTATGCTAGATAAATTGTTATTTCTTTTGATGTTCTTGATCTGTATTCAAAATTGTGCACACATGGGGCCACGAAGGGGATTTTGCAGACTTCAAATTCAATATGAATATGATATGGCATCCCAGCCAATAAAACTAATGCAATCTTAGGTTTCATTAAGAGAATGATTTCCAGGTAGGTTATAGTCTTGTTCTACTCTATTGTGATTAGAACACATGTGAAGTATTAAGTTTTGTTCTATGTACCACATTTTAGGATGGATATTGATAAGGTAAAATTTGTCCAGAGGAGGGCAATGACACCAGGAGGGTAAAGGTTTTTGAATTTATGCCATATGAAGATGATTTGAAAGAAACAGGGATGTTTAGTTTGCAGAAGACAAGAAAAATGCATAATATGATCACAGATTTAGGACTGGAAAAGAAAATAAGTCCAACCTACTTATATTATAGATGAAGGTCTGGAAAAATTATTTGATTTGCCCAAGGTCACAAAAGTAGAAAGTGGAAGAGCCAAGATTTGAACCAGTATTATGTGACTCAATAGCTAGCATTATTTCTAATATATCATGCTGTCTCTTAGGGTGGGAATGATAATGGTCTTCAAGGATTTAAATGACCATACCAAAGAAGAAGCTGTATACTCATTCCTAGAAGGAAGAACTTAATGCAAGCAGAACAGGGAGGAAGAAGTAAAGGCATAAGCATTTATAAAGCATCTACTATGTGCCAGGCATGGTGGCAATGGCTTTTTTCCACTATTATCTCATTTGATCCTCACAACTGTGCAAGGTAGATGCAATTACAATCCTCATTTTATAGCTGAGGAAACTGTGGCAAATAGAGGTTAAGTGAATTGCCCAGGGTCACACAGTTATTAAGTGTCTGTGACTGAATTTGAACTCAGGTCTTTCTAATTCCAGGCCCTGTACCCTATATGCTGTACCACTTAACTTCCAGTGAGTAGAATTCATGAAGGGTCTAAGTTCCAGTTTCATCTAGGGAAAATCTTAGAATTATAACTATGCAAAAGTGGAGTTGCTCATACAATAGCTGAATACTTTATGGAAGGTAATTATTATTTAGCTACTAGTTGGACTAGATGGTCTCTGAGATGGTCTCCTTTTAACTTTAAGATATAATGCGTCATAAAAAAAAATACCCAAGTTATATAATCATCATGATCATCAACAAATATTTATTGAGACTTACTATATGCAAAGCACAATGCTAGGTATTCGGGGACAGAGCCTATTTAAGTAATGAAAATAAATTTTCCGGAGTAAATATCTTATAAAAATATAGCTCAAACTGTATAGATAGAGCACTTGAAACCTAAATGGTGCAAAGTGAATAGAACAAGTAGAACAATTTATACAATGACAACAATGTGGCAAAGGCAAACAATTTTTAAAACTTGGAAATTTTTTTTGTCATAATCATCAACCATGGTTCCAGAAAACTAAAGAGGATAGCATGTTATTCACATCCTGATAAGAGTAGTGAAGAACTCAGAGTGCAGAAAAAAAAAAAATATTCTGAACATGATCAATGTAGAAATCTCTTTCAATTATATGTGAGTGTACATGTGTGTGCGCAGTGTGTGTATGTGTGTGTGTGTGTGTGTGCTTGTAGCAGTAAAAATGAGCCTGCCCTCAAGGAGCATACATTTTTTTTTAAAGCAATTGCTCAAGGTTCCACTGCCAGTTATTTCTGGGTGTGGTGCTAAGTTTCTGAGCCCAGATTTGATGCCCAGGTCATCCTGACACTGGGGCCGGTGCTCTTACTTGCTGTGCTACCTGGCTGCCCCAGGAGCATACATTCTAAAGTGGAAAGATAACACATAAAAGAGATGGGTGCACACACCCTGGAAAAGAGATGAAAACCCATTTTAACACATCATGGGTTACCAATTGGGAGATCAACATGACAGTCTCAGTAAAAGCATTCTATCAATGTAATATGAGATTCCTAGTCTGTCAACTCTCTGATTCTGTTCTGATTCCCTTAGATTCACAGAAAGGAAGGAGAAAAAGAAAGTTTCGAAGTCAGCTAGTCCCATTCTTGCTCAAAGCATGAATCCCAACAAGTAGTCATTAAACCTCTGCTTCAAGACCTCCTTTACAAGAGAAATTGCTACTTATTGAGGAAGTTCCCAGAGGTATATGGGGACAATTAGAATTTTTAAATCAATTTTCCTAAAGCTGAATTAAAATCCATTCTCCATGGCCCTTTGGCCCTATTACAGCCTTCCAGGAAAAAATAGAGCAAGTCTATTTCCTTTTCTATTTGACAACCTTTTTAATGTTTTAGTTTGAGTTTGTGTTGATTTTTGTTGTTCAGTTTGCTTTTTTGCCATGATTAAGGAATTTCAGTATTAGGTAATGTCCAATTTATGCCATTTAATTCTTATAAAAATTTTTCCTTTACTTCTATTTTCTACTTCCAAGTAATTGATTAACAGTGCCTCTTTGAGGTCATGTTATATAATACAAGAATTTTTCTTTAATCCCTAAAGATTTGGAGTTGAAAGGGATGTTAGCAACTGACCAATACAATCTCTTTAACTTAATAAAAAACCTATGGTCTAGGAGAAATTATAATTGAGTTTAAAAGAATAAAACAAAACAAAACATAAGTTTTGGAGTATGAAAACATGAAGTGGATTCTGGACAGCCACATACTACATGACCTAGAGAATCACTTCCACTCAGTTTATCTATAAAATAGCTAAATATGTTAATTATATATCTCATAGGGTTGTTGTGAGAAAAGTGTTTTGTAACTCTTATGGAATGAAATAAACGTGAGTTGATATTACAATGAAAAGACTTGCCTAAGGTCATGGAGATACTAAGTAACAGAGTCAGGTTCTATATCTTTGGACATATTGCTCTTTCCATTGTACCAAGAGTTTACTCCCATTAGATGTAAGCTCCTTGTGAGAAGGGACTGTGTTTTGCCACATTTTGTAACCTCAGTGCTTGGTACAGTGCCTCACACATAGTAGAAACTCAATGTTTACTTACCAATTGACCTTGCTCTAGGTGGGAAGAAACTAAGAGAACCCAATTCTATGCTCCTCCAGATTAATCAACAATATTTTTAAATAATAATGTGCCATATTGTAGTGTAATGAACTCTGGGTTTTGAAGTTAGATGTGGTTTTGAATCCCAGCTCTCTGATTTAGACCCTGTCTGAAGACTGATAAACTACTATGATTATCTAGGTCTCAGTTTCATCATCTATGAAACAGAAGTGGGGGTTAGATTACATGACCCTTAAAGTCTGTTTCCACTCTTAATTCTATGATTATATAATGTCTGGGGTGATGGTGAAGAGGTCTAGGATGCTCAAGACCCCAAAATACCAACACGCCAGGTCCTGCCAAAGGAATTTGACTGAAGCCTTCTCTCAGCCAAAGAAAAATAAAGTTTATTAAAAGTTTGCTTGTATTAGACACAGAGTAAGTCTATGCTAGAAAATTCTATGGTGCTCTCACACCACATGGTGTGAGCGTTTTGTCAGGGTTAGTCAGCGTTTTGACCTTGACACAGTCATCTTTAATTCTAACTGAAGAGGTTACCCATAAAGACAGTTAGGGTTGCTCTGGAGACGCCAAAATAGCAACATGCTGGGTCCTGCCTAATGAATTCCTTTAGTTTTTTTTTTTTAATTTTTTTTTAAATTCCTTCTCAGCCAAAGAAAAGTTTATTAAAAGTTCACTTGTATTAGACACAGAGTAAGTCTGTGCTAGGTCATTGTATGGCACTCTCACACATATGGAAGGAAGATGGGATCTTATATACAGAAAGGTTGTGGGAGGAATCTAGGGGTGATCTTGAGGAGGAAATTGGGGAGGGTCTTCAGGAGTCAGATGGGGTCCATGAGTGATTAAGTGTGGGAAGTTGCTGGTGGCTACCTGGAGTCTACAGACAATGGTGGGCTAGGCCAGTTCAAGGATGGATTGATATTTTGATTTGCTCAAGGGTTGGAAGTAGATGGACAATGGAAGACTAGGCTAATAACAGAGGTCTGGGCCCAGCCACAATGTAAGGCTTATGGCCTCATGCAAATGCCTCATAAAATGGGAGCATTCAATTAGAGTTCAAGGCAGGGTTCCCAGAGCCTGTACCTCAAAGATTAAAGGAGAGCTCCAGAGCCTGCCCCTCATCAGTGGGAAGTAGCCCGAGGCAATCTGGAGGTAAGAAACTATGGAGGGCTAGATTAGGTTTTGGGCAGGAGAAAGACAGATTATTTGGGAAAATTCATGACTGTTCAGAGTGGGAGTTTCTTAAGGCCTATGGACAAATGGGATTCAAACTCTTTTGGAGTAAAGGGAGAAGGTCTAGGCTTGAGCCCATACCCTATCACTTTGGCAACCAGGAGCAGACCTGATATAACACTTTAGGCATCTCCCCATTCTTCCATATTCACTTTCACTCTCAGTGTTTAGGACAGGCTAAACATAAGAATCTCACAGTTAAAAAGTTAGTCAAGCTCTGCAGGGAGGACCATTTATGCTGGCTACTTGTTAGGCAAACAAGAGGGGGATTGCATCTCTTCCTATTGAAGAGGGTACCCACTAAGACGGTTAGGGTTTCTCTGGAGACCCCAAATACCAACATGCCAGGTCCTGCCAAATTAATTCAACTTGAGTCTTTTCAGTCAAAGAAAAGTAAAATTTATTAAAAGTTCTCTTGCATTAAGCACAGAGTAAATCTGTGCTAGGTCATTCTATGTCGCTCTCACACCACATGGTGTGAGATGGGGGTCTTACATACAGAAGGAGGAATCTAGGGGTGGTCTGGAGGAGGAATTTGGGGAGGGTCTTCAGGAGGAGTTAATGAGGTCAATGAGTGATTAAGGGTGGGAAGTAGCTGGAGACTACAGACAATGGTGGGCTAGGCCAGTTCAAAGGTGGATCTATATTTTGATAGGTAGGAAGTCTAGTGCCAGAGGTTAGGAACTCTAGTACCAGAAGGTATGAAGTCTAGTAACAGAGGCCTGGGCTCAGCCACATTGTAAGGCTTATTTCCTCATCAAATGGGACAATTTAATCAAAACTCCAAGGAAGGTCCCAGAGCCTGTACCTCAAGGACTCAAGGAGAGCTCGAGGGGCTCCCAGAGCCTATACCTCATCACCATGAATTGTTATTTGGCCACCCTTCTGACTGCTAAACCTTTCTCCCCTGTTTATATATCCCTAGTGGGCAGGAGTAAAACTGTGGCCTCCTACATCAAAGCCTTGCAAACCCACCAGAGGGAACTCCATGCAGCAGGAGCCCTAGTATAGATGGCAACCTATATATTGCCCTTTCCACAAGTTTCAGCCAGGCAATCAAGTCTGGGTTAAGACTTTCTCTTGAGAAATGGTGAAGTAAGAAGTAAGTCACTCTTACCCTCCCTTATTGACCTCTGAAAGCCCAGATAATAATAGCCCCAGGAAAATACCCTGGAACAACTGAGTCAGTAGAAAGATGGGGTGTAGCAGTCTTGTAGCTCAGGAAGCTTGGGGGATTAAAGGGAAAGGCCCCTCTCACTCTGGGGGAGGGGGAGCAGTAAAGGATGGTAATCATCCCAACAAGCTTATGGCAAGCCCCACTTCAGCAAAGCAGGGGGAGATCCTGAGACCCAGGATGGTGGAGCAGACAAGTGCCAACATCAGGATCCCCAGTGCCTCAACACAGGCAAGGGAACAGGTAGAAACCATTTTGGAAAACAACCAGTGTGATGGAGTATAGGCTCTGGGAACCCCCTTGAATCTTCCCACTTGATCAGGTGTTCCCCAGAGGCCAAAAGGTTTCCATTATCAATCTGGCTTCTTCTCATCCTAGATCCTATCAAAATACCCTTAACCTAGTGGAGCCCTCCAAAGTCTGTTACTTCCTGGATTGGCTCAGGCTACTTCCCACCCTTGATCCCACCCTTAATCTCATTCTCTTGGTTCTTGTGAATCTGACCACTAGTCACCCCAGTCCCATCAAGATCTTTGTTAGACTCCTCCTTAAGACCCTCCCTAGACCACTCCTCCCAGACAACTAGACCATCCCTAGATCCATCCCAAAATCTTTCTGCATATAAAATCCATCTTGCCTCCATTAAGGTGCTCAGATTCAATCTAGTCTGCTTACAAAATCTGGCCCCCTTGCAGTATTGCTACCCATTATATGAATCTTTGACAAAACCTTTGTTTTACTTTGACTGAGAGAAGATCTTAGTCAAATTCAATCAGCAGGACCCAGCATATTCATATTTTGGGGTCTCAAGCACCGCTAAATCCCAAACCTCAGAATGTGTGCCAGGGTTCTCCAGCAGCCAAATCTCAGGGTTCTGTCCCTCTTCTCTTTTCCCCAAATACTACTTCACTTGGTGATCTCATCAGTTCCTATAGAGTTTATTACCATCTCTGTGATGATGATACTCAAATCTGTCTTTTCCATGTAATGTTTCTGCTGATCTGTAATCTCATATCTCCAATTGCCTTTCAGACATCTTGAACTGAATGTCCCATAGACATCTTAAACTCAATATTTAACTCATTATCTTTTCCTTAAAATTACCTTCCCACCTTCTCTATTAATATGGAGGACAACACTATTCCCCTAGTCACTCAGTCTCACAACCTAGGATATATCTGAAATTCCTCACTATCTTTCATTTTCCTGCTTTCCCATCCTCCCCCCTCAACCCTCCCCTTCCATATCCAACCTTTTTCCAAGGTCTGCTGATTTCACCTTTGCAGCATCTCTCAAATATGCTTCCTTTTATCTTCTGACACTGCCAACACTCTAGTGCAGGTCTTTATCATATCATGCTTTGATTACTTTAGTAACCTGATGTTGGGTTATTCTGCATCAAATCTCTCCCCACTCAAACACCTCCTACATTCATCCACTAAAGTGACTTCGAAAATGCCGGTCTAATCATGTCCTTCCCATACTCAATAAGCTCCATTGACTTACTATTTCCAGTAAGAGCAAATATGCCACATACGTTCTGTTTGGCATTGAAAGCCCTTCATAACCTAGACCCCCTCCTATCTTTCTAGTCTCCTTATTTCTTACTCCCTAACATATGCTCAGATCCAATGACACTGGTCTATTGACTGTTCCATGAACAAAATGCTCCACCTCTCATTACCAGGAATTTTCTCTGGTCATACCTGGAATGCTCTCTTTCCTCTGCTTTAACTGCTGACTTCCTTTAAGTCTAAACTAACATCTCAGCACAGGAAGCCTCACTAACCCCTCTTAATTTCAGTTATTTCCTTCTTTTCATAAGTCATTTATCCTATAACTCACTTTGTGTATACCTGCTTAAATATTGCATCCCCCATTAGATTTGAAAATATCTTGAGCTCAAGGACTATCTTTTGCCTCTTTTTATATCCCTAGCACTTAAAATAGTACCTGGCATATAGTGGGCATTTAATATTTATTGAATTGAATTGGAGTATATGCAAAGCATTAGGACCTCTAGTTAAAAGAGTATGGATATTTTAGTCACTTTATTAGCATAATTTCAAAGATATTTCTGAAATGGTTGGAGAAGTTCACTAACAGTGTATTGGAATATCTTACCTCAGTCAAGTAACTTTGTTAGGTCCTTTGTATTTTGTACAAAGTACTTTGATAGGTCCTTTTAGAGAAGTTTTTAAATACTACCTCATTTTTTTCTCATTTAGGCTATCACTTCATTATAGGACTGTACTTAGAGATACACTGGTTCTGTGATTTCATAGCATACTGAATTCCTAGTGCTATACAAAAAGTAAATTATAATTAACTCTATTAATGAGGGGAAAAAGTCACTCCCCTCTACTCAGATGCCAAAATGAGCTCCCTGAAGAACAGATCTGACCGTATCAATCTCTCTATCAATAAACTCCAGATCTCCCTTTTACATTCCAAGTCAAATAAAAAGGTTTCTTGTTTTCAAACTCCACCATGACTTCACTGTGTCCTACCTCGTGTTAAACTCCCCTTCCAGGCACTCTATGACCTCTACCAGTGGCTTCCATGATGTTCCTCACTCTAACTACTATTTCCAAGAATTTCTCTCATGCTGTTCTTGTCTTCCCTGGTTTGGTTTGGTTTTCCCCATGAAGTTTCAGCTAAAATCTCTATTGTCTTCCCTCTGTTGTTTACCTTCAACTTGTCACGTTTATAGGTCATTTATGCATAGTTGTTTACGTTGCTTCTTCTCCCTTTAGAAAGTACACTGCAGGAGAGCAAGGTCAGAGATTTTGTGTTTCTTTGTACCCCCAGTGCTTACTACAGGCCTGGTACATAGTGAGCACTTAAAACATATTGGAGATTTACTCACTTCACCAAACTGATTGATTTGTATCTTTCAGAGTATCCAGCCTTGGCATAGATCTTCAGTCTCAGGTAAGCTGAGGTCTTCTTGATTTCTTATTTGACTAATTGATCATCACACATTGACTTGCTCTTCTTTTCTAGAAAAAACTTCCTTAAAACTGAGCTTCAACACCTTTAAGATAAAAGGGGTTCAATTTATGCCCTCAGCTGTCCCTAATTATTTATTCAGGTCCTGCTAAGGGAATAACTAAAGTGATTCTACATGCACAATTCTGACTTGTAAAATAAGCCCTATTTCTCTACCTATACACTATTACCTCATTACAGTTTATGGAGTACTTTCACAAATGATATATAATTTGATTCTCACAAAAACCTGTTGAACAGAAATGGCAGTTATTATTGTAACCATTTTATCATCATCATCAAGAATAAGCATTTATTAAGCACCTACTAAGTACCAGGCCCTGTGCCAAATTCTGGAGTGCATATTCAGAAATAAGGTGTTGATTTTGCTCAGTAATCTTACATTCTACTGGAGAGATACAAAGTATTTACAGATAAGTAAATGCATGGCATATAGCAAATAATTTCACTGTGACTGAGGAAGAGTTGCACTACTGATTGGGTATTAAATAAAAGCCTTTTAAAGAAAATGGGCATTGAATCAAACCTTGAGGTGAACTAGGGAATACAACAGGCAGAGATGAGGAGGAAAAAGATTCTAGGTACAAGGGAGTGTTTGCAAGTGATATAGTTGGAATAGTGAATAGCCCTTTGGGACTGGAATATATAAGGTATGTGGGAGAAACATGAAAGATAGATGAGAGATAGGCTTGAGTAGTTTTAGATAGCAAATGGAAAATTTATATTTCATATTAGTAGTAATAAAGATCTAGCCAATTCTTCAGGAATATCACTTTGGACTCTGTGGAGTTATTGATTTGGAAAGAGGAGAGATTGGAGTAAAGTAAAACAATGAGTATTAGTAGGATATTCTAATAGCCTAGATGAGGAATGTCTACAGAGAATAAGGGTGGTAGTGCCATGAATGGAGAAAAAAGGATGGATGTGAGAAATGTTGAGAATGTAGAATTTGCAAGATTTGGTAACTAATTGAATCTACTATTGTGCTAAACACTTTAAAATATTATCACATTAGGTCTTCATGAAAGCCCTGGGAGATAGGTGCTATCTTTATCCCCGTTTTAAAGATGAGGAATTGGATGGAAGGTCACAATATAGCATATGAAACTGGATTTGAGCTCAGTTCATCCTGAGTTCCTGAGTGCTCTACCCCCTGCACTACTTAGTTCCTAAGCAGATATGGGGATAAATGAGAATGATGGGGATCATTCCTAGACTGCAAATCAGGGTGAATGGAAAAATGGTGATCCTCTTGAGAGAAATAGAAAGTTTGTAGGGGGATTCATTTTAAGTGAAATGATAATGATTTAGCATCAAGTTTCAGATACTTCTGGACCAGCAAGTTAGAAGTGCAATTAGTTGGACATAGAGGATAGCAGTTCGATAGGGAAACAAGGACAGGATATGTAGTTTCCCATAAACTTAACATCAAGGATCTATTAATATTTGAGGTTCATTTGTTAAAATATTATGGCTGAAAAAATGATGAGATCATCAAGTAAGAGTATAGAGAGAAAGGAGGAAAGTATGTAGGATGGCTCCATAGTTTGACCAAATGCATACAAGTAGCACATCCAGCATAAATCCAGTTATCTTTCCACAATGATGCAGCACATTTTTATTTCAAAATAATGTCAGCTATTTTGGAGAAGCATATAATTGGTTTTTTTTTTAATTTTCTCTGTACTAAAGGAAACCATGGAGTTTATCCACATATGGGGGATAGAACGTGAATGATGAACTTAAATAGAATTTGGAGGAAAATTGATCAAACAGCTCAGAAGAGAACAACAGGGCTGTGACCAAAACCCAGAGAGGATAAAGAGGATGTGAGGAGCAAGAAGTCAATCATTTCAAATTCTACAGAGAGATCAAGAAGGATAAGGACTGAGAAAGGGCATTTTTATCAAACATTAAAGAGATCATTGGTGACCTTAGAGAAGGTAATTTCTCTCAAGTGGGAGAATTAGGAGCTTCCAAGGAGTTAAGAAATAAGAGGGAGGTGAGAACATAGAGGCACCAAATTTATTTCTTTTTAGAAAATTGGATATAAATGTGAGGAGAGATGTAAGATGATAGCTTAAAGGTATATTAGGGTCAAGGACAGAATTACAGATGGGCAAACCGAGTTAATAGCATGTCAGTTGTCCAATGTCACATAGATGGTGAGGAAGCAGCAATGCTGGTACCAGAACTTATCTTCTGGACTCAGATACTTCCTAGTTTTGTGACCTTGGGCATTTATAACTTCTTCTAATTTAAATTCTTTAAACCTTAGCTTACTAATCAGTAAAGTGGAGACAATAATAGCATCTGTTTTGTAGAATCATGATGAAGAACAAGTGAGATACAAGTACAATGATTTGTAAACCTTAGGGCACTATATAAATGCTAGTTATTATTGTTGTTATTGTCATTACTATTATTTCTTAATATTAGTATTGTTCTCACCTCTATCTCAATATGTTACATAGTGCCACAAATATGATAAATTTCTTTATAACCACAATCCATTGGTGATGACACCACATATCCCAACATACTGAACAATTCTTTGGGTGGGAGACAAGTCAGTATAAGAAGATACATAACATTGAAGGTTTTAAGTGATATTATAAATCCACCTTTGCAAATGACTGGCTATTGTTCTATTCCGCTGAACCTGAGATGGAGTGTGTGTTGAAAGATTGGAGCAAACTAATCTAGTGGAGTTAAACAAATGTCTCATGCAATCATGGTCAACAAGATTTTGCTCCCATGGTCATTTTTATTCAGGATTACCACACACCCACAGGAATCCTGGGCACTCAAGCTCAGTAAAGGCAATTGCCAATATTGTAATGCATTCACCAAGTTGCCAAGTTCTGCTTTTCAATAACATATACTAGGCCGTTACCAAATTATGGCAGTATGTGGTCCACTGCTATGCTCCAGGAACGTAACAGCACTAAAGCACACCCAGAAAGAAAAGAGTATCTGACAGATCATGACTGTGATAAATCTGCCTTTCAATAGTTACTCTAAATATATATTATTATATATTTATATTATAAATAAATAAATAACATCCTGGGCTTGCTCCAAGGTGCCCACAGACTTATTTTTCCTATGACAGAAACCTGCAATGAGAACACAGAATAATACAGTTACCTTGATTTTATAGTTAATCAGTCACCTATCTAAGTACAAAACTGAGTAGGATCATTGAAAACTAAAACCAGCTTGTATCCTGCTCATTATTCACACAGACACATCACTACTCTTTTCCTAAAAACCTTATAAGATATGTTATCAAAACAAATCCCCATCTTTTTTTTTTTTTTAAGCAATTGGGGTTAAGTAACTTGCTCAAGGTTACACGGCCAGTTATTTCTGGGTGTGGTGCTAAGTGTCTGAGCCCAGATTGGATCCCCAGGTCATCCCAACCCTGGAGCCGGTGCTCTTACCAGCTGAGCCACCTGGCTGCCCCTAAAATCCCCATCTTTTAAGGAAAAAAAAGTTAGAGCAGAAAAAGTAACAGATATGAAATTGGAAAAAACAATTGAGTTTTTTAAAAAAAAGTTTAGAATCCCATCTCTGGTTCAAATCCCACTTGAAAGTAGTTGTGGGAGCCTAAGTAAGTTATAACCTCTTAGAGCCTTTATTTGCTTACTTGTAAAATTGCTAGAGTAATTCCTGGAGTACCTGCCAAAGAAGGTTGTTATTAGGATAAAATGAGATACTCTGACAATTCAATGGATCTGTGATCTCCTCAGTGGGCTATTGTTTGCTACAGTATAATTCCCAGCTGATAAATGTATGCCCATCTATTATGGCATATGGCCATGGGCTGTCCAAACTTACCACAGGGAGCCCACTCAATATTTGGGGGGGGGGGGTTTGTAGACTTGTGATCTCTTGATATCATGTGAGTACAAAATCCTGTTATACATTTCTTGGACAGTATTCTTTACCAAATACAATAAGTGACCAGCATGTGCATGTCATTTGCTAGATACTATGCATAGAAAGACAAAGGGAAAAATATGCACTTTTCTCTAGGATCTTAAATTCTTTCAGTAAGCCATGACATGGGGATATGGAGGGGGAAGAGAGAGAGAGAGAGACAGACAGACAGACAGACAGAGACAGAGAGAGACAGACAGACAGAGAGAGACAGACAGAGAGAGACAGAGAGAGAGAATAAAACAAGTAGGTTGGGTTGATTAGGGAAGGTCCTATTATTACTCCAATTAGATTTGAAAGTTGTGAGAAAATTTATGGGGTGAGAAAGCACCTCTCCACTAAAGAACATAGCCATATCCATTGGTACCATAAGAGTAGAAAGAATAATTTCTACTTGATTTTCAATGAATTTTTCACCTTCAAATTCCTTTGACTGATTTGGACTTTTTGGAGGGTGAACTTGTTGGAAGATCACTATAACTGCTATTAGGCATTTTTCCCCCAGGTTTCCTTATCAGAACCCCAACTCCCACTTACAAATTAGGTCCCCAGAGGCTGACTAAATTTCCCCTCAAGAAGTTACAGGTGCCCCCCCCCCCCAACACATATTTACTTTTTTTTCTGAGCTATCATCTAAATAGCTTCTATTAGTTGAGATGAGAATCATTTTACTCAGCCATCCTTAAATAACATGTTAATAGAAATGTATATTTAGTTAAATATTATAATAAATGCAGTTGGTAGAAAGCATCTTTTAAAGGTTAGTGATGCATTCGTCCACAAATATATGCAAAGTCCAGAGTAACATGATCTCAATCTTAGAAAGTACATGTGGCTATGAATTAACTCACAGATCCTGGTTTCTGGAAAGACTTTTTTCTACATATATAGGGGACTCAAGAAGTTTCTCTTAAACATGTGGAATCTACCATTTTGTCCTTTCCTCATGATGCAGAAACTATTGCAAGATGTCATTGAGGACACCAAAAGGAAGATATGTGTGATTTAATATTCTGTAGGTTCATGGTCAAAAAGTCTGCAAGTCACCACTTATTTATTATATATGATTACTCTTCAGGATGAACTTTGGAAGGACATCCTCCATTCAAAGGGAGATGACTTTACCAATGAAAAAACTGAGGTCTCTCTTTCCTGCCTCCCAAGGGGTTCCTTTTTAAGCAGCATGCTTGAAAGCCACACAGTAGAATTTCTGGAATTCCTGTCCTTCAGGCTAACTTTATGCATTTACAGAGACCCAGGGGGAATTAAAAATTCCTTCAGCCAAATAGAAGAGAGATCTTGTCTGATGTCATTTTGCTTGAACTTGGCTTTAAAAAAATCATATTTAGTTTTTAATGTTTGTTATTGATTCTTATTTCATTAAGATAATAAGAATTTTAAAAAGTGGAGTAGTTGCAACTCTACTCTAATGGACCTTTTGTCTTATACCTTTCTTCTAACTTATAGAACAGTAAGGACTGTCTTTTAGTAGGAACAGAGAATGAACTTCTTGTATTTGCATAGGTGGGGCAAGGGTGGTGTGGGTTTTATGGAAGATAATCTTCAGCCCAAACTTCCTATGAAAAAGAGAAAACCAAACTCATCATATAATCTAGCCTTCCAGGAGTGAAAAATTTCTTAGGCTGAATCAGCCTTGAAAATTTCAGCACTTTTGAAAACTGACCGTGTTCATGGCTTCATAACTCTGTGTGTTTGTGTGTGTCTATGTATTTAGCTGTGTATGTCTGTGTCTGTGTATTTAGCTATGTGTATGCATGAGTGTGAGTATGTATATGTATATAGTGCCATGGAATCTAGCTAAGTCTATGGGCCTCATCAAAGTAATGGTATGCAATTCACAAAATAAATATATAATTAAATAGGGATCATAGGGACACAATGCTGATTATTGTTCCTAGAGCAAGAGAGGGATGTTAGCAGCCCTGCCATTAATCTCAGGAATATGAGAGGTCAGAGCTGGGTATGTAGCTGAAGTTGATTTTGACAACTTCTCAGAGGTGGCTACCACTATTAGGAAGGTGACAGAGCTGAAAGGACTAAGAAAGCCCAAGCTTTTTATTCTTTGACTAGACAAAAAATCTGGATTTATTTGATGTTGTAGCACCTATGCAATATTCACAATACCCACTATCACTATAAATATACTTGCATAGTACTTAATTGAAAAATATAACAGACTCTCCACATAGAAGGCAGAAGCAACACATTTATTCTGGCACCAGAAAACCAAATTCCAAAACCAGCAAGTCAATTACATCACAGTAGCAAAGAAGTTAATAAGCCACAATAGCATAGAGAGCCACAGCATTCTTTAGCCTTCCCACAAACCAATATAAGACCATATTTACTCACAAACCTATCTGTCTCCCTGGGAGGCATGCTCTCCTCCCAACCATCTAGTGTGGCTCTGACTCCCAGCTTCCTGTGGGTTCTGCTCCACCCTTCAGCAAACTCTTCCCACCACAGACTCCATGTGATTATATTCAACATATTAGGGGGAAAATTTATTTTCCAAACAAGGAAAGTCTTCAAATTCCCTTAGGTTTATTAAGGGACAGGGAAGATCTTCAAATTCCCATTTCCATTACAGTTGTTCAGATACTATAAGATATATCTTGGGTTTTCTTAGTCCATTCAGCTGTAACCTCATCTTGAGATGTTGTGAGAAACACCTGTAGGACCAGAAGCTCTTGACTTTCAGATTCATGAGATTACCAATAGGTAATGTGAGGGTAATGGAGGAAGCTGAGGGGATTAGGAAAAAACCTCACATAGGAGGAAGTCTTTGAGTGGAACCTCAAATTAAACTTTGTTTTCCAAGAAGGGGAAGTAAGAATATGGGATACTATAGTTACTTAGCATCTTGGGATTAATAAATTTTGGTGGTTATAATCAACAATAATACAGAGATTCTGAGAATAATGTTTTCTCATTTCAAAAACATCTAGAATTATAAATTAAATATATATCACAAAAGTATTTGGGTATTTTATTATTGCCTATTATCATGACAGTTTGTGATATGCTTGCTATATTAAGATGTTAGGTTGGACTCTATGTATAAGATCAAAATAATCAAAAAATATAACTCTTCTACAATATACACTTGGTTGCTCTATGTATTAATTTAGCACGAACTCAAGTGTAGTAAATATAGGGGCAGGCTACCATACTTCATCTGCCAATGTGACCTGGTCCCTTTATATTTGGGAGATATGCAGTAGAAAGCAAGAAGTACATTAAGATACAGCCAATCTCAATCACTTAGTTTGTCATCTGATAAGCTATTTTTTTTTTACAATGTAGGCAATGAATTAGCAAAATGGAATTCAGTATTACAGGAAAACTGTTTTCTCCATTACTTTTGTTATCTGATGAACTACTCTTATAATATATTGGCTAAGAAAGTGGATTTTAAAATCTTTCCATTGATAATTCATGAACAGGAAGACAGAACTATTTCAATTGAAATGGAAGTGTTGGCTATTGAATGAGTTCAATAAGATTTATACTTCAATGAACATGTGAAGAACTCTAAATTTGAGAGTTTTAAGATAAAATATTGCACCTAGTAGCAAGAAAAAGGATTTTTCTTATAGATTGCTATTTAATTTTTAAGACTGGTTAAGAGATTACATTTTCTTTCAATGGTGCTAACTTAAGCTTTGATGAGTACATGATCCACAGCAATCTCCCCTATATTTTTCCTGTATTTCTGAGGTAATATCAATTTCAAAAAAATTCCTGAATACTTGAAGTATGAAGTGCTTGGCCAAGATTGTTTAGGTCTCAATAGCTTTAAGTCCATAAAAATATGTGTTGGAACTTGAATGTGATTTGTTGAGTAAAGCTATCTCTGAAGATCAATTCAATCACACGTATGTTTATTAAGCAACTACTGAGTTTAAGACATTTCCAGATGGTGAGGATATAAAGACAAAAAGAAAAACATGTACATGTTCACACTGAAAATTTAGCAATGGAAAATCTTGCAAGTAGATTCAACTTGGCTCCAGCATACTCTTGATTTCATCCTTTTAAATGGGGAGAATCTACTATCCCTATTTAATCATCCTATTTGATGAGCACAGCCTTATCTTAAATGTACTTGCACTCTGCTTAAAAATACTGCATTTTAAAGAAATGAACATAATATAAGGATATTGTGGAGGAAGGCATGGGATTAAGGAAAGAATCACTTCATAGAGGAGGTGACACTTGAGTTGAGCCTCAAAGTAAGGCAAAAATGATTAAGTAGGGATCACAGTTTCTCCACATTTTTAAGGATGAAATCAGCAATGTTATGGGGACAGCTTGAACCAGTTTATAAAAGTAGATTGCTAAATTTTCAGGGCAAGCATTTACACATTAGAAATTGGTAAAAAGGGGCAGTCAGGTAGCACTGCGAGTACGAGCATTGGCTCCAGTGTCAGGATGACCTGGGGATTGAATCCAGGCTCAGACACTTAGCACCCACCCAGAAACACCTGGCCATTTAACCTTGAGCAAGTTACTTAACCCCAATTGCTTAGGGGGTGGCCAGGTGGCTCAGAGAGTAAGAGCATTGGCTCCAGTGTTGGGATGATCTGGGGATCAAATCCGGGCTCAGATACTCAGCACCACACCTAGAAATAACTGGCCATGTAACCTTGAGCAAGTTACTTAACCCTGAATGCTTAATAAAAAAAAAATTGGTAAAAAAAATTAAATATAGATTGGTATTTGACTTGTTGCTTTGATGATTGCCTAAATTTAAAGTTATGGAGAAAGTATATAGTATATAATTTGTTTTGATTTCATTCATCTATCCATCCATTTATTCATTCATTCATTCACTCACTCATTCATTCATTTATTTAGTAATGCAAAGCAGATTGAAAACATTTACCAATACATCCCTTTATGGAGCTTTCACTAATGAAAGCACGCCATTGTTAATTTCTCTGCTTTTGTCAAAGAGAGGTATAAATTATTGAAATTTCCTGTCACTACCCCCTAGCTCATTCCTCTGTGTTGATATGTAAGGGTTATGGTATTTAAAAGTCTTCCATGCTCCATTGGACTTGCTGATGTAGCAGGAAGGGGTGGTACAAGAGGAAATGGAAGCCAAGCTAGAGTTCCTGCAGTGACTGGCAGCAGGGGTTGCAGTAGCAGTGGCCAGCAGCAGCAGCAGTAGTGGTAGTGGCTGAGTTGGAGGTGGAGGCACGAACCCCTTTTATGAGCCAACCAGAATTTCTGCTAAGGACTCCTGCTGAGGACTGCCAGGGACCGGAACTGTGGGGTGGGGTGGCCTGAGCAGCTGGGAGCACGCTTCCTGGATGCTGAGCAGTTGCCGTGGGTGGGGAGAGGAGGGCCTTTGCCTAAGATAGCCTGTTCTGTTTTGAAGGCTTGAGAATATGGGTGTTTACTACATTCACTACATGTGCCAATTTCATAACTACTGTCATGGCTTTGACTTTCTGGTTTTGGGACTCAGTTTTCTGGTATTTTAATCAATGTTCTATCGTTATCCCATATGTAGAGAGCCTGGTATATTTTATGATTAATAACCACATCAGCATATTTATAATTGCCATAGACATTGTGAATATTGCATTGTTAATACATGATGGAACTTTTTTTTCCTCTTTCTCCTTGTCTAACTTGGGATTGAGTTTTCATTAATGCTCTAAAAAATTTATGTATATTAGGAGACAACAGAACTTAAATGGAGAATGGCAACATTTCACTGTATGCACTGCAGATACCCACTGTATTCAATCATCTGAAGAGTGCATTTTTTCACCAATGTATATGACTCATCATAGAACTGTGTTTTGAATATTTCCATATCTACAAGGAAGTCTTTTCTGATCCTCCTGTTTGCACTCTGTCCCTTCTCAAATGATCTTTTATTTATCTATTTTCAGGTTGGATACTCCACTGCAATCTAATCCCCTTGAGAGAATGAACTTTTCTTTTCTTTTTTATTCTCAGTGCCTAGATCAGTCTCTTAAATGCAATAGATGCTTCATGTTTTTGAATTTCATTGCCTTGGAAGTAAGAGGGAAAGTCCCATGTTAAAACCTGATGGTATAGCAAGAATCTTTCACCTTATTTCAATTTAGAATATGTCATTAAGATGTTTATTACATAAATTGAGCTTAGTAACACAGAAGCATTGATTTTAACATAAAGAAGTATGTCTTTAAAGAGTAAGTGGGTGTCTAAACATGACTCAATTTCTGCAATTTTACATTCCATGCAAAAATACATAGTCATAGTGGCTTTGCAACTACTCATCGACTTTCATTGAGGACAGTTTGTTGTTTGATAGAGGATGTAAAAGAGACTTTATAATCTGCTAACTTGCCATTGTTCTGAGGGGTTTAAGATGGGGTAGAGGAAGTATTGTGTCCGTCATTTGTTTAAGCTTGGACAAAAACTGGAATCATATAAGGGGAAACATATGGTATATATGGTACTATTAAAACAAATTGAAGTTATTTCTAAAATGCATTACTCATGTGAAGAAAAGGAAAACACAGTAGTTCTCTCTGCAGCCACAAAAGACTACAGATAGAGAAGAGTGACTGCAGCTTTCTTGGTTACCTGAGTGTGTTCCCTCATCTGTATTTTGTGTGTACTGGGTTACTAAGCCCTGAGGGAGATGGTTGCGAAAGTTTCCCATTTAATTGAATATGTCATATTCTGTGGTCATTTTTGGTACAAGCATTAAAGTAAGGGCAAAGTCACACCTCAGGAGTTTGTGATTTATCTGTAACTCAGTGTTTGTAGTCGATTGCAGTCAGTTAAACTCCTTCAGTCTTCTCTCCCTTCCCTCCTGAAATGACTCAGAGGGTTTCTGAAGTGAAAATTGTACTGGCATCATGAAAGCAGTACCCCTGTTCTGAGTTATTGCCTCCATCCGATTGTGAGCTCCTTTCTCTTCGCTTTTTTCTGTATCTCCAGCATAGTGTTAGGCACATAGAAAGCACTTAATGAGTACTCACAAACTTGACTTGATGTAGGGGATGACAGTGGTGTCACAGAACCATCAGATCACCCAGTACCAGTGGCATTGATGGGCTGCTGAGGACCTCCAAGTGCAACAGGCATGCCACCATTTGAATGTGCAATCACTTCCCAGTAAATGTTCCAAGAGTAGTTAGGAGGGGGGGAAATGGCAATGAAGAAATAAACAAAAAGCAACTAAACGCAAAATTGACTTGTGAATTATCATTTAAAAGTTAATCATATATTATTATTTTTTAAAAACAGTTTTGTCATTAGAGAGTTAAGAAATTTTTGTTTTTCAAGGTAGGGCTGCACCATTGATAGAGGAATAGAGTTGTTAAAATAGATTTCTAGGAATTTGAGTGTATCTCCTCTATAAATAGCACATAGCCACACCTATATTATGTATCTTACAGAAGGAACACTCACTAGTGGAATGCATCAACGAATTCTGTCAGTGAAGTTATTTCATGTTGGGGATAAAAAAATTTGGAGAAAAAAAATTTTAAAGTAAGGGAATAATATTAATAGCTAGCATTTCTATAGTGCTTTCAAATTTGTAAAGTTCCTTTATTCTCATAATAAGTCTAGTAGCTATGTATAAATATTATACTCATCTTACAGACCCAGAAACTGAGGCAGGAAAAATTGACTTGCCTAAAATCACACAACTTTTAGGAGTCTGAGACAGAATTTTGAGCTTGAGTCTTTCTGACTTCACGTCCAGTGTTCTATCCTCTCTATCACCTACCTACTAAAAAAAAAGAAGTGAGGAACAAACACGATTATTGTGGGTATGTCTTGATTTAGGAAAAATGCATTAATTTATAGGTATGTAAGTGGCTAGTGGACAGAATATTGGAATCAGGAAGGCCTGAGTTCAAATTCTGCTTCAGATAATGTATGTTTACTCATTGGTAAAATTATGATATTATTATATATCTTCTGGGATTTTTGTGAAAATCAAAAAGTTCTTTTTTAGTTTTGAAATTTTATATATAATAGTAATACTAGTGATTATTATTATCATTGTTATTATTTCTATGTGATGGTATAACTGAGTAAATACCAGGATGGGTAGGATAAGGATCACATTCATAGTAGGATGGTTAAGGATGGCAAGTAAACCTGAGTTTGTCAAAGACAATAGTGTTCTGGAATAAGGAATATCAGACTCACCAATGTCTATATCTCCAGTTCACCTAGTCCAGCAGTACTGCCAGGTGTGGGGCCAGAGGGTTGTTAAGGAAGTCAGGTAATTTTTTTGTTGTTGCTTTTTGGAGGGCAGTTGGGGTTAAGTGACTTGTCCAAGGTCACACGGCTGGTATTTGTGTTAAGTGTCTGAGGCCAGATGTGAACTCAAGTCCTCCTGACTCCAGGGCTGGCATTCTATTCTCTGTGCCACCTAGCCTCCCTGGAAGTCAGGTAATTCTTAAAACAATGCCATCAGAAATTACTGAAAGATTTAATTCATTCAAGATTAAGGTGATGTTTTTGTCTTTTTAGTGACCATGATTTTGACATGATAACCTTGTTTATTTGGCCCATGATACTGCTGATAATTGTCTTTCAGAAGCTGGAGGAGATTACAAAGACATTAGATAAAGCATTTCTAATAGTCAAAACCAAGGTTGTTTTTCCCTATAACTAGAGACAAGGTGGACAGCTAAGTGGCACAGTGAATAAAGAACCAGGCCTGGAGTCAGAAATACCTAAGTTCAAATCTGGCCTCAGATATTTACTAGCAATGTGACCCTGGGCAAGAAATTTACCCCTGTTTGCTTCATTTTCCTCATTTATAAAAAGAGTTGGAGAAAGAAATGGCGAAATATTCTAGGACCCTTGCCAAGAAAGACCTAAATGGGGTCACATAAAAGGAACAAGAACAATACAATGCCAAAGCATATCAGATATACATAGGTGCTGATGAAGTAAAGAGTTTTGGGAAACCAAATTAGCCACAGTTTAGTAGTAAGGCAAAGATGTAATTCTTATGGCCAATCCAAAAAGAATGTTTATAATATAGGGAAGAGCTCCGTAAGTAGTTAGTCTGGCAAAAATTTACCTCACTGACCTTAAAGGTTGGTTATTGGAGTAGAGAGGTTTTTTTTTTTAAGCAATTGGGGTTAAGTAACTTGCTCAAGGTTACACAGCCAGTTATTTCTGGGTGTGGTGCTAAGTATCTGAGCCCGGACTTGATCCCCAGGTCATCCCGACACTGGGGCAGGTGCTCTTACTCACTGAGCCACCTGGCCTCCCCTTGGAGTAGAGAGTTTTAATATGGCTATAATAAGGAGTAGTTCTTATGCATCTGTGTTGAAAGCAGCACAGTTCATTCTTAGACTGTGGCTCAACTAGACACACCACCAATGAAGAGATTAAAAGCTAAATGTCAGAGACCTGAAGCTCCCCAAGAATCCATTTTAGTAATATTATTTCAGAATGGCTCCAGAGCATTCCTTGGTGTATCAGGACCACTAAAAACCAAACAGACACCAAATATATCAGATCTGCATTTCTGTAATGAACTAGTTTTAACAGAAATGAAAATAGAAACACCATATTTGTTCTTTACCATTTCAATACCTCATTTACTTTTTTGTAGGGGTAGGAAGATAAAATAGAAAGCAGTGGGATTTGACCAAATGTATACAGGGGGGAAAATAACATACATACACACACACTCACACATTGAGTGATATAATTTTAAAAAGATATTTGAGAATCCAATTTTAGTCCTTTTTCAAAGAAGAGAAAAATTCATTAGCATGGAAAATATAATGGATGGATATTTTATATTTTTTTAAAAGGAAGTTTCAGAAGAAATCAGTAACTAATAATTCTCTCCTATGTTTGTAAAATTGTTGAAATACTGATGTATGAATGTACCTGAATAGGTACAATGTACCTGAATACAAAAACATGAGAAGGTATCAGGTTGGGAATTCAGTGGAAACCTATAAAATTTAAGTTGCTTAAATATCACTTTTCTCCTTCTGCCTAATCTTTACCCTTTCTAAAGATTAACTAAAATGCTTACTGGAGTTGCTTAGGCTCAACTGTAAGAGATCAGAGATACAAACATTCTTTCTAAAAATACATACCAATAAAACATGTTTAATGCCTTTATTCTTGAGCCAGTAAAGCCCCTGGCTGGTCATCTTTCAAAGAAAGGGATAGATATATATTTTGTATTAGGTGTTTGCCAGTTGAAGGTGGAAAAAAGAGAGAGCTGGATTTAGTGGGAAAATAGAACCCTGAATTGCTTTTACAATTTAAAGTGTTTTCTTAAATATTAAAAAATGTTGAAATAGCATATATATGTATATATATGGAATTATAGTTCACAAACCTCTTTGAATATATTATTTTATAATCTTTTGAAATAGGTAACAAAAGGACTATCTTCATTTTATGGATCAGGAAAACAGAATCAGAGAATTAAGAAAGGGAAGCAGTCATTCCATGAATAAATGAATGTATGTATGGAATGAATTTTGACATGCAAACAAAAACATCAAGTTTGGAGTTTGTGTTATTCTATCAAAACATAATGAGTTACACTAATTTTACTTAAATAATCATATTGACCCTGAGTATGATCAACTGTCTAGAAGCAGCTAGTAGTTGAGTAGAATACTTCCTTGGGAGTCAGAAGACCTTAGTTTAAATGTAGTTTCAGAAAATAGCAGCTGTATAATCCTGGTCAAGTCACAACCTCTGTCTACCTCAGTTTCCTCATCTATATAATGGAGATTTTCAAAGAGCTTTGAAAACCTTAAAGTTTAGCAATATAAAACCATATGTTTAACTAATGTAAGATAGTCCTCTAAGCGCATAAGCCCAAAGAGCCTAGAACTACCACCAGTCAGTCAAGACTTTAGATTCTTCAGATTAGGCAACAGTAAAAATAGATATGACTTTAAAAGCAAACAGGAAAAACACATTATACTTAAAGATACCATACATAATAAAACTATATTGATATTTAATAGGTATATGCCAAATGAGATAACATCTTAATGCTTAAAGGAATGTTTGAAGGGAAAGTTATTTGAATCAAAGGAAGAAAGCGACAAAAATTAAAATAGCAGGAAAGCTCCACATGCCTTATTAGACCCAGACAAATTTAGCAAGATGATTAATAAGAAAGGTGTTAAGGTATTAAATAAAATTTTATAAAAATGAGATATGATAAATCTCTGATAATTATTGAATATAAAGGAGCATGCACTAATATAAATGGAATGTAATAATTTAATTTTTAATATAATTAAAAATATAATATTCATAATAAATATATAATAAACAAATAAATAAAATTATATAAAAGGAATATAAAGGAGAATGCACTATACATTGCATCTCACAAAAATTCTGAATGCTGAGAGAAATTATTATGAATAACCAATGATTTGAGAAGATCCAAAATTTACTCCTTTCCAAAGTCCTCATTTCAAATATTCAGTCTCTGAGGTTAAAATAACTTTCTCCTCTATCAAACCCCAATCACCCAAACAAGGAATCTCTAATCTAAGCTGAATTCCACTAAATGAAGCTTAGGTGAAGGTGGATCCATTGTCTAGATTGCCCAAGGCTGGGAGTGGTCTAGGTATAAGGATAGTCTCTCTGTCTAGTCCCCCACTGTAATATTCATTCCCCCCTTAATTATTGACCAATCAGAGTTGACTGCCATCCTCAGGAACATCCATCTTCCAAGGGCATATAAGCCATGAACCCACTGCCATTATTGTCTTTGACATTTGAGAATGCCACTGACCTTTTATTAAAATCAAGCATTATTAATAAAATGACTAATTACTAAGAAATTGTTTCTCAGACTTTTTGAATGCCATAATGCATTAGGATATAAAAGCACAAGAAGAAAATAACATAAAAACAGAAATATTAAACACATAGTTTACTAACTATAATGCAATAAAATAATATGTAACAAAGGTCTTTTAAATGAAGGTTTAACATAAAATGGTCTCAGCTAAGCTAGTTCTTATAGGGATATATATATATATATATATATTTAGAGAGAGATACATAAACATATGTGTATATGTGTATGTATATATACATGCATGTATATATGCACACATACATACATACATACATAGCTTTATCAACAACAGAAAGAAC
Organism: Petaurus breviceps papuanus; assembly: GCF_028583685.1. Lineage (NCBI taxonomy): Eukaryota > Metazoa > Chordata > Mammalia > Diprotodontia > Petauridae > Petaurus > Petaurus breviceps. The sequence continues at coordinate 12,294,447 of NW_027185779.1, read as the reverse complement.
AGAACAATTAACTGGACATGTACCTAAAAAGCTGAAAAAAACAATGCATAAAAATGAATATACACTGAATTAGAAATTGGGGAGATCAAAGAAGAGATGAACAAAACAAAAAGCAATAAAAGCAATGGATTGAGAAACAAAACTAAGAGCTCTTTGTTTTCTAAGCTAATAAAACTATTTGCTACTTCAACTTTTTAAAAGAGTAAACAAAACTAAATCTTCAATATCAAAAAATGAAAAAAGAAAATTCATAACAGTTGCAGATGATATAAAGAAACTATCATGAAGAGAGAAAATAGAAAGAAAACCACAGACAAATATGTCTAATGAATACTGATAAAAATTAAATAAAATATCAGCAAAAGGCTTAAAAATCTATTAAAATGATTATACACAATGGTCAGATTATATTTACACTGGGAGAGCAATGTTTGCTCAATACAAGGAAAAAATATAAATATAATAAACCATACTAATAAAAAATTATAAATACAATCTGGAATATCCTCTTTTTTATCTGGCTATAGTGAGAGACAGACAGACAGACAAACAAATGAACACAGAGATAGAAAGAAACAAAGAGACAGAGAGAGATGCTGTATGCCCCTGAGTGCTAGAGACCATGAGTCCTCTTGACCTGGGACCAATAGGCAGCCCCTAAATATAGGCTCTTTACCTTTGTCTTTTCTTGCTTAATGGGAACAGATGTTATTGATGGGTACAATCCTGTGAGCTTTGAAAGGTCAAATATCAAGTACTAGAAGTCTAAGGACTAGAATCCATGTTAGGATTTGCCAGAAGCCACATTGTAAGGATCAAAGTCTCAATCAACCTGTTTGACAGAGCATAGATCAAAGGAAGATACTAGGGAGATAAAGTGATTCATCTATCAACTATGCATAATTCAGAAGTGAACTTGGTGGGGTCAATGCTATATAACTACTTTTAGTTAAAATCCACTCCACCAGAGATCAAGGTGGAAAAGGGGAGAGTGCGCCCCTAGGTATTGGAATGAAATACTTTGTAACTTGCTCTTGTTATACCTAAACATCTCTTTTAAAAATATTTCTTTGTTAAATGTTGCTTTACAAAAGTTATTTGAAGTTAGTTTGTTAAATGAAATTGGGGCACTGATCATGGCAGTTAACATTTCAGAGAACACATCAGAATAGGAGCTTGGATTAATAGCATTAGGGAAGTACCCCCAATCCCAAGGGAATCTTCCCAGAAAAGTGAGGAGAGAGATGGCAAACTTACTTTGAGGGACCCAGTTACTGTGAGAGTGGGAGTCCAGAAGGTATAAAGGCTACATACATATATTAAAATAGTTAAATCATCTTAGATATATAGCTACTTAGAGATATAACTATCAAAGTACCTGTGTTCAATCAACAATGGTGATGTTAGGGAAGCATAGACCAGAGATATATGTTCACTTAAGGCTTTTGCCAAAAACATGGTGTATGTTTAGTACAAAATATAAACAACACCATGAATAGCAACCCACACTAGCAAAATGAAGTAGATACAAAAATTGCATTGTCCATATTATAACAGGAACTAAATGGTAAGAGTGATGAATTAGCCAATCAACATGTATCAGGAATTGCTGATGATCATGATCTATTTACAGAACAGCAAAGTAGGTGATTAAATTAGATCATATTGGGAAACAGGACAAATGTCTTAAAACACCATTTTACTTATGTTATACACACACACATATGTATGTATGTATGTATCGCACTAGTTTTCTCCTAACTTTTATATTATATAGCTCTGGATCTTAACAAAGATCAAACATAAAAATGACTCAAATATCAGTGAAAAGATGAATGGTAGGTATCAATAGGAAACATCATGCTGCCAATGATGACTTGTCAATGAGGTGGTATTATCGAGTATATGAATAAGTAGAAAAGAACTGGACCAACTATGTCAATATTGAATGATAGGGAAAAGCTGTGCATAACATGTGGGTTATAATGATACCTGGAAACATTAAGTAGTAGAGCTTTTGCTTTTTTGGATGAATTGATGCTCAATGGAGGGTTTATGAAAAGGCGAAAACAAGAATTCTACATTATATAAAGGCTGTAAAGGGTCTGCATCAGTGGAAGAAGTACCCCTTATCAGAAAAATCATGGATTCATCACATTACTTCTGTTTATGGGGAAAAGAATTGAATCATAATGTTAGCTGTTATTTATATGTTTGTTTACAGGTTCATCTTTCAACGTGAATAGGAATTTTGAAGGAAGATACATAGTTCAGTGAATAGAGGACTAAGCCTGGAGTCAGAAGGACCTGAGTTCAAATCCAGCATCAAACACTTACTAGCTATATGACCTTGCGTGAATCTTTTAGCCTCCATCTTTTCCTGGTTCCTGAACTATAAAATGGGAATAATAATTATACCTACTGCCTAGGACTTTTGTGAAAATAAAATGAAATCATATTGTAAAGCACTTAGCACAATGCCTGACATATAGTAAGCACTTAATAAGTGTTCATTTCTTTCTTTTCCTTCAATCATCTAACCATTATCAGCCAATTACTATTTTTTGCTACTTCATTGGCTGTTTAGTAAGAGCATAAACATTTGTATCATAGGTATAATTTCCTTTTTCCTGGTGTATGATTAGGATCTTTTCTTAATAATAATTTTTAATTATATTATAATATATAATTACATATGTTATAAATAATAAATTATATAAATTTAATATATTATACATGTTATTTAATATATAATAAATTAAATAAATCCTTTCTTAAAAATAAATGTTCTCAACCATTAGCTCTTATTCCTAGTCTTTGTTAGAACGCTTCTAATGTTCTGAATTCTTACTCTGAATCACATCACTCCTAGGGCTAATAAGTTGCTCAGGTACTTTAATTCACTTTGGCATCATAAAACCTTTCAGACTTGTCAAATAGAAGTATGAAATATAAAAGGGTCAAAGAATAATAATTAAGTTTATTGATTCATTCAATAAACCTTACAACATTTATATCTCTGAAAAAATAATCTTTATCTATGTAATATATCCTCCTTGTGAAGATCAAATTTTAATAAATGCGAAATGCTTTGGAAACAAAGTTACATGAAGGCTAGCTATTACCATTATGATTAATCTTTACTTGTTTTAGGAACTAATTAGATTTTTGCAGAAATAGTTTCCAACTCTTATCTTGTGCTTTTTTTTTTTTCTTTTTGTTCTATACTTTTGTTACTGCTTTGGTAAAACTAAGTCTCTTTCATAGGCTTAAATAATCCTTAAAAAGCTTGAGTTCCCTATACCTACAACAACAATTATAGCCCTTTTAATAAGTGATGCATGCTTTTTACGATTGCTAATTTTTATACAACTACTTTGAGCAAAATCCATTCTTGAAAACCACATAAGAGGTACAGACAAGATGGCCGAGTAAAGGCAAAATTCATCTGAATTATCTATCCTCAACTTGAGTTCTGGGGTGACAGAACCAACAGAAGTTTGAGGTGAAACAATTTTCCAGTCCAAGACTACCTAGGATATTGGCAGGAAATGTGAGTCTCACCAGAGTGGTAGTTGGGTCTGGAGCAGTACAGCATAGGCCACACACTGGCAAGCCAGTAGCAAGTCTTAGAGGCAAGTAAAGCAATGGTGGTGGCAGCTTTGGGTACTCTCAGACCACAGATGGTAAGGGGTTTGGACATCCTGTCAGAAGGAGATTACTGAGGACTCTTTGCTGGCACTAAGTACAAGACCATATTGCATTGCCTGCACACAGTTAAGGGTCACAGTTTCAGGGCAAAGAGAAGGACTAGCTCTTCTGCTTACTCACAAGGGAGGGTGGTCCTAGTCTTGGGTCAAGGCAGAAAGAACTACTAGTACTTGCAGCCACAGGAGATCAAGGGCCCAAGTCACATTTCCTGGGACATAAGGAGCAATAGCACTTGCAGGCCCTGGTCACAGTTCCAGAGCTTCTTATGGTTTCTCACAGACCAGACAAGCTAGGAAAGCAATGGACATACCTCTCCTTGGATCATACTTTCTTAGAAGAAGCAAAAACTTACAAATAGCCAGAACTAGCTCTGAAAACAACAGCACCAAAAACCGAAACTTGGAATAATGATCCCTCCACATCAGTAGCAGATTCCAACTTTAACATATATTTAAACATATAGAAAAAGTTTGGAAAATGAGCAAATAATAAATAGAAAAATTGACCAGACAAAGGTCCTATGGTGACAGGGAAGATCAAGACACAAACTCAGAAGAAAACAATGAAGTCAAAACAGCTTCATGCGAAACCTCAAAGAAAAATGTGGATCAGACACAGGCCCCAAAAGAATTCCTGTAGAGCTCAAAAAGGATTTTTAAAAATCAATTAGGAGAGGTAGAGGAAAAATTTGGAAAAGAACTGAGACTGATAAACAAAATTATGAAAAGCGTCAATATCTTGGCTAAATAACCACAGAAGAAAGTAACACCTTAAAAATTAGATTGCCCAAATAGTAAAAGAGACACAAAAATCTAGCGAAGAGAAGAACCCCATAAAAAGCAGAATTGGTAAAATGGAAAAGATGTACAAAAAATTCACTGAAGAAAAGAATTAGAAAGTAGAATTAAGAGGACACAGAGCCAAGATGACAGAGTAGAGAATATATATACAAGAGCATGAGAACCAACACAAGATTGGGTGAAACAATTTTCCATTCTAAGACAACTTAGGAGATATACAAGGAAATTCTGTCTCACTGGCATGTTGGTGGGCCCCAGGAACAGTGTAGCCAACAGATCACATCACCTTAAAAGCACTGAAAACATACAAATTCTCAGAGCTAGCTCTGAAAATATCAGCAAGAAAGGTAATGAGAATCAGCTGGAAGTCTTTCCACTAAGATCAGGTGTGAAACCAGGATGCCCTTTTGACCACTATTTTCAGTGTTGTTCTGAAAAAGCCAACTATAGCAATAAGACAAGAAAAATAAATGAAAGTAGTCAGAATGTGAGGAAATAAAACTATGATTCTTTTCAGATGAGTATGATATACTTAAAGAATCAACTAAAAACTAGTTGAAATAGTTAACTTCAGCAAAGTTGCAAAATATAAAATAAAACCACATAAATTTTCAGCATGTCTATATATTATGGGCAAAGTTCAGCATGAAGATTACTCTATTACTACTATGTGCTATTTGAAATAACTGCAGACAATAGAAAATATTTGGAAGTCTACAAACCCAGGAACTATATGAACACAATGGCAAAACACTTAACATGAAGGAAGTAAAGGGTAAGTTGATCCAATATGATTAAAATGACAATTCTACTTAAATGAATTTAATTATCCAATGCCATCCCAATCAGCAATACTGCTACTAGGTCCTTATCCCAAAGGAAAAAAAAAGAAGAAAATATATATACAAAAATACTTATAGTAACTCTTTTTGTACTGGCAAAAACTGGAAATGTAGGGGATGTCCATCCATTGGGGAATGTCTGAACAAGTTGTGGTATAGGATTGTGATGGAATCACACTTAGTATGATATAAGAAATGATGAGCAGGATGCTTTGAGGAAAAGCCTGGGGAGACTTATATGAACTCATACAAAGTGAAATGAGAAGAGCCAGAACATTATACACAGTAACGACAATACTGTTTTATAATGAACTTTGAATGACTTAGCTATTTTCAGCAATATAGTGATCCAAGACAATTTCAGAGGACTTATGAAGAAAAATTCTATCCACATCCACAGAAAGGCCCAATGTAGTCTGAATGTAGATCAAAGCATACCTTTTAAAAACTTTATTTTTCTTGTTTTTTTTGGTATGTTTCTTTTGTCACATGACTACTATGGAAATATGTTTTGCATGACTGCACATGTATACTCTATAGGAAATTGCTTGCCTTCTCAAGGAGGGGTAGGGAAGTGTAAAAGGGAGAGAATTTGGAACTCAAATTAAAAAAATGTTAAAATTGTTTTTAAATGTAGTTGAAAAAAATAAAACCTGTTTCAAAAAAGAAAAAAAGATATGTGAGTACATGTTTGCATGCCCATGCATGTGTGACAGAATTCATCACTTTACTGCCAGATAATTAACTGAAGGTGTGGGGGAAAAGCTCAGTCTAGTCAAGATCAGATGTTCTAAGTCAACCTAATATAGATTATATATACTCATAACTATTGTTGTCAAAATTGAAATTATATCAAAATTATGTTTTGTCCCAAGTAATTTACACACCACTGTATTTGCCAGGCTTTTAGATTCAACTTCTTTTCCAGGACGATTTTCCAATCTCTTAGAGATAAAATCATTTTAATTTTCCTGTTGAGTTGTCATTCTTATCAGCTAGGAAGATCCTGGGTAATTGCCTTTCACACACCCCTGTTTTTCTTCCCACTCATGGCACCACAAAATTTAGTTTAAACAAAAAAGAAAAGAAAAGAAAGAAAGAAAGAAAAATTATGGTCTTGGAACAAGTGCCAAGTTTGCCTCAGGCTCTGTGCAAAGAGCTTTACAAAGTGTTATCTCATTTGAAGATGCAGGTTCAAATCCTGTCTGAGAAACTTAATAGTTGTGCAAATCTGGACAAGTGACAGTCTCTCTATCCTTCAGTTTGCTAATCTCTAAAACAAGGAGGTTGGACTCTAGGACATCTAAGGTCCATTCTAGTTTATGATATATGATCTTATGGTAAGATAGGGACTGAAAAGGAGAGTTTCAAAGCAGAACTCAGCTATTACTTTTCATAGATAAGGAATATTTTGTGAAGAACTCATAAAGTTTTTAATGAGAAGTAGTTGATTTTTTAAAATTGTCCATAGGCATCTTTGGATGCTATTTCTCTCTAATATAAATTTTTATTTTGGTCTCATCAATCTTTCAGGATCCATTTGATTATTGTGGCTCTAAATCTATATGTAAAATCTAATGTTATGCCAAGAAAACAGTAGAGATTTTAATATCATTATTTCTGGCATTGTAAAAATGTGTATTAATCTCTTCACATAATTATCTCAGTCAGTGAGCTTGCATATTCACTGTCATCATCCCATTCTTCATTATAACTCCTGTTATCCCTAAATAAAATACATTCTGTTTGCTGATTAATGAGCTCAGCAAGCTGCCATCTGCATTCAATGTTGTTAAATTTCTGTATCAGGAGAATATTTTATGTTGTATATTTAATTCTGCTGCTATATTCTTTTCAGAAGTTGCCTTTTAAGTTTTGTGTGTGAGAGAGATGTGTGTGTGTGTAGTTGCTTATATCAATAATAGAACTAATTCTCTGTCTCTTAGCAAAGGTTTTAAAAACCTTATCATACTGCTAGATCAGTGATGATGCCCAAACCCTCAATCTTCTCTTGCCTGGATATGGTTCTGGTTTATTCTACAGAGTTTCAAAGGAAGATTCAATATATAGTATGTGACCACAGTAGTGTTTGAATAATGACCAAAATAAAAGCAGCACAGCAAAATAAAAATTCACTGAATGTTCTCACTGAAGAAAGGAAATTCAAAGATGAATTTATTTAGGTGAAAATGCATCACTGTATAAAGAATGTGAAGGTTAAGTGAGTGGTGGTCATTAAGTTACAAGGAGTGAGATCATTTTCATAAAAGAAAAGAACATCCAAACAAATGGTGATACTTTAATATAGTTTTTTGGGGGTTTTTTGTTTTGTTGTTTTTGCTTTTTGGAGGGCAGTTGGGGTTAAGTGACTTGCCAAAGTCAGGCAGCTAGCAAGTGTGTCAAGCATCTGAGGCCAGATTAGAACTCAGGTCCTCCTGACTCGAGGGCCGGTACTCTATTTACTGTGCCACCTAGCCCCCCAGATTTTTGCTTATTTCTTATTTGTTTGTTTTCCTTTTTCCCACCTTGTTTCACTTCTTTCTGGATGTATCTGAACATTTGGGAAGAAATATGTGTTGGAGGATGGCTTCTAGTTGAAAATGAGCCATTTTTATTTCCTAATGCCAATATCACCTTTAGGAAGTCACTTAAATTCTATGGACCTTAGTTACTGCATCTAAAAATGATAGCATTAGAGGAGTTATTCTCTAACTTTGCCTCTGCCTCTAAATTTTTCAAAAGATGATGTACCTACTTATTGACATCTCTAGAATGGAAACATCAGGAACTACTGCAACTCCATTCCCGGACTGTCTTGTGGCAACCAAAATCACCATGAGGCCCCTACACTTTGGGTAGTGTTTGGGTAAAAAATAATTTCAGGAAAATTTCTGGGGTAAGTTAGTCCATAATCATTTATTAGGCACCTATTATGTGCCAGGAACTATGCTAAGCACGAGGACATTATAGAACCCCAGATACACATTTAGAAGAATAAAAATTAAGGCAGGAACAGGACTATGAGTCTATGCTATATTAAAAGCTAATAAAATAGTTATGAGTACTAATCCTATGAATCTGGTTTGAGCTTAGTGTATAATTAGTACATATTAGTACTGAAAATGCAATATTATGTTTAATTCCTTAATAAATGCTTGATGAATGTATAAAACATGGACAAATGAATAGTTAAATAATCAACTCCAATTTAAAGATAGGAAAAAATGAGAATCTCTATGCAGTGTTTTATAAAGTAATAAATCAAGGTCCATGACTGGGTCATTCATAGCAAAACCAGTTTTGCCTAATAAAGTATTTTGTCAACATACTTGTCTCAAACTGGTATGTACTGTTCTATCAATAGGGAGTGTTCAAGTCAAAATATAAGGGTGCAAACCAAAATGGTGAAGCCAAGCTCTTATTCCTTCCTCTCCATTAGACAATTAAAGGCAGCCTGGAATTAAAAAAAAAAACACTACCCAGGCTCTAGGAACCCCCTTGAACTCTGACTAAATCATCCCATTTGATGAGGCATTTGCATGAGGCCATGAGTCTTTCATTGTGGCTGGACCCAGACCTCTGTTACTAGCCTAGCCCTTCATTGTCCATCTACTTCCCACCTTTGAGCCTGAAGACCCTCCCCAAACTCCTCCTCTAGACCAACTCTAGATTCCTCCCACAACCTTCTGTTTATAAGAACCCATCTCACTCCATGTGGTGTGAGAGCACCATAGATTTTACTAGCACAGACTTACTCTGTGTCCAATACAAGCAAACTTTTAATAAACTGCTTTTCTTTGGCTGAGAAGACTTGAGTCAAATTCTTTCAGCAGGACCCAGCATGTTGGTATTTTGGGGTCTCCAGGGCAATCCTAACCCTCTTTGTGGGAACCTTTTCATAACCACTGGACATCATGGCAGACTAGACTTATATTGCTTGTCTCTAGAAGAAAGAATAATGTTCAAATGGGTGAAAATTTCAATGAGGTTAACTCTGGTTTAAATTGCACAGCATCTTGCTAAAACTTAGAATTTTCATAAAATAGTAATACAATAGTATTTATGCAGGAGAGCCTATATGATCATTTAAAAAAGATATTATACAACTGAGCATTCATGCTTCAGATCAGGGACTGATTTTATCACTAAGATCCCTTCTAACTCTGACTCTATGAATCAGCTCCAATGTGTTAGAGTAGAAAGAACATGGATCCTGAAGTCTGAGAATCTGAATTTGTGTGGCTTTTTCTGATTCATTCTCATTATTTTTAAGAAACAAAAGAAAATATTCCTCAGCTCACAGCATCTTTTCTCACTGAATCTTTTGAATGAATTCAGAATGAAGTTACAGTGCTTCCAAGGAACAGTATAAAATTTTTATACTCATAATGTGAAAAGCTTTCAGGTGAGACATGGATGAAGGCTCAGTAAATTTAAAAGGCCTTCATTTTGGTGGGACTGGGAGGGGTCTAACAGTGTTGAGCAATGAATTACATGAGGTAAAGTACTCTGGTGAGGCTGTTCCAGAATAAACCATGTTAAAGTGACAGTGTGTTTACATGACATGTAAAGTATATTTAGATTCACTCTGTGGGTCCCACTGCTGCCTTGCCTGAGGTCTCTGCAGATAGGGTTTCACTGATATGCTTTATACAGGTTATATATGCAGAGACCCTTCTACATTCTCCTTTGTATACTCACCTGAGGCTCTCAGTTTTCATGACTATTCATAAATATTTACTAGCCATATCCAACACTGTGGTCAAGATGTTTTATAGGAATAATCAAAAGGTTTAATTTTAAGCTTTTCAATTAAGTAGTTTTTGATGAATATAAAGATGCCTTGGAATCCATTCTTTAGCAAATAAATAGCATGCCAAGTCTTTTGATTCCTTTTAATTCTTCTAGTTACTTCTAAGAAAATATTCTTTCTGCTTTCTTTTACCACTATAGAATTATAAGAGCTAAAATATAAGAGCAAAAAGGAATGCCAGGAAGCATGAAGTCCAATATTCACATTTAAAAGATAAGAAATTGAGTCTCAAAGATGTGAAGTTACTTAGAAAGTGTGTGTGGGGGGGTGGGGGGGCAATCTTAGTCTAAGTCTTCTTACCACAAAATCACTTTTCAGTCAATTCTGCAACTTCTATGCTTCCTGTCTCTTTTTATTTTCTTCTATCTACATTCCTTCTACTTGCCCTTTATCCTAATTACCCAAACAAAAGTTCAAAATGGCTTAAAGTTTCATGGACAAGATAGGGAAGAAACCATTGGAATAATCAACACTACATGGCCTATATGTATATTTTTTAAAGCAGTTGGGGTTAAGTAACTTGCTCAAGGTTACACGGCCAGTTATTTCTGGGTGTGGTGCTAAGTGTCTGAGGCCGGATTCAATCCCCAGGTCATCCCGACACTGAGGCCAGTGCTCTTACTCGCTGAGCCACCTGGCCGCCCTTGTTGGCCTATATTTTGACTTGCTTAAAACTCAATAATCTGGTACTAACATATACTACCATTAAATCATTTCGTATTTCTCTCCTTCACATGTACTTTGTTCTTATCTAATTATATCATTCACTTACATGCAATTCCATCTCCCAATTTTGTGTAAGTCCTCCATTACTGGAATCCATTTGTTCCTCATCCCCACATTAAAAAAAAAAAAAACCTGTATTCTTTCAAGGCTTACCTCACACACCGTCTCCCACATAAAGCCTTTAGTAATCCTTTCAGTTATTCCCATACCCTCACTTACCAAATATCCTTGTACATTTTTACATGTATTTGTTTACATTCAAATAGCTATATACATACATATATATGTTATACACCATAAATGTATTCTTCTTCTCCAATAGGATGTAAAATTCTCTGTGACAGATAGTTGGCTTTTTTTTTTTTATCACAAATGCCCAGCACAATACTTTACATACCATTGACCCTTAACAAATGTTCACTTCATTGAGGTGAATTTCATCTTAGTTCAGTTTTAACTTCATAAATAGTCATATGCTCACATTTGGTAGGTATTTTCCCCTTATTGAATAAAAGGCCTTAATTAGTGAGCTTCTTATTTAGTGAATTCCTATCTTTCGTTCAGGTTTGCTCTGATTTTTTTGCTCTGATTAAGCATTGGTCTTTTATTTTTGTTTTTTTTTTTCTTTGACAAAGGTTACTTTTTGTCTCTTCTGCATGGCTGCTTGATCTTATTTTAGAGGTAAGTGATAAATGGCCAATGATATTCCTATACCTTTTAAGCACAACATTTGCTGAGAGATTTAGATCAAAAGCTGTCTTCAAATATTAACTCCTTCTACTACAGAGGAATTTTTACACAAATATTTCCTTTATTAAAAGTACACTCCAATGAGTTGAGTGGCCAATTCTTTCCTTTTACTAAAGATCATAAACATAAAGTTAAGAGGGACCACAGATTTCATCTAATCCAAACCCTTAATTTTAGAGCTGAGAAAACTGTAACCTAGGAAAATTATGTATCAAGGGAGGAATTTAAATTCAGATTCTCAGACTTTAGGATCCCTGTTCTTTCTACTCTATCACATTGGAGCTGATTCATAGAGTCAGAGTTAGAAGGGATCTTAGTGGTAAAATCAGTCCCTTATCTGAAGCATGAATGCTTAGTTGTATAATATCTTTTTTAAATGATCATATAGGCTCTCCTACATAAATACTATTGTATTACTATTTTATGAAAATTCTAAGTTTTAGCAAGATGCTGTTCAATTTAAACCAGAATTTACCTCACTGAAATTTTCACCCATTTGAACATTATTCTTTCTTCTAGAGACAAGCAATATAAGTCTAGTCTGCCATGATGTCCAGTGGTTATGAAAAGGTTCCCACAAAGAGGGTTAGGATTGCCCTGGAGACCCCAAAATACCAACATGCTGGGTCCTGCTGAAAGAATTTGACTCAAGTCTTCTCAGCCAAAGAAAAGTAGTTTATTAAAAGTTTGCTTGTATTGGACACAGAGTAAGTCTGTGCTAGTAAAATCTATGGTGCTCTCACACCACATGGAGTGAGATGGGTTCTTATAAACAGAAGGTTGTGGGAGGAATCTAGAGTTGGTCTAGAGGAGGAGTTTGGGGAGGGTCTTCAGGCTCAAAGGTGGGAAGTAGATGGACAATGAAGGGCTAGGCTAGTAACAGAGGTCTGGGTCCAGCCACAATGAAAGACTCATGGCCTCATGCAAATGCCTCATCAAATGGGATGATTTAATCAGAATTCAAGAGGGTACTTATAGCCTATACCTTAAGGACTCAAGAGAGCTCAAGGGGACTCCCAGAGCCTGTACCTCATAATTTAGGTGAAAAAGTAGGGGATATTCAAGGCAAAAAGATAGAAATTGAAACCCAGTTAGTAGAGGAAAATTTTTGTCTCTTTCACTTAGATCTTGTTGGGCTCAAATTCATTTTCTTGTCAAAATGAAAAGAATGTTGGAGTAGGGTAGGAAACATAAAATAAAACATCAAGATACTTCTTACCCAAATAGCCCTTGTGTTTGTCCTTTGTTTTTGAAGAGGACCATGACATTAGGGTGATGATGGTATGACTTGCAGTTGACTTTTATTTGAGTGAGAGAGGGCTGTACAAAGTCACCAGCCTCACTTTCTCCCTAGAACCATCTGGGTACAGTGGTCAGATATTCATCAAAATGACTGGAGATGGCCCAGGATACAATGGGAGAACCTGGCCCTTCTAGGCTAAGGTCTTTTAAGGTTCTCACTTTGAGTGAATTAACACCCATTCAGTGAATAGGTCTCTTTTAAGTTGTTCCTCAAGGGATGGCCCCTTTAATCTAAAAAAATCAGACTGGGAGGAGAAGACCCTCAAGGTTCCCAGCCAACAGAGAAAACTCATATTTACATTCACTCTGGTAGAAGGGCAGGGACCTATTGTCCAATCTATGAATTCCAGAGTGAATTGGGTTTAAGGCCTGGTCTTTGAGAAAGAAATTTAGCCAGTAAACCCAAAGGGAAAAAGGCAGAGACTTTTGTTACTGATATAACCCATAAGGAACTCTGTAAAACATTTTTATAAAAGCAATACATTCATATATTTTTTTTTCTTTAAATCGAGCACTCGTGTATTTTTTTAAAATTTGTTCTCTCAAGATGTGGGAAAACTAGAACACTAACACATTGCTGGTAAGGTTGTGAAATAATCCAACAACTCTGAAGAGCAATTTGGAGCTGTGCCCAATGGGCTACTTACCCTCTGATCCTGTGATAATGATGGGGTACATGCTCTGCGAACCCCCTAGAACTCTTATTTTTTTTGGACAGAAAAACACCAGAGGGCTTATTTTCAGGGGAGGGCTTATTTTAATGAACATTGACAGCAATTTTAATAAACAGGTAAATGTGAAAAAAAAATGTACCTTTATTCAATAAGCAGCTCTGATTGGATGCAGCTCAGAGCGCGGCGTGCATTTCACCCGGGGGGGGGGTTGGGGGGAACGGTGCATACAGAGGGTACCATAATGTAGCGTGTAGCGCAGGGGATCACCTTCACTACAGTAGCAATCTCAATAGGGCTTATTTTCGGGGGAGGGCTTATTATCGGGAAAACACGGTAGGTATATATCCCAAAGAAATCATTAAAAAAAAGGGAAAAGGACCCACACTGACAAAAAAAAATTTGCAGCAGTTTTTTGTGGTGGTAGAGAATTGGAGATTGAAGGGATACCCATCAGTTGGGGAATGGCTGAATAGTTTGTGGTATATGAATGTGATGGAATATTATTGTTCTGTAAGAAATAATGAGCGGGCAAATGTTAGAAACACCTGGACTGGCTTGCATGAAGAACCAGGAGAACACTCTACATAGTAACAACAACACTGCACAATGCCCAACTTTGATAGACTTTGCTCTTCTCGGCAATGTAATGATCTAGGACAATTCCAAGGGACTCATGGTGAAAAGTGGTATCTACAACCAAAGAGAGAGCTATGGAGTCTCAATATAGATCAAAGCATACTATTTTCTCTGTCTCTTTTTTTGTGTTTTTTTTTCTTTCTCGTGGTTTTTCTTTTTTGGTCTGCTTTTTCTTTCACAAAATAACTAATGTGGAAATATGCTTAATATGACTATACAAGTAGAGCTTATAGCAGATTACATGACATCTTGAGAAGATGGGAGGTAAGGTAGGGAGAGGGAGGAAAAAAAATTGGAACTCAAAACTTTGTAAAAGTGAATGTTAAAAACTATTTTTGCATGTAATTAGAAAAAAATCATATTAAAGTGAAAGAAAAACAAAAATTGGTCTCTTTATGTTACCCATGTTGCCGCTCCTGGGCTCAATCTCAGTTATAACTGGAATATTGATACTTTGACTTACTTTACTTCCAATTTGGGCTTTTTTCTCCTCTTTAAGGAACCTAGTAACCTTTCCTTCACTAGGCTAGGCCCAAACCCCACCCTTGAGCCTATCAAAATATCAATCCATGCTTGAATTGGCCTAGCCCACCATTGCCTGTAGTCTCTAGGTAGCCTCCATTGACCTCATCTGACTTCTTCTGAAGACCCTCCTCAAACTACTCCTCTAGACCACACCTAGATTCCTCCCACAACTTTCTGCCTCCATGTGTGTGAGAGCACCATAGAATGACCTAGCACAGTGTTACTCTGTGTCCAATACAAGCGAATTTTTAATAAACTTTACTTTTCTTTGGCTGAGAAGACTTGAGTCAAATTCATTTGGCAGGACCCGGCTTGTTGGTATTTTGGGGTCTCCAGAGCAACTCTTTATGGGAAACCTCTTCATTTTTAGGCCCTACCACAATGTAAGGCTTATGGCCTCATGCAAATGCCTCATCAAATGAGATGATTTAGTAAGAGTTAAAGGGGAGTTCCCAGAGCCTGTACCTCAAAAGATTGAAGGAGAGCTCAAGGGAATTCTCAGAGCCTGCACCTCATCAAACCTACTAAAGCTATGAACTCAAGTAATCCACCAGGCTCAGACTCCCTCAGCATTTGGGATTTATAAGCATGTGCCACCATACCAAACTGCAGTATCTTGTCTTAGCGTAGAGGAAACCCTGGGTTCTTGAAAGTCATTCAGAAGAAGCATGAAATCTAAGTCTTATCAACCTAGAAGAGCAGTCTATATACACTCAGTGAGGCTTCCTATCAGGTTACCCACTAGGTGCCATTTGGGAAGGAGTTCTGTGGTACAGAAGAGAGAGAGAGGATTCAGGGGCTCAGTAAAAAATCTATTGCAGCATGCAATGAGCTCATGATGTACATTAGTGGAGAGAGTATGCACACAGTTAGATCACATAAACTGGAAATAGCGAAGGAGAGAAAGTGACTGGAGCAGTGACCAGGTATGTGTCTGTTGTAGAAAGACCATAGTTATATTTCATAAACTTTTGGCAAACTCTCTCTCTTTTAAATAAATGCAGTTGGGTGGCTGTAGTATTTAAAGATTGCTAAACATGAAATAAAAGGTTCTTTCTTACTTTTATTTGAGTTTTTAATTGTGGCCCTGGAATCTTTTCTTTGTGATGTTTTTAAGGGTTAAAACTTGAGGATCTAATTCCTTTTGTGACTTTTATATATTAAATTAATTTTATTATTATTTACATCTATAAGTACTTTCATAAAAATTTTAAAGTCAGTGACATAATGGCAACTTTATATTATCATATTGTGTTCACATTTGTAATTTTGAATGACTATAGTTGTAGAGGAGAGCATGATGCTTTTTCTTTATATTCTTAAAATGAATGAACAAAATATGAGTGGTGCACATCACGTATAGGCTATTACAAGATAAATTAAGTTAAAAAGTGGCATTTTTATCCCTCCAGTCTATGAATGGAACCAGTATTTTACAAAGTGTATTGATGCTATTTTGTACTTAAGAAAATGTACCAATCTAAATAAAGAATTCACAGCTCACTTTTATGAAATCTAGTTCAAAGATTCTTTACTATAAAAGATCAATCTGTTGCCACATGCCTTTTCCTAATGTTCTATTCTTCTATGACCTGATGGCCTAAGCAATGTAATGCAGTGTACATCAGTGAGAATTAAGAAACAGCTTTAACCTCGTCACTAGTCTTGATCCAGAGAAGTCTTGTCTTTTGACAATTATGTGTCCTGGAGTCAACAGGCTTTTTTTTTCCTTTTTACTGAATCATTATCTTTCACCCAGCAGGAAAAAAAATGTCTCCAAAAATAGAAAAGTCTTAAATTCATCACATCATAGAATTAGGTGTGATCCTAGAAGGTATGGAAATTTAAAAAAAAATCAGCAAATTAACGTCTCTTTCCTTTTATGTCAATTCACTATGCACAAAAAATGTTAGAATCATCTTCCCACAATGTAATGAAGACTTAGATGGTGACAATATAAGTTTCTCATTCTATGTTCTAATGTTCTGATACAGTCTCAGATCTATGCCACAGGAGTTCTCTCTCAAGGGGAAAATGTCAATTATCCAGGCATGCTCAGTTCTTAGCTACTTTGAGAAGACAGATAGAAAAGGGTTGCCATCATGTTGATGTTCTTTGGCCATAAGTTCCCCTGCAGAAAGATTGAATATTGAGTAACTGAATATAATATCAAGATCACCTAAGTTAATATACCTGAAAATAGACCTATTATATGAAAAGCCAAAAATATATATCTTATAAGCAGAATAGATTTGTTATTCTACAAGAGGTCAATCATGAACAAAGAGAGTTGGACTCTCAGAAGCAGTTTGGACCTCAAATTGACAATATTAGTTGTGTGCTTATATTGGTTGTGCTATCACAGAGTTGTGTTGAATCAGGAATTCTTAAACAATGTCTGAACAAGCCTAAGGCAAATGAAAACATCCTAATATTCTTCCTCTCCACCAAGATATACACATATATGTAGATATGTAGACATATGTGCACATATATATGTACTGTGTGTAAATGTACACATACAATATCAATTGAACAATGTTATACTACAAAAGCTGAATGACAAATAGGATTTAAACTTTAAAAAAGCTATGTTTCCATATTTGTAACCACCTCATTCTCACTAGAATCTTTGAAAATCATAAAGATAATACTTCTTTATAAGTCACAGAAGCTCAAACTTGGAATGAATCTGAGTCCATATAGTCCAAATCTTACCTAAACAATTACCTCCTCTAAATTATCTGCAACAAATAGTAAATCAAACTTTGTTTTGATGAGCTTTTGTGTATGTAAATAAGAAACAAAGCATAACATTTCATTTTTGAAGAGCTTTAACTTTTAGGAAGGTTTTCTTTTTGTCAAACTGAAATTTGTCTCTGAAACTTCTATTTCAATCCAACAAGCATGTATCAGACATTTACTGTGTGCAAGGCACGTGCTAAGTATGAAAAAGTGTCTCTTACATTTTGCTATTTTGGCATAGATGCAAAATGTGTATTAATTAGGTGATTGATTTCTTCATAAACTATGACTTATCAATTGGAATTTGCACAGGTGATAACTATTCACTAATTTTCCAAAAGCAAGTTAGACAATACACATTTCCAAGCACGGTTTGTAGATCTTCGTAGAAACTCTCACATTCTACAATCCATCAGCTCATTCATTCCAGTCATCCTCTTGCCTTCCTCCCTGACACTGGTCCACCAGAAATGCAGAGACCATTTCCTCTAGCCTAAATCCTCTTGTGTTTGGAATCTCATTCTGGGATTGGTCTATTTCAACTGATGACTTAGAGAACACAATACTGACACAGGCTACTATAATATGCTGGCCCAGAACAGAACAGACTTCACATTTTATCTAGTCATCGATCATGGCCAGATTCTTTCCATCTACCATAACACCAAAAGTGTGTTCTCCTCTTCCTACTTCTTCTTTTGGGAAACATAATCAAATCAATCATTGTTTTTTGAAAGATTGTGTCAATTGACTCCCTTATTGCCTCCACCTATTTAGGGACTTTATTCATTCCACTTCACCCTGTGGCAGCCCAGATCAAAAGTTACTTAACTGGTAATCACTTCTTTCTCTGTGTTGTCTCCACATATTAGAATGTAACTTCCTCGAAGACATAAAGTTTTTCATTTTGCATTTATATCTCTGGTACATAGTACAACATTTAGAACATGGCAAGTGCTTTTAAAAATGCTTTCATTCATTCATTCAACAGGCCAAATAAATTTAATGGCATGCTACACCTAACAACATTCATTTATTTGAATATTTAGCATTCCAAATCAAGCCTTCCTCTACTCTTTGCCTGGGTAAATATCCCCAGTTCCTTAATTTCACTGATCATGAGGTACAATGACATCCTGGTTAATCTACTCTGGAAAGATGTGGTACTCAGAATTGAACAGAATGTTCCACATATGACCTAACCAGCAATCAATGTGAAGACCATTTCCATTATTCATCCTTTCCCCTTGTGTTTCTTAACTTCTGTTCTTAGGGAATTGCCTAGGGACACTGAGAAGTTAAGTGACTTATTCAGGGTAACACTGCCAATATGTGTTAGAGGTGAACTTGAGCCCAAATCTTCCGTCATTTTATCCTTAGAATTTTTAGACTTTTTCTGAGCTTTCGCATGTCTGACATGATTTTTCAGAGCACTGACATATTTTTGTTTTATTCATCTTTACACAATTCCCCTTTTGGTACTCATCAAGATTGTTTTTTTTTTCTTTTTTATCTTAATAACTTCAATTTTTAGAGCTTCCACTCTTTCCTGATCTGACTGCTCTTTTAGAATTTTAGACCAAGAGATTCTCCCTCCCCTTCCTTTGAATCCATTGAAATCTGTTCTCCCCAGAACTCGGATGTATTTCAGTTTGACTCCACATTTCTCTCCTTTTCTATAAAAATTTTAAGATAGAGTGGTCACTTTCTTCAAAATTAATATCATTTCTACTTCAGAGACTTGTTCTGTATTATTGAGGAAAAAGTACTCACTTTAAATCTTGCCTCTCACTTATTACTCTTGTGACAATAGACAATAAGAAGACCCTTTACATCTCTATGTTTCAGTTTCCTAACCTATAAAATGTAGAGATTTGACTTCAGTCATTTCAGTTGTAACCAATTCTTGATGACTCCATTTGTTTTTTTGTTTTTTGTGGGATTTTTTGCTTTTGTGGTAGATTTTTGGTAAAGATCCTGGATTGTTTGCCATTTCCTTCTCATTTTTTTAAACAGATAAGAAACTATCGTAAACAGGATTAAGTGACTTGCCCAGTCACACAACTAGGAAATTTGAACTCAGGAAGATGAGTCTTCTTGACTTCAGGCCTGCCACTCCATCTATGGTGCCATCTAGCTGCCCTGGATCAGAAGATCTCTAAAGTCTCTTCCACCTCTAAACTTATGATCCTTTGGTCCTGCTTTTTGTGAAACTCAGGTTCAGAACAACAATTATCTTTATTTGTTCTTTCATTATTTAAAGGATGCAATTCCCACTAAGGCTAGCCAAGAACTAATCTACTATTCTACTTTTGACAAAAGAATCATTAAACAGTATCCAGTTAATTGAAGCTAACCATTACTAATATGTCACATCATATGTACATATCATGTTTTCTTTCCAAATTCCTCTCTTCTGAGAAATTCCCTAATTATTAAGGGAGAATTGTGGGTGTTGTATTGTTTTTGTTGTTGTTGAAATGGAAGGATTAATAACAAAAGTAAATCAGAATCAAATCTTCACCATTAGAAATTACAGATGTTATGTTTAAAGAGTATTAACTTATTAATCAAAGCATAGTATGCAAAAAAAATGTTAGAAAATACAGCTTACTGGCAGGTTACCACAATTTGAAGGGACTTCTTGAATTTGTAGTAAAATATACCTTCATGGTTAGAATTTTATATGAGAAGTTTGCTATCTTTCAGAAGCAAATAGTAGATAAAACTTTACAATCCAACTTCTGATGTTACCTTTCTACTGAAACTGCTTTGTTGAATGATACTAATGATCTCTTGGTTGCCAAATCCAATGTCCTTTTCTCTATCCTCACTGTCCTTGAATTTTCATTAGTCTTTGACTTGATACTCTTTTCTCTCTAGGTTTTTGGGATACTACTCTCCAGATTCTTATCTAGCCTATCTAATTTCTCCTTTGTTGAATCCTCTCAAATCATACTCTATAGGTGTCCCTCAAAAATTGGCTCTAGATCTATTTCTGTTCTTCCTTTATACTATTTCACTTGGTGATCTCATCACCTCTCATGCTATTAATTGGCATGTTGGTGCTGTTGATTCACAAATCTACTTATTCAGCTTCAAATTCTTGGTTGACCTACAATGTCATATCTCCAGCTCCCTTTCAGACACCTCAAATTAGATGTCCAGTAGACATCTTAAACTCAATATATCCAAAAGAGAAGTTATATTGTCCCCTGTTTCCCCTACCAACACCCCTTGATGCTACTTTCTCTATTACTGTAGAGGGAAACATTGTCTTTCTCTCAGTCCCTCTAATTCACAACCTAGAAGTCTTCCTGAACTCCTTACTCTCTCTCAATGGATACCCCCCATCCAATCTGTTGCCAAACCCTGTCAATTTTACATTTGCAACATCTCGCAGATATGTCCTCTTCTCTCCTCTAACACTGACATCACTCTAGTGCAGGCCTTCATCACTTCAAGAATTCAAGTCTGTCCCCACTCCAATTCATCCTCCATTCAACTACTAAAGTGATTTTTAAAAAATACATGTACAATCATTTCATACCCCACCCCTACTACATAAATTCCAGTGGCTTCTATTTCCTCTAGAATCAAATACAAAATGTTCACTTTGGCATCCAAAACACTTCATAATCTAGCCCCGTCCTACTTTTCCAGTATTCTTCCAACACATAGTCCTCAATCCAGTGGCACTGCCCTCTTTGGGCTGTTCCATGAACTGGACACTCCATTTCTCGCCTCTGGTCATTTTCTCTGATTTCCCTCATACCTGGAATGGTCTTCTTTCACTTTTCTCACTATAGACATCCCTGAAGGTTTTTAAGTCCCAACTAAAATCTCATCTTTTACAAGAAGCCTTTCCTAATTCCTTCTAATTCCAGTGTCTTCCTCCTTTTAATCATTTCCTACTTATCCAGTATACAGCTTCTTTATACATAGTTCCTTTTGTATTGTTTCACCCATTAGATTGTTAGGTCCTTGAAGGCAGAAACTGTCTTTTGCCTCTTTTTTCTTCTCCAACTCTTTGCATCATGTTTGGCATAGAATAGTTACCTAATAATTCTTGATCAATTGATTAGAAAACTCCCTACAGTAAACATACAAACCTCAAAATATTCTTGAGAATTTGATAAATAAATTGTCTTTAGACTAGAGAAGTGTCACAGATTATGTTGTTGCTCATAATCATTCACACATTTATCCATAAAAAATAAGAACATTTGGGGTGGCTAGGCGGTTCAGTGAATAGAGCCCTGGTCCTTGAGTCAGGAAGACCTGAGTTCAAATTTGGTCTCAGATTCTTAACAATTACTAGTCATGTGACCTTGGGCAAGTCACTTAACCCCAAATGCCCTGCCTTTCCCCCTCCAAAAAAAAAAGACAACATTTTAATGGATGCCATACTTTCAAATATTTTTAATCTCTAAACTACATAGAATGAAAATATTTCCAACTATAGAGACCCAGCAGAAGAAATAAAGATCAAGGGTGGCTGGGTAGTACAGTGAGTAGAGCTCCGGCCCTGGAGTCAGGAGGATCTGAGTTCAAATCTGGCCTCAGACACTTAACACTTACTAGCTCTGTGAACTTTGGCAAGTCACTTAATCCCAATTGCCCTGCCTTTCCCTGCTCCAAAAAGCAAAAAAAAAAAAAAAAAAAAAAAAAAAAAATAGAAAGAAAAGAAAAACAAAAAGAAATAAAGATCACATGGGAACAAGATAAGACGCATATCATACCTATCATCTTGTCTGCTAATAGTTATTACAAAGATATTTTCAGGTAGTCTAAAGAAAATGAGATTACACCCCAATATGTTAATTAATTAAAAAGAAACAGTTATTTAATCCACCTATGCATTAGTTCACAGAACTTGCACATGGAGTGGGAAGACAAGTTAAAATTCTGTCTCAGATAATTAGTAACTCTATGATTTTGGGGCAACACACTTAAACTCTTTATGCCCTTATTTCTTCACCTATAAAATAAAAAGGTTGTACTTGATGTTCTCTAAGTTCCATTCTAGCCCAAAATCTATGATGATATCATTAGTAGGAAACTGACCTGTCTCAAGACTATTTCTAGCTGAATTCAATAAAAAAGCAAGAGATAAAGCTTCATCATCATCATCATCATGACCAACATCTTAATGTTTTCCATATATCACCTTAAAGTTTGCAAAGCACTTTACATATATTATCTCATTTAAATATTGCAACAATCCTTCAAAGGTGGTACCCAGGGTTACAATTACAAAATTTTATAAAGAAGAAAAAGAGGCACAAAAAGATTATGACTTTCTAATCATTGTTCCACTATTAAGTATGAGAAATGGCATTTGAAAAGACCTTTTTGTGACTCCAAGTTCTATGTAATCCAGTGAAAGTATTGCTGAATATAAATGTTCCTTCAATATATCAAATAATCAATATTTATTTGGCATTTTCTATTTACTCATCACAGCACTAGGTATTTTGCAAAGACAAATTTGAAGGAAAATATGTAGATTCTCGGCCCTAAAAACATTTACTAGTTATTGGAGGCTCATGACTTAACAATATGGATCAATTGGGTCAAAAATAAAAATTTAGAATTAGAATGAACCTTATGGATCATCTATCCCAACTCTTTCATTTTCCAAATGATGAAAATGAAACGAAAAAAATTAATGTAATTTGTCCAAGATTACATAAGAAATACATAAATATATGTACACATATATGTGAGTATACAGATAAAAATTCTAAATTTTCTTTTATGCATATACATATATAGAGAGCAACACAGATATTAATGGAATGTTAGAATATATCGTAAAGTCTATACATTACATGAGTAAGTATACTGAAATCCTCAGGAGTCAGTAAGTAGAGATACTATTGTATGTAATAGAATTATCTTTTGAAAACTTTGAACTTGACCTTTCATTGGAATGCATTCTGGTTACTAAGTCATGACAACAATCTTAGATGCATGTTTGTATTTTCTTGCCTATTCCTAGATCAAAAAAAAAAAAAAATACAGTATGACATTTAATTAAGTAAATGATTAGGAGGATTATAATTAGGTTTCTATGGCCTTAGGATGAATTCTGAACACCTGCAATCATATTTGGGATTACAGATATGAATTACTGAATTAAGTCTAGAGAGTCAAAATGGGCAAATCCAGCATTTGCTTCAAGTATGTTCTGAAGGGAAATCTCTATTCTTGACTATGGCCACAAGAAAATCTAACACCATTATAACCAGTACCACACATTCTCCCCATTCTGGGAGATTAAGTGACTGATAAGATCCATTAGAAATTAGGAATTCAAGGCTCATATACAGTCTTTAGTAATGGTATATAAAATAGAGACTTTGGAAAAGTATATAAGTAGCAGAATATTGTCCTTTAGTCGCATATACAGATAAAGTTCCAAATTAGGCAATAAAAGTCTACACCATTCATTGATTGGCTGTAGTCACTAAGGCTTAATTTTTGTGATTTAATGAATTGTATGTATGCCAGTTACAAGAACAGGGTAAAGGAGACAGACTCCCATTCCCCATGTAGAAGACTGTTACTGCCCACATAGATGTGTCTTCATAGGGAAATAAGGGAAACCTGAAAAGTTGTACTCATCAGTTTTTTGGGTTCCTTTTTTGTTATCTGTTTTTTTTTCCTATTATCTATTTAGTGCTTTTCTTTGTTTTTGTTACTTTCCTATTTGACTCAACCTTATCAAAACTTGACCCTGAAATTGTGACAAGTGTTCACCTATCACAGAACAAAAATTAGAACAGTTCCTGGCTGAAAAGAAATTTAAAAGTATTGTGGGAAAATTAAAATAGACCAACAATGCCATCATTGACTATCCTGATTATCTGGGAGTAAACCAACATTTAGAAGATTGGATGGATAATTTCAATCCATAGTCCAGATGGACAAACAACAAATTCATAACAGGAATACACTGTTATTGCTTATGTTCCCAAGTGCAACTACTAAAATAGGAAACCACTTCTCATTAAGAAGAAATTAAAATGGTCAAATAAGGCCTTGAGGCAACTTCAATATAACTTTCTTGAGAAATATGGGGTTACTTTTGTCTGGGTCAGGTAGATTTTAAAAATCAATACTTCTAATTACTACACCATGGTGCATATATGAACTCATATATTATCTTCTCCTTTGTAAATAAATCCTGGAAAATTAATTATTAATAAGAGGATTATATAAAAATGGTGATAATTCTTCATAGTCTCATGTCAATATGAACCTATAAAGAAAAAATGTGGTTTGTTTTGCAGATACAATTATAAAAATAAGTTCTTTCTACATTTCTTTTAATATAGATTGGGATGGCAGGCATTTATTGCATCCAAGATAGTTTCAAGATTTCCATGTTATCTGTATAACAATCAAATTTATACAAAATCAAAATTATCAATTCAATGTGTAAGAAGATTCCAGATCTTTTTGATGCAAGCAAAAGGTCATTCTCTGAAGTCATTTTCCCCTGGAGGAAATCAAAATCCCCTGAGGAAATTCTTTAAATTAGCTTGTGATATTGAACTGCCACATTGCCTCTGCTGAAGAATTCTCCATAGTAAAAGCATTTTCTGAAAATGAAAACAGTCTCCCCTTCATCAGGTAAAAAAAAAAAATCAATTTTAGTAGGGTGGATAGAAATCTGGGTGGGCAGATGGTAAATGGAACTTAACCTGATAATAGTACAATAGAGGAAGAAAATAAAAATGACTTCTACCTAAACCCTTCAGTAACTATTTTTATGTGGTTAGTTGTTGCCAGATATTTTTTAAATGCATTTTGGCATATGGCAGATAGTCCTGAAGTCCAATTTTTACAACCTGACTCTAAAATCTGGAAAATGTTGCTCTAAGCAATTTTAGTCAATAATATTAAGTCTATTAAATTAATGACCATTTTGCCAAGATTATAAATTTACCTATTTTCTGACTTGCCATACACTTACCAGTTCCAAATATAATGCATCATTACCTGCTGACTTGTCAAGCAGTGGTGAATTCTTTTTCACAGAATGTTAGACATCATAGAAATTCCTTTCCTTCACAAATTAAGATGTGATTTTCATTATTTATCATCCAGTCATAAATTCTTTTTTTTTCATTATCAGTTGTTACTATATTCTTTTCTTGTCCATAGCAACTGCCTTTCCCCTCTATAAATCAGTCCAGCCCCAGGATTCCACTAAATTTGCTTTGGCAAAATGGCAGGACTACATGTGTATATTTGCCTTGCTACAATCTCCCACTCCACAACAGCCACCAGTCCAGGAAGAAATATTCTGCTGATCCCATTCTCTATTCTAGGGAAGATAATGTATTCAACATTGGAGTGAGTCCTGGGGTAGAACTGACTTGATTGAGGTTAACTCAGGTGTGCTTTTTTTTTTTTAACCCCTCTATAATTGTCCTGGCCCCAGTATTCGACTGAGCAGGTCCAAACATCTGTTCTGCTGTTCCACTCCCATTAATACTAGTCACCACTGGAGGAATTCATCCATGTTAGTGCCATTCATGCTACATTTCTCCCCTACTCTTCTTTCCTGCTTTTGAAATTATGAAGTTTTCAGTGAGCTTCCATTGTCCCTCCAATAACCTTCTACTCTGCCCTTCTCATTATGCCCTGGAAAAGAACTTGTATTTAATTTGTATTATTTACATACATACAATGTAGTTTTTCTCCAAAATCCCCCAACCCTTGTAAAATAGAATTTAAGCCCTTGACAGGATGTCAATGTTTCTGTGTATTCCCAATATATAGCACATTACCTAGAACAAAGTATGTTTTTAAAAATACTCATTGAATTAAATTATTGTCAATTATATTTGAGTTTCTAAAAATCAAATGAATGATAGTGTGTAAGAGATATGAGGTGTTCTAGTTATCATCACAAATTTATAATATATATTTTTTAACATGATTCCTCTGTGAAACTATGCTTTGCGAAAAATTCAATGTGGTCTTCCTAGAGACAGATGTCTAATAAAATAAGCAGAGTAAAAATAAATTTTGTAGGGATGGCTAATAGAGGGTATCAGTGGTATGCAGGGTTAAAGTCACAATGAAATTTAAAGCCAAACTATTAAACTATTGGGCATGGAATTGGATGTTAAGGCAGGAATTGTGTACATCACTAATTATAAAAGGATACTATCAAGACTAAGAACATAACAAGACAGAAATAATGCTATAAAGAAATTTTGTATACTGCTTCAGATGAACTGATGTAAAGAAAATTCAAGTGAAAAAGTTTGAATCCAAGATAAATATGTAACAAGTACAATGTGAAGAAAAGCTGTACACCAAGAAATAAGAACATAATTTTTTTCCGAGACATTCATTGAGTAATCTGAGAAACATGACTGAATAGGAAAACAAAATGAACTTGATTTTAATAGGCCTCAATTAGTATTAAAAACAATGGAGAAAAATAAATTTGCTTCTAGTTTACTCAATACTAAAATTCCACTGAAACAACTCACATACTACCACCAACAAATTCAAGGTAACCTATATGGAATGTGGATCATTTTCCAGGCATCATTTTTCAATGGTGATTGATTTATTCCTGCTTCATCTGCAGGTACCACCTCAATGAGGGACAATTTTCACATTCTTTCCCAAAGGTTCTTATCAGGTATTTTTTTTTTTTTACTGATTGTCTGTCTCAAAATGCATTAATGGATTTGAAGCAAGGTATAATCACTATGAAAGGATGCTTCAATAATCAACAAGGTCAAAGGATGATTGAATTATATTGTAGTTATTTCATAATCTTTATTCTTGATTCCTGTGTGTGCTAAGCAAAAATATGAACACGTGAAAGAACTTGTTAATAAATAACCTCTCAATTTAACATGAGTTCTGCAGAAAGGACTAAAGAGATGTTATTTAAGTATCATAGTTAAATATCATAGTTCTGACTAAAAGTTTAAGTTTGTGAACAGTTGTTCACTATCTTTGATTATCTTCTGATCCATGAAAAAGAAATCAGAATAATTCTGAGCCAATGGTTACTGTATTGAGCTGATGTTACTATAAGACTTTCTGCTTCCTTTTATTGACTTCTGCCCCTACTTGCCCCATTGAGATGGAAAAGTTGCTCAGAAAGCACAGTGTGTAGGTATGGTCAATGTACCTACCAGTCAGAGCATGGGATAAAAGTGAGCATGAGAGAAGCACAGAGCATATGAGTTGAGTCTGACTAGATGGGACACACTAAAGTGCTTGAAATTAGTAAAAATAAGTAAAAGCAAAGCCTAAGTCACTTCTGAGTACCAGTGAGACAGATTTAGGATATGGATATCCAAAGTATCTTCAGCAACTTGACTGTGGCTTTCAGAATGGTAGGGGAAACAGGAAAGAATGTACACTGGTCCATGGGTATCTCTGTGACTTCAAGGTGACAGGGTACTTTTGCAACAAATCACAGTGGTGAAATTTTAGTATTATGGAGGACAATGATGATGATAATCCCTGGAGAGGGAAAATTCCCCATTATCTCCAAAGGACAGGGGAACTCTGCTCAGAAATCAGTGGATCCTGAAAAATGTCTGAAACAAGAAGAGAGTGCTGAATGTACAAACTTGTGATCTGAATTTTGCAAAGACTGGAGATACCCTACATGTTCTCCAATCTCAACAAAATCCTATAATGAAGTAAAAGGGATTTTCACTGTTGATGGTAAAAATAGGCCTAGGATTTTATTAGTTGTTGTTTTTTACATTTCTTTTTTATAAAGAAAGTGAATAGCAAACATTTATTACATGAAAGATAATTTTAATGTTTCTTACTTTACTTTATAATAACTATATTTTTTCATGAAGTAAAAAAGAAATTTCAAGGAGGTGGAGCCAAGATGGCAGAGTAAAGGCAAAGATTTGCCAGAGATCTCCCTCAAAACACTCCAAATACCATTAAAAAATGACTATAAACAAATTCTAGAGCAGCAGAATCCACAAAAAGATGAAATAAAATAAATTTTCATCCCAAGAATACTTGAAAGGTCAGCAGGAAAGGCCTGTTGCACCAGAGTGAGAGAGAAGCCAATGTAGACCTAGCTCCAGCAAACCCTGAGCAGGCCTCTGGGTGACTGAACTCTGGCAGCAGTGGTGGTTTCCAGATCTCTTGATCCACAGATACCAAAGACAATTTGCAAGGTCAGCAGGAAGGATTTGGCCCACATGGGTATAAGTAGAGCACAGTCTAGCATGGGCCACATGAGCACAGCCCTGACCCAAGCAAACCAGAAGCAGATCTTGGATTTAACTGAATTAGTAGTGGCAACTGCTGCTTCAGGAACTCTCAATCCATAGATCGTAAGGGGAGTCAAACAACTGGTCAGAAGGAAATTACACGGGTCTTTGTGCTAGCACTGAAGCAAGGCCCTGTAAACTCTTTTGCTTTGCCAGTACTTAGATCAGGGAAAAAAAAAACAAAAAACTCTGACTATTGAAAGTTACTATTAACAAGGAAGGTAAAGGAAGATAAAAATACACATTCAGAAAAAGACAACAAAGTCAAAGCTCCAATATCCAAAGCCTCCAAGAAAATACGGATTGGTCACAGGCTATAGAAGAGCTTTAAAAATGACTTCAAAAATCAAGTAAGAGAGGCAGAGGAAAAATTGGGAAGAGAAGTGAGAGTTATGCAAGAAAATGATGAAAACCAGGTCAAGAGCTTTGTAAAGTAGATACACAAAAAAATACTAAAGAAAATAATACCTTAAATATCAGATTAGGCCAAATGATAATAGAGGTCCAAAAGGTCAATAAGGAGAAGAATGCGTTAAAAAGCAGAGTTGGTTAAATGAAAAAGGAAGTCCAAAGGCTTAATGAAGAAAATAATTTTGTAAAAATTAGAATGGAACAAGTGGAAACTAATGACATATTAGAATTCAAGAAACAAAAAATACCACAAGAATGGGGGGAAAATGGAAGATAATGTGAAATATCCCATTGGAAAACAACTGACCTGGAAAATAGATCCAGGAGAGATAATTTAGAAATTACTGGATTACCTGAAAATCACTATCTAAAAAGGAGCCTAGGCATCATAATTCAAGAAATTACCAAGGAAAATGGCCATGATATTCTAGAACCAGAGGGAAAAATGGAATGGAAAGAATCCACCAATCACTTCCTGAAAGAAATTCCAAAATGAAACCTTCCAGGAATATTATAGCCATATTCCAGAGTTTGCAATTTAAGGAGAAAATATCGCAAGCAGCCAGAAGAAACAATTTAAGTATCATGGAGCCACAGTCAGGATAACACATGATTTAGTATGTTCTTCATTAAATCATCAGAGGGCTTGGAATGTGATATTCTGGAGGGCAAAAGAGCTAGGATTACAGCCAACAATCACCTACCTAGCAAAACTGAGTATAATCCATCAAGGGAAAAAGTGAATTTTCTTTACCATGGAGAATTTTCAAATTTGATGAAAAGACCAGAGCTGAATAGAAAATTTGACTTTTAAATACAAGATTCAAAAGAAGCATAAGAAGGTAAACAGCAAAGGGAAATAATAAGGCACTTGATAAGTGTAAGCTGTTTACATTCCTACATTGGCAAATGATATTTGTAACTCATAAGACCTTTCTCATTATTAGAGTAGTTAGAAGAAGTATATCTAGACAGAGGGCACAGGTGATATATCTATAGTCATATTAAAAAAGTCTAACACTATTTATTGAGGAAATGTAAATTTCTGTAAATTTTTCTGAGCTACTCATTACTATTACTATACTATTATATTGGCTAATAGGAGAAAAAAAGGTAAATGATAAATGGTGGAGGAGATGTTGGAAAAATTAGACATTGATGTACTGTTGGTGGAGTTGTGAACTGATTCAACCATTCTGCAGAGCAATTTGAAACTATGCCCAAAGGACTATAAAATCATGCATACTCTTTGCCTTAGCAACATCACGACTAGGTCTGTATCCCAAAAAAAAAGGAGGGGGGAAGAACCTGTAAGTACAAAAATATTTATAGCAGCTCATTTCTGGTGGCAAAAAATTAGAAATTAAAGGGGTGCTCATCAACTGGGGAAGGGCTGAAAAAATTGTGGTATGTTATTATGATCTTTCTCCCTGTACATATTTTACTATAAGAAATGATGAGTAGGTTGCTCTCAGAAAAACCTGGAAAGACTTACATGGACTGATACAAAGCGAAATGTGCTGTTTACAAAGTGACAGCAATATTGCAATATGATCAGCTGTGAATGACTTAGTTATTCTCAGCAATACAACAATCCATGACAATTCTGAAGGACCTATGATGAAAATCCCATCCATCCCCAGAGAAAAGAACTGCTGGTATCTGGATACAGATTGAAGCATACTTTTTTTTTAAACTTTTTTTTTTGTTTTATTATTTTTGGCTATGTATTCCTTCACAACATGACTATTGTGGATATGTATTGCATGACTATACATGTACAACCTGTATTGAACTGTTTGCTTTCTCAATGAGGGCTTGGGGATGGAGCAAAAGAAAGAATTTTGAACTCAAAATTTTATAAACAAATGCTAAAAATTTGTGTGTGTGTGCGTGTGTGTAACGGGAAAATAATTAATTAAAATATATATTAGTATAAATAAAAATTTAAAATAAGATATCTTTTTAATAAATCTCAATTTAATGTGTAAGAAGTTTTTTTTTTTTATCATTTTGAATCAATTGGGAGTAGAAAATGCAATTCCATGATTATTCTTCCTAGGGAAATAAGTCCACTGAGAAATGAGAGAGAGAGAGTGTGTTTGGGTATTAATAGTAGCTAACATTTATATAGTTCTTACTATGTGTTAGGCATTATGCTAAAGGCTTCACATTTATTATCTCATTTGATCTTCATAATAACCCTGGGAGGTAGATATTTTTATTATCCCATTTTACATCTGAGGAAACTGTGGCAAACAGAGGTTAAATGTCTTACTCAGGGTCACATATTTGTTAAGTATCTAAAACCTGGATTTCATCTCAAGGTTTCCTGACTCCAGACTCCATGCTTTTATCCACTGTTTCATCTAGAAACATGTAGGTGTGGGAGTGGGTACAATCTGGGTTCCTAATACATTGAGTGCTGTTGAATAATATATTTTATACAAACTCTTAGCTCTTTCTTTTCAAATAATAAATGTACAAAGGAAAGAAAGATAAACATGCCCCATCTAGAAAAAGAACAAAAACCCAAAGTCAAAAAATATTAAGTGCTTACTTCAAACATAAGTCCGATGATCTTTTGTAGTGGTAGCACAGTTTAATACTTAGAGAGAGGAGGACATGGGCTCAGGTCCTACTTCAACACTCTCACTAGCCATGCTACCTTAGACAAGTTATTTAGTTTCTCAGTGTTCCTTAGGAAACTTTTTAAGGCACTAGGAATTTCCTCATTAGAAGTTCCTCATATCAATAAAATCACAGGCCCAGTGACATAGGCACAAAGATGGAAAGATAATAATAATTAATATTTATATAGGTCTCTAAGATTTACAATGGACTTTCCTCAGAACAATCCCATGAAACTGTATTATGTTTGCTTACTGTTTATTTTTGTATTTGTTTTTCCTTTTCACAGACAAGTGGCCTTGAAGTCAGGAAGAATTGGATTCCTCTTACACATATAGATAAGACACTGAGCTTCCCATGTTTCAGGAAGCTATTTAAGACTATAAATTCCAAATAATGTGACATCCTGGATTAGCAAAGGGAATCCCCTTACAGGACAGTTTCCTTTAGCAATGAAATCACAGATCCATGAAATTCCTGTCCCCTTTCAAGAAATGAGACCCAGAGACGCTGAGTGACTTGACCCATGTCTATGCAACGAATAAATGATTGACACTTGGCCTGGATATTAACAACAACAACAGCAATAATAATGGTAATCGGGGCGGCCAGGTAGCACAGCGAGTAAGAGTACCGGCTCCAGCGTTGAGAAGACCTGGAGATTGAATCCCGGGCTCAGACACTTAGCACCCACCCAGAAACACCTGGCCGTGTAACCTTGAGCAAGTTACTTAACCCCAATTGCTTAGGGGCGGCCAGGTGGCTCAGCGAGTAAGAGCACCGGCTCCAGTGTTGGGACGACCTGGAGATCGAATCCTGGGGTCAGACACTCAGCACCACATCCAAAAATAACTGGCCGTGTAACCTTGAGCAAGTTACTTAACCCTGATTGCTTAAATAAAATAATAATAATGGTAATAATATACAATTAGCACTTATTAAATGCCTACCATGTGCCAGGCACTGTGCTAAGTGATTTATAAGGAGTATCCCATTTGATTTTCACAACTCTACGGTGTTTGTACATTATTATCCCCATTTTACAGATGAGGAAACTGAAACTGACAGAAGGTTAAGTGGCTTACTCAGGGTCACAGAGCTTTCAAGTGTCTAATGCCATATTTAAACTCAGGTATTACTGACTTTAGCTGTGGAACTCTGTCCCCAGAGACCTTCAACTGCTCAGGTGCCTCAATGGAAGTCTTTTTACCTCATTTTCTGTTTTTCCTTTTATTCTATCATACTGGAGTTACAAAAAATTTTGAATCAAGGTCTTCCATAGAAGCATAGTTACTTGTACTAGGAGAATAAAAGTAATTAGTAGACTTGCTTTAATTTAAGGTACTGTCTTACTTCTTTAAGGCAATACCATTTCACCAAAGACGGAAAGTAAATCAAACTCCTTCAGGCTTTCTACCCTCCTACTCTGTCCCACCAATTCCACTGTCCACCTAAAGCTTGTTACAGAAAATTAGTCCTTTTGTCAAATGATTAAACCAACTACATTCAATCTTAGGAAACTGGCCAATGGTTACTTTCATTTATGACTTAATGGGGTTGGAAGAGAGAAAGGGAGAAGGAAGATTGCTATGAAAGTTAGGATGAGAACATGGTCAAAAAAAGGACTGGGAATATGTTCAGGAGGCTTGGTGGGGGTGTTACTGTGTTTTTGTTGGTGCTGCTGCTGTTGTTGCTTTACATTTGTATATTCCTTTTTATACTGTTATGCATTCCATTTAATTGTGTGCTCCCAAAATAGATACAAAGCAAAATATGTGGCAATTATAAGCCTCAAAGAATTCCTCAGCATCCTAATATGAATAAAGTCACTAATACTTTGCCAATAATAGTAGAAAACACCTTTCCACTAATATGAAATAAAACATTTTATGTTTTTGTTAATATAAGATATGGGCACCATCTTGGGTTGCTTCTCTTCATAATATCCTATTAAAATAAGAATCTGAATCTTCAATGAATAGCATCATCTCAGCTGCTTTGCATTATGACACACAAATCCCTTACTGTGTATCATTTCCTCCATAAATCAAGCCACTTTGGTGATAGAAAACAAATATTCTCAAAGGTACTAGAAAAATTCAACTTTGAGCTCACTTCTAAAAGACATAAAATATATAAAATGCATTTAATCCTCTAAAGCAATGAAAATTTTTGTCTATAAAATATGAAAGCAAAATTGGGAAAAAAAGGGAGGCAATTTCTGTTTCTTACTGAGAATGTTTGAATGAATTCTCTACTAGGGTCTTTGTTTCTTTTTCTAGCAATTACACTGTGAGCAGCAGTTAGTGCTGAGAAAGCATCTCTGAAAAGCCTTACATGTTGAAATACATCAGGAAGAATCATTTCCACTGCATCCTTTTTAGGTTTTCAGTTGCTTCAGGCCAATACTTAAAAAAAATCCCATCCTTTCTATTCATCCACTAGGATATTGATCCTTCTATGTCCAGAAGGTTGATAATTATATGCATCTCAAGTGTTATCACTTTAGTACACAGCCCTTACTTTATTATACCAGGGTTTTGGGACTGCATACTACCTGTATCACTTAGAAGAATGGAGTTTCATATCTGATTTTCTTTAGGAAAAGAAATAAGGGAGAAGCAAAAAAAACTCAAAAATACAAATTTGTATATTTTCATCCTCTAAACAAAACTCTTCATTCATGAATAATTCATTTCATGTCAACAAACTTTCATAAAGCACTTATTCTAGTAGGATAATGCACATGTAAGACTTTGAAAACTCTGAAATGTTATATATTAGTTATCATCACTATTGTTTTTATTATGGCATAAGACTTGCTGCTGGATATACAAAATTTTTTAAATGCAATCATTGTATTGTTACTATGTGTAATCAAAACCAGAGAATAAAAAGTTTTAGGGTCTATAGAAAGGAAAAAATTTGGCTATTTTTCTATTTATACACAAGGAGTTATCTTTTTCAAATGCTTGTTTCATTCTCACTAGACCCTTTTTAAATATTTCAATGAATTTATAATATTTATGATGTTGGTATCTACATCAATGTAGATTATATTCCATTTATACCTTCAGAATAGCAATAATGTTAGCCAAATATTGCTTTTTAGGAGAAAAGGTGCTCCCTGAAAAGTATAATATCTGAAATACTAGGTTAGGTTAGAAGATACAAGAAGCTGAGTTCTTGTTTCTATTTTTACCACTTATCTGCTAGGTTATCTTGAGTAAATTATTTCATTTATTCTGGGTTTAATTTTTGTGCACATGTAGAACAAACATGAGGATTCTATGATGATTCTAAAACTATAAGATTTAGCTCTTAATCATAAAGACACTATTAGAATGACATTCTTGAGGACTTCTGCATGGACCAATTTTAAAATGACAAGTAAGACTCATTTAATTTTAGGAAACACCCATTTCCATTACCAAAGCAATATTTAAAGTGTCAATATTCATAAGGCAAAGAAGGAGAAAGCATTTCATGGAAACTTTGTCCAACATGAAATATGACAGATCTGCAAAATTGTTCAACTAACTTCAAGAATCAATATGACAAAAAGGTTAAAGTAGAATAGCATAATCTCTCACACATATCTAAGAAGAAGAGCACTAGCTAAATGAGCCTTTTAAAAATTTTCTTTCCACTGTGACTGCTCTTGAGAGAATCTTGGATCCAGATTTTTTACTACCATAAAA
The DNA here is from genome assembly GCF_028583685.1 of Petaurus breviceps papuanus. Classification (NCBI taxonomy): domain Eukaryota; kingdom Metazoa; phylum Chordata; class Mammalia; order Diprotodontia; family Petauridae; genus Petaurus; species Petaurus breviceps. Next base: position 12,258,889 of record NW_027185779.1, on the reverse strand, counting down.
ATCAAGTCATTTCATTTTGTATATGATATTACTAGAGAAACTTGGTGTAGTAGTGGAGAGGCTAGAATTAGAGAGATTTGAATTGTATTTATACCTGAAATATTTATTTACTTTATGATTTTGGGCTAGTCACTTTATCCCCCCTCAGCTTTACTTTCTTCATCTGTAAAATGGAGATAATAGAATATAGTTTCCAGGATTGTTGTGAGGATCAAACAAGATGATGCATATATAAACTGCTCTTATTTTGTCAATTAATTAATTTTTAGTTTTCAACATTCACTTTTATAAGATTTCAAGTTCTATATTTTCCTGCTCCCTCCCCTAAAGATGCATGCAATTTGATATAGGCTATACATGTACAATCATATTAAATATATTTCCACATTAGAGATGTTGTGAAAGAGTAATCAGAACAAAATGGAAAATGAAGAGAAAGAAAAAAAGAAAGAGAGAGAAGATATTATGCTTCAATCTGCTGTCAGATTTCATAGTTCTTTCTCTGGAAGAGGATAGCCTTTTCCATCATGAGTCCTTTGAAATTATCTTAGATCATTGCACTGCTGAGAAGAGCTAAATCTATCAAAGTTGATCATTGCACAAGGTTGCTATTGCTGTGTATAATGTTCTGGTTCTGCTCACTTCATTCAGGAACAGTTCATGCAAATCTTTCCAGGTTTTTTTCTGAAATCCACTTGATTATCAATTCTTATGCAATAATAGTATTCCATTGTATTCATATACTACAACTTGTTCAGCCATTCCTCAATTGATGGGCATCCATTCAATGTCCAACTATTTGCCCCCACAAAAAGAATTGCTATAAATATTTTTGCACATGTGGGTCCTGTTCCCTTTTATATGATATCTTTGAGATATAGACATAGTAGTGGTATTGCTGGATCAACTCCACCAAAAATGCTTTAGTGTTCCAATTTTCCCACATCTTCTCCAACATTTATCACTTTTTTTATGTTAGCCAGTCTGATAGGTGTGAGGTGGTCCCCCAGAGTTGTTTCAATTTGCATTTCTCTAATCAATAGTGAAAGAGTATTTTTTTAATATGACTATAGACAGTTTTAATTTCTTCATCTGAAAACTGCCTATTCATATCCTTTGAACACTGATTAATCAGGGAATGACTTGTATCTTATAAATCAGATACAGTTCTCTCTATATTTCACAAATGAGCCTTTATCAGAGAGGCTAGCTGTAAAAAAAAAAATTGTTTCCAGATTTCTGCTTCCCTTCTAATCTTGGTTGCATTGGCTTCTTGTAAAAATATTTAATTTAATGCAATCAAAATTATTCTTTTTGCATTCGTTAATGTTTTCTATCTCTTTTTTGATCATAAATTATTCTGTTCTCCACTGATCTGACAGGCAAACTATTCCTTGAACTTCTAATTTGATTATGGTATCACACTTTATGACTAGATCATGTACCCATTTTGGTATACAATGTTAAGATGTTGGTCTGTACTTAGTTTCTGCCGTGCTATGTTCCAGCTTTCCCAGTAGTTTTTGTCAAATAGTGAGATCTTATCTGAGAAGCTAGAGTCTTTGGGTTTATCAAACAGTAGATTGCTATAGTGATTGACTACTGTGTTTTTTGTATCTAACGTATTCCTCCATAGATCCACCACTCAATTTCTTAGCCAGCACCAAGTAGGTTTGATGATGGATGCCTTGTAGTTTTAAATCTGGTACATGTAGGCCACCTCCCTTCCATTTCTTTTCATTAATTTCTTTGATATTCTGAATCTTTTGTTCTTCTGGATGAATTTTGTTATTATTTTTTCTAGGTCTATGAAACAATTTTTGGTATTTTGACTGGTCTGGCATTGAATAAGTATATTAATTAAGGTAAAATTGTCATTTTTATTACATTAGCTTGGCCTATCCACAAACAACTGATATTTTCCCAATTATTTCGATCTAACTTTATTTGTGTGAAAAAAAAGGTTCATAATTTTTTTTTCATATGGGTAGACTCCCAAATATTTTATATTGTCTACAGTTATTTTAAGTGAAATTTCTCTTTCTGTCTCTTGCTGCTGGTCTTTGTTAGTAATATAAAGAAATACCAATTATTTATATAGGTTTATTTTATATCCTGAAGCTTTGCTAAAGTTGTTAATTATTTTAAAGGTTTTTTTTTAAGCAATTGGGGTTGAGTAACTTGCTCAAGTTTACACAGCCAGGTGTTTCTGGATAGGTGCTAAATGCCTGAGCCTGGATTTGATCCCCAGATCATCCCAACACTGGGGCCAGTGCTCTTACTCACTGTGCTACCTGGGTGCCCCTATTTTTAGTTTTTTTATACATTCTATAAATGTACCATCATATCATCTACAAAGAGTGATAGTTTTGTTTCTTCACTGCCTATTTTAATTCCTTTCATTTCTTTTTCTTCTCTTATTACTAAAACTAACATTTGTAATGAAATATTGAATAACAGTGGGGATAATGGACATCCTTGTTTTCACCCCTGATATTCTTTGCAATGTTTCTAACTTATCCCCATTACAGCGAATGCTTGCTGATGGTTTTAGATGGATGTCACTTATCATTTTAAGGAAATCTCCATCTATTCCTATGCTCTCTAGTGTTTTTAATAGGAATGAATGTTGAATTTTGTCAAAGGTTTTTTTTCTGCATCTATTGAAATAATTATATGATTTCTATTAATTTTGTTATTGATATGATCAATTATGCAGATAATTTTCACAATATTGAACCAGCCCTACATATATAATGCTTTCAATACTTCTAAGATATATATAGTTCTATCTCCTTGGAAAAGTCAAATTGTTATAAGTAATAAAACAATTAAAGATTTTAGTCTTTCATCATTAATTTTCAGTAATCTAGACTAGGATTATCTAGTTCATGAACTAACTCAGCTGCTGAAGTTGACCTCATAGTAGGGTGCAATTGCTTAAAAAGAGGGAAGAAACAACTAATTTTTGGACTAGAATGTATTTATGTGTATTTATAACAAGTTTATTTTTTTCCCTTTTTTAAAAATGGAGTAGAAGAGAAAGGGAGAGAAAATATATTTCTAATTATTGAAATAAAATTAACTTAATTTAGAAATAAAATCACATATATGTGGATACACACTATATATATACATAACATAGTGCATATACACATATATGTGATTTTATTTATATTATATGTGTGTGTTTATTTTTTTTCTCAAAGTTCACTGGGGTAGGAGTTGGGAGAACTGAAGCCTAGTGTCTGCCATGCCACAAATTGGCTGTTTAAACTTGGAGAAGTTATTTCACTTTTCTGGGTTTCAGTCAACTTTTCACAAACTCACGTTTGTATAGTATTTTAAGGTTTATATAGTGCTTTAATCTACACATTTTATAGGTGAATAAATGAACCCTTTAAGAGGTGAAGTCACTTGTCAAAGATCACACAAATAATCACTGCAGTATCTCAGCACAGTATCTTTTTGACTATAGGACTCTGAATTTGTAAAAGGAAGTATTACATAAAATGATCTCTAACTTCTCCTTCCCAGTAGGCAGTAGAGGCTCCAGTGTTCTATTGGCCCAAGTGTGATTGTTATTACTGTGATGACTTTTTTAAACAGAATTAATTAATTGTTCTTCCTAATATAATATTAAATAAAAGTATAATCAATAATTGTAATACTAATATGTTTATATAGAAATTTTAAGTTTACAAAGTGCTTTAAATTCATTATCTTACTTAATATTAGAATTGAAACAGATGTTAAATTTAATCTATTCCACCCTGAAGCATGCACTACTTCCATAACATCCAAAAAAAGTGTTTGTCTAAAATCATCTTAAAAACTTCCTCCTAAGGTAGCCCATTCTAAATGCAGATAGCGACAAATGTTTAGAAGTTCTTCCTAATATCTGGTCAAAATTTACCTGCATGTGACTTTCAACCATTGATTCTAAAGGGTTCTCTGTCCCCAAATAAAACAAACCCATTCCATCTTCCAGTTGGTAAACATACATACATACACACACATATAGATATATACACATACACATATGTATGTGTGTGTAAATACATATATACACAATGCATACATATATATATATATATGAAGACCATAATTACATATATATGAAGACAGTAATCATTACACCCCCACCCACATCTCTGAAAATATCATCTTCATTTCCTTTAATAGATTCTATGATTAATAGATTCCAATGTTTAAGTCCCTCCTCTGAAAGACATTCTATTCATCCTTCCTAAAATGACACCCAGAATTGATTACAATGCTATGGAACTGTTCTAAACAGCATTGAATACAATGAAGCTACAATACTTTTTTTCTGAAAATTGTACTTATAATTTCCCTGTCATCCTAGTCTAAAATTAGGAGTTGTCTTAATCAAGAATTATATTGAATTCATTATTTATTAAACCTGAAAGGATATTGTCATCACAAATCAATGCCTAATGTTGCTAGCTACATAAATGTCCTAAAACAGCACCTCAATTGGACCAATGGAAGATAAGTCAGGTTTAAGGAAAGCACATATTCCTGACTATCTTCTAATGGTGCAATCAACAAAGAACAGTAACACAAAAAGAATTCCAAAAGACTTGAGCACCTAAGACAAAAGACAACTCACATGTTAATGATAGAAGGAATAGATTATGATATACCAAATCAATTAGCCGTTGTTCCTACCAACACCAGTCAAATTTATGAAATTCCAGAAGGCACAAATAACAGAGACAAGAAGATGTGAATGGTTTAAAATAAATGAAAAGGTGTGTCTAAACCCATGAAGGAGTTCTCTTCAATGGAATTAGAAAACAGCTATTGGATGTCCAAAGATCATGTCCCTGGTAACATTTAAAAAGCAAGATGTATTTTCTAAGGAAGCCTCATCAAGGCAGCAGAATTCTTAGAAGAGTGACCTCTGGAAACAAAGAAAAGAGAAACCTATGAAGGAAGAATTTTATTTGTTGAAAGAGGATTACTATTTGCCACACCCCTTTTGCCTCTACCAGAGTGGAGGAAGTAAAGAGAGAATTCTTCTCTTCTCTCCTGACCCCATCAGCCATGACATATTGCAGTGGACCTGCTGGTCCAGGAGTACATACCATACACAGCAGGGTACAGGTCCCTGTCATTCAACAGAAGAAAAGAGAGGAATTTTGAGTAAAAACAGAATTAGTCATGGCACTCTGGAGTTGAGCTATGGAGAGATATATCAGGGAATATATCGAAGCTAAATTTCTTAAGCCTTTGAGAAAGTTTCATAAAGACCCACCAAGAAAATAAAGGCAACTAGTTGGTGCAGTGGATAAAGCACCTGGCCTAGAATTAGGAAGACCTGCATTTGACTTAATCCAGTGGAGAAGGAAATGGAAAACTGCTCCAGTATCTTTGCTGAGAAAACTCCAAGGACAATATGGTCTATGGGGTCATAGAGAGTTGGATACAACAATTACAACAATAACATGAAGAAAAAGGGAATGGTGGACTGGAAAAACAGCTGCATATGTTGCCTACCTTCACTATGTGTGGCATAACTACCCATGAATTCAATGAACTCTTTCCAATGACTCTGCATACATTTGTGGGAGAATACACTAATTTAAAATTAATGATAATAATTTATATTTAGTGTATAAATTTATACATTTATATAGTGCCTACAGTGTGCCAGAAACTATGCCAAGTACTTTATAACGATTATCTCATTCATTGTGTCAGCAAAACATTTCCATTTTACATATGAGGAAAGGGAGGCAAGAAGAGGTTTAAGTGACTTTCCCAAGGTCACACTGCCTGTGGACAGATTTGAACTCAGGTTTTCCTGACTCCAGGCACAGTGCTTTATTCACTGGACCATGTAGCTCTCTCTTTGTTTTATCTTTTATAGCTACTGCCTTTGCTATGCCACTTTAGTAAATACTTTTCCTTTGGGTTATTTTTTTTTATTAGCTGACTATTCAAGGTAAATATACCAGTTGGTACTCATGAACTATAGTTTTCAGAGTTCAGATTCAAAGAGTACCTTAACCCTGAGGTAGTTGCCACTGGATGTAAAATCTTCCAGTGTAAAGTATTGGATTTTTTTTTTTTTGGAGGGGTAAGGGTGGGAGTAGGGGGGATGTAAAATAACTCTAAAAGGAGTAATTACAGATGAATTCATTTACAAATGTGTGAATTGTAATCTATCTTTCTCCATTGGTTGAAGGCAACACAAAAAGGAGGAAAATCAGTCCATTTCTTAATACAATTGCAGCTTTCTGACTAGTCCAATCTAGCTTCACTACTTTCTCTTTTTAGCTTAGTAAGGCACATCACTAAGTTTTGTTTTCTTTTTGTATTCAATTGTACATTGTTGATGTACTATTGAACATTTAAGTAGTCAATGAAAACCCCCAGGCCTTTTAAATATTAAACCTTTTTTGATTCATGTTTCCCTGATCCTATTCTACGGTTGATTTTTATTTTTACAAAGGAGGTCTTTATACTTCTTTCTATAATCTTTTAAACAGTAAAATTCTTGCAGTGATTCTATATAGGCATGAATTATATAAGATCACAAATTCTGAAGAATCAAAACTGTGGGTGACCCAAAGGAAAAGAAGAACAAAGCATCTTGCAAATCTTACTGTTGGACAAAAGTAGGCAAATATTATTCTGATGATTACTTGCATCTAAGAAATCATATGAAATATTAAATCCATAGAATATATGATTAGAAAAGAAATTAGATGGGGTGTTTTAATAATCATTGCTGAATTTATGTAGCATATCGTGGTTTACATGTAAAAACTTACAGTAAAAACCTCAGAAGAAGAAAAGCAGGGAAGTTCTGTTATTATCATGCTGATTTTAATTTATTCATTAAAATAAAACCCTAAGCAAAAAGTTTGAATGTGCCTATATTTTCAGGACTTTGCCTATTGAAATGATCAGAGTTGTTGATGGTTGTTAAATTTATGATGAAGAAAATTAAAACAAATTAAATCAATACAAAATTCATCACAATAGTAGAAATATATAATTACCTACTCACCATCTTGTTCACAGGGAAAATATGACAGCAGAAGGGATAATAATTTATAAAATGTCTACTATGTACAAGACTCTATTCTCAGTGTTTTTTACAAATATTATTTTATTTTATCCTTACAACAACATTGTGATGTAGGTGCTATTATCCCCATTTTACAGTCTAGCAAACTGAGTTGAACAGTTTAAATGACTTGTTCAGCATCACACAGATAGTGTCTGAAACCAGATTTGAACTCAGGTCTTTCTGACCCCACTTCCAGCATTCTATCTGCTATAACATCAGTTATTTCTACATGATTATCTACTCTGAATTTTCCCTCATCTTTCATCTGCCAATTAGCTAAGTCATCATCTAAAGGAGGTAAGCCTGGCAGAATTCATGATGGTATATAGTTATCAATACTAATTTCTCTAAATACCAGTATACTATTACCTTAATAACCTATTCTAGAAATTTTTTGAGGGGGAATCATCATCAAACTCTGAAACCTGTGATTTTGAGAATACACCTCCTTACTCCTTTTGAAATATCAGGTTGTCACCTGTCTCCAAACTTGTGACATCTTTCCCATTTTTCACAATCACTTGCTCAGAGATCATAAGCAGTAGTCCAGTAATCACATTCACAAGTTCTTTCAGGATCCTGGAATGCTACTTGTCTAGGATAGGTGACATGAAGTCATTTAGAGCAAGTGGGTGCTCTCAAACCACTTCCTCAATTATCTAGGGTTTCAATTCCCTGCTAACCATTTTCTTCTATCTATTCCAATCTGAAGATCATTCTTTCTGATAGAGAAAATAGAAACAAAATGAGAAGTAAATAGTTCTACTTTCTTTCTGTCATCTTTTATCATCATCCCATTCATTCTGAGCTGTGGGTCTATCTTTTTTTACTTATTTATTAATTTATTTTTTTCTTCCTTCAACATAGTTCTAAATGAAAAAAAAAAACACTTTCTTCCTTCCATTAGTATTTTTCTCAAACTTCATCTTATATTCCATATTTCTTTATCCTTCCTGATATTCATACAGGGCCTTTCCACTATTTCCTATCTTCGGTTTTTTTTTTTTTCCTGATCTTCAGTTACCTGCCCTTGCTTCCATCTTTTGTACATGTCCTTTAAAAACATCACTAATAGGCTTTCTGTGGAGGAATATCACCTTTAAACACCTCTTTATCTCCTTCCTTAGTGAAATTCTTTGGTATTTTGTCTTTAAAATTATACTGTTTAGAACTACCTCATTCTTTTACTATGACTTTTCAGAGTTGCAAACCAACTTCCTCTACAACTATTAAAATCTTCTCTTCTTAAATTAAGGATATAATCTAGACTATCCTTTACTTCTAATAAATGCAAACTTGAAGATAAGATATTACCAATTTACATTACCTTTCTTTGACATAGCCTAATAAGTACAACTTCCCTGAATGCTAAGCTTTTTCTCTTGCTATGGGTTAACCCAGTTTTCTCACCAATCCAAATATTTTTTCTTTGTTTTCCTTTGAGCTCACCATGATGCATAATTTGTCCCCTTATAAAATTTTAAAGGACCATAGAAAGAAATACCACCCAGGCTCAATCAACTAAAATTTGATTGAATACCAAATAACTTAAACTACAAAAGTGTTTGTTTGCTTTTGTTTCCCTTGAACATATTAATTTTAAATCTTGCCCACTTCATATAGTGGTTAAATGGAAGTTTGTACACTGCCTTGAGGGATGTCCTGCATATCAGCAATTTCAGTTTTTTATCCAGATTCTTATAACTTTCGACACTGTTAATTTTTTGGGTTTACATTGTCCAGAATAGTAAAGGAACTGTTGAACTTCAGTTATTTTCAGACTTTCTATCCCATATCAGAAAGGCATGCCATGACAAGTGGCAACCCCTCTCGTGGCTCTATGCTGCCTTTGGTCATTTATGCGTGAATTATGTGCACAACCATTTCCTCTCACAAATAGGTGCAGAAATATAAGAAGGGATTCCTATATCCAAGGCAAATTGAATTGTGGGCAACTCAGTTCTCTTTCTGAGAAAGGCAACTAGGATGCAACTATCCAGGTAGTTTTTATACTTTGTGTTTGCAAAGATGATTTCCTTGATCCAAATGTAAAACTACATAGTTTTATGTAGTCTAATAAATTTTATCTTTTTAACTTTAGTACAATATTTTAACATTTCCTGATCTTTTTGCATTCAGATTCAGACATACAATACGCTAGGGAGCTTACCTTCTGTTTCAAAATTAAAAAAAAAAAAGGAAAGAAACAAAGATGAGGAATACAATTTAGGTACCTTACTCACATCAGAAATCATGGGTTAATAAATAAACACTATATTCTTATCTATTACCAGGAAGGTTTATGCAGATCTGTGAGGAGATGAAATAGCAGAGAGGAAAAAAAGTGTCAAATCTGATGCAAGAAGATTTGTGTTCAATTATCAGTTCTGTCACTAACTGTGTGGCCTTGGAGAAGTCACTCAGCCTCTCTAAAAGATTACATTATAATCCCATAGCATGTCCTACCCTATACTACTTTGCCCAACTCCCACTAGCATTATCAGGCTTGGCTCCGAAAAAACAGCTGAATGTTCTTCCCCTCAAGTTTCTAGAGATAACCTAAGGGGGAGGCTATTTGTAGGAGCCTCAATACAGTATGCTAATTACTATCAATTAGCCAGCAAGAGATAATTAGCTTTAACAAAAGGTATTTACTAACAAAACATAATAAGAATAGGCAGTAAAAACACCACTCCCACTCATTAAAGCCAAAGTACTCTCTACCACATACAAGATCCCTAGGGAAAGGGTGGCTAGATTGTGCAGTGAATAGAGCACAGGCCCTGGAGTCAGGAGGACCTGAATTCAAATATAACCTCAGATACTTAACACAAAAACTAGCCTTGTGACCTTGGGCAAGTCTTGGGCAAGTCTCTTAACCCCAATTGCTCTCCAAAAAGATGCCTAGGGAAAATGGACTTCATCTGAAAGAATACACTTAGCCAAAAGGTAAACCAAAGGCGCCTGATAATCCTGGAGATGCCTTTCTTTTGTTTATCTTCAGCATTTCTCTCAGCTTCAGATGCAGATGCAGAATATATCATCAGCTACTCCTACTCCAGGGATTGGAAGTCCACATCAAAATCAGACTTTTTTGAAACTTACAGGGTTGTTCTCTGATGAAGGAGATGAACAAGAGAACTTAATATGCTCCTCCCCTACCTAAGTTACTTCAGCCAGACTGACCAGAATGCTCTGGCAGGAATTTGCCAATTTAATATGCATAGGCATAGAAGTGTATCTGTTTCTTTCAACTAGTCTCAATATAATTACAATGTGACATCATCTATTTTTATTAAGAGATCAAGAACTTCAATTACTCTCAAATTGACTGAAGATTTGCTTGTACATAGTATACAACTTTGATCATTTGAGAAGTTTAGACTTTCTGCATTCACATTAATCGGACATAGATTTCCATCTCCATACTTTTATTCTAATGACTCATTTTGGCATGGAAATGACCTGGGGATTCACAATGGAAATGTGAGCAGCATGAGATCTTGTAGAGTCAGTCACCTATCAAAATGGAAACAGTTTGAGCACAGGGCTATTCATGGTCAGTATGTCTACTATCTGAAACTAAGCTTGGAAATGCTCATGCTCAGAAGTCAGGTATCTGTAATGATTTTTGGAATATACAGCAACTCATGAAGCATAGCTCCTAAAATGTAAAGTGTTTGCCAGGTATATTCATATACATTCACCAGTAAAATCAGGAATGCCTGAAGTATTTAAACATTTTCAACTGTTTTTGTTGTTATTGTTGAATAATTTTCAGTCATGTCTGACTCTTTGTAACCCCATTTAGGATTTTCTTGGCAGATACTGGAGTAGGTTGCCATTTCCTTCTCCAACTCATTTTACAGATGAGGAAACTGAGGAAAATTAAGTGAGTTGCTCAGGGTCACACAGCTAGGTTAAGTGTGTGAGGCCAAATTTAAACTCACAAATATGAGTCTTCCTTACTCCAGGCCCAGAACTGTATCCAATGCACCACCTACCTGACCCTTCTCAACTCTTTAACCATCTTTCAAAAAATAATAACTAATAAAAAACATTTTGGACACTTTGAGTAGCTGTAAGTTCCCCTCAATAATGATTGTCTCCAAACTGAGTACAAAAATCTCACAAATTGTCCAAAAAAGGACATGAAAGGACACCAGATGAGAGTAACTATAGTTGGTAGGTTATCCTAATAGTCATCCAATATGAAAGATATAGCTATGGAAATGCAGCTCAGGAATGCATAGGCTAGCTCATATAAGGGTATTGTACATAAATCCTCCTTGATAACATGGAAATGTGGTCCTTTTGCCAACATTATTACTTTTTTAAAATTTAATATCACATGCAGGATTTACAATAGTACTCTGAAGGAAGAATAGTTTTAAATCAGAAAAATTCACTTTCTCATATGTTTTCATTGTCCAAGCAGGGAAGGATTACTTTTAAGTCAAATATGTTCAGTGTGTATGTCTGTGTGTGTGTGTGTGTGTGTGTATGTGTGTGTGCTTGTAGTGCATACATAAATCTTTTTATTAACTTTGCTTCAGCGTGTCAGGGTGGATTTGAAGACCTTTTAAAAGTAGAAAATATCTAACAGACTGTAAAAGGCCTTTTAATATTCTCAGGATACATTCCCTAAAGAACAAAAGCAATCTAACGAGAACAAAAAGAAACAAAATATATGGCAAAACGTTTTAAGTGGAAGTGACTAGGGAACAATTTGTGCTCTGCAGTAGCCAAAGGGGTTTTCAAGTGAGTCTCCAAATAAGAAGTACAGACTGCAGCATCAAGCAAAGGGGTTGATTAGCAAGACTTGGGTAGCGGAGGCTTCATTGCAGGACCGACAAACAGAACACAAGATGACAAGGTGTTATTCTGTTGATACAATAGAGAGCAATATTCATGTGTGCGTGTGTGTGTGTGTGTTTCAGTTGTAATTTGTAATAAAATAATATATTTTAATTAATTTTGAATCATTTTCTGAAGCTATAAGACTCATTATAAACATATTCCCATATATTTGAATAGAGACAGAAAAGAGCTGAACCAGGTAAAACAATTTATACTATAGCAACATCTTAAAAACAAACAGTTTTGAAAGTCTTAAGAACTTTGATAGACCATGATTCCAGAGGACCAATGATGAATAATGCTAGGCCCCACCTCCTGACAGAAAAGTAATGAAGAATGCAACATACATTTTTGGACTTGGGCAGTGTGGGAATTTCTTTTGTTTGATTATAAGTATTTGTTACTTGAACTTTACTTTTGTTTTGTTTTGGGAGGAAGTAGAGGGGATAAAAATGAATTCTTAGTAATTAAAAAATACAACTTAATTTTTAAAATGTCTTAAACTAAAGAAAATATATATTAAAAAATTACTTTGTCCTAATTTTACCACCTATTCCTACCAGGAATCCACTACTATATATGTAAGTTAATGGTCTTACATCAGCAAAAATAGCCACAGAACTGACTAGTGAAGAGTCTGTATAAGCTCCTTTAAAATATAATTTTTAAAAAGTTTTTTTTGCAATGTATGGCAAATGTCTTTTCTCTCTGCTAACAAAGAAAAAATGACCTTGAAGCACAATGTTCACAGGACTGAATAAAGCTATGTTTCCTCCAGAGTAGTGATCTCTGATAACAGATCTGGAATTTGCTGAAAGCTATTTCTTTTAGAACAAAAATGATGTAATTAACTCATTTTCACTTCATCTGATGATTTACTAACTGACAAATCCCTGTGGAAGCACTTCTTTTATCAGAAGAAAAATCTATTTCTCAAAAACGCTAAAGAAAGAGCGTGATGGGCTTTAAAGTCTCCACCTGTAATGTATATTTTATACACAAGAAGCATCAAAGAGAAAATAAAGGGCTATTGGTTTTCAACTCCTCTACACTTTTTATATTCTTGATTTTTTCTTTGTATTGTTATTTTCAAAAGAATGGTGCTGACTTAGACAGCAAAGTTGTCTTTTTATGTTCAATACGAACAAAGGTTTTTGTTCGCAAGTAAACAGGGAGAAACCTACTAGTTTTATCATATTATTCATATCAAAACTGAGTAGGACATAATAAAGTGTTTTGTTTTTTAACTCTAAAGTTTTTGGGGGTCCCAATATAAGTGGAAGTACTATTTAGACAAGGACAAAGTAATTAACTCACATGCCAATTTGCATATTCTTAGGATTAGGGATAAGAATTAAATCTATGATTTCATTATAGAATGTTCAGGTAAGGACACAGCCTCTAAACATACAATTCTGGCAGCTTCTTTGCAACTTTTAATCTTAAGAAGTTGCCTAGTGCAGAGAAATGTTAAATGACTTGTGTGGAATCATGCAGCCAGCAAAATAAAGTTGTTATTTGAACAATACTAATAGTTTACTCTGGCAAAAAGAAGGCAAATTTTTGAAGGTAATAAAGCAAATTATTGCTGAGTTAGCAGTGTAGAATAATGGCATTGCTATCATAACTTGTGAGATGAATCCTCAGTAAAAGAAAACTATATTATTGAAGCAGTACTCAAGAACATTGTTCATTCTTTAAACTTAAATCACTCTGAATTTAAAAAAAGATGCATTTGCCAATTTATAAATCAGTAATTATGTTTTCAAGGATTATAACAATAATGAGATTTGAAGTTCCTTCATATTGCTAAGCTAAGAGGTACTTAGCACCTAGCTCAGATTAGGCCTCTGTGAAAGAAACAGAAAGTATGAACTCCTGTCTCCTGTTGCTGACATAACAGTAAGGGATTGGCTGAAACAGGAAGCTAATGCTGTGTGTATATAAGGAAAAGCCCCAGAGAAGGAGAGGCAGAATTTCTTGGGACAAGGATCTGGAGGCACAAGCTACTGCCACTGGAAAAAGAGAGCATTTCTCTCAGCAGCATCTGGAGCCTGGGCTGCTACTGCTGGACTGAGAATTGAGAAGAAAAATGAGAATTGGTAACTGAGATAGATCTTCTTGGAACAGGCTTCATGGAGGCAGAAGCTGCTGCTGCTGGGGAGGCTGAAGAGGAGCCCAAGGGGCTGAAGAGGAAAGCCCCTCCCAGGCTGAAGAGAATGATTTTGATTTTGAAAACCTGGATGGAGTGGTTTTGATTCAGGCAGCCAGCTGAGACTTCTGCTGAGTCTGAGGACCAGCCAGAGCTGCCAGGGGACTGAGGAAGCATGACTGTGATGCCAGTATTTTGAATGAGCTTGTTTGTGGCTTTGTGGAGCCTTGACTTTCCAGGAGCAGAGACTGTGGAGGATTTAACATGGACTGGGTGCTGTGGCTTCAGCAGGGAACAGAGACTGCATGGAGAGCTGGACAAGGACCTGGGAACTGTCTGCCTTTGAACCCAGGGGACAGTTTGGTGAATTCAGGTAGGATCTGGGACCTTGAAAGGGGATCCAGGGAATCTGAGAAACCACCCTGAGTCAAGCTGAAAGAAGATTTTACTTGGATACTCAGTACTGACTGAGGAATTGTAATTTACTAGTGACCTAGTGGTGGAGGGTCTGTGTATTTTCTGATAATTAAATAGTGAATGATGAAGGATAATTGATTGACTAAATGATTGTACTTAGAGATGACTGAATAATTGACTGAGTTAACTTAGTGTGCCCCATGAGTGGAGGACTTTGACTATTGTACTTTGTGATCTTTGAGGAGGCAAACCTCCCTAAGGATGATTGAACGGTTAAGATGATTGAATGATAGAGTTACTAAATGATTGTTCTTTGTTCAAAACTTTGTGACCACTGTAGTGTAAACTATGTGACCATTTTCTGTGATAAGTTGTTGTGAATGCTATATTTTGATTATCTGTGATAAGTTGTAATATTGTAAATGCTTTACCTTGATTTCTGTGAATGTTTTGCTCGTATTTGTTATGGAATAGAGTGTTCACTATACTGTGTAATCAGAAACTTAAAAATCTGTTCACAATAGCATTCTTCTGGAAAGCTGCTAGCGCTTGGCTTTACAGGGACCTATAACTGAGGACATTTTGCTTTATTTTCACTTAAAGCTAATATGTGAGAGAAAAGAATGTTTTCATCCTAAGCAATTATGTAATTTTATCACATTACTTTGTATTATTGATATACCTAATATTGCCATGGGGTCTAATTTTCTTTTTTTCCTACGGATATTTTCAAGTCTGACTTCTGTGTGGAAGTACAAAAGGACTGGATAGGCAGCAGGTATGATGAATTTCAAGTTGTGATTTGTAATACAGACAGGACATGTAAAAAATAACATTAAATCAAGAGAGAATTCCTTTAAAGTAGGTTCAAAATACAGGAATACCTCAGATATATTGTGGAATCTGTTTCAGACTACCAAAATAAAATGAATATCACAAGAAAGCAAGTGACACAAATTTTTTGGCTCCCCAATGCATATGAAAATTATGTTTACAATTATATAGTAGTCTATTGAGTGTCCACATATGGTATCATACCCTTACCTGCAGGTTGTTTTTTGTCCCTTGTTCTCGAAAAGAACCATGGCAATTAGGGAAATGATGACATGACTTGCAGTGGACTTTGATTTGAGTGAGGGAGGGCTGTGGAAGGTCACCTGCCTGATTTTCTCCTCCAGAGCCGTCTGGATCCAGTGACCAGATATTCATCAGGATGACTGAAGATGAGCCAGAATGCAATGGGAGTCCCTGGCCATTTTAGGCTAAGGCCTTTTCAAGTGCTCACTTAGAGTGAGGTAGCCCCCATTCATTGAATGAGCCTGGCCTCCTTAATTAGAAAAAAAGAAAAAAAATCAAGCTGGGAGAGGAAGACCCTCAGGGTTGCTGTTCCCTAGAGAAACAGTTACCTTTGACATTCACTGTAACCCAGGAGGGTCCAAAATATGGCAGTTAGATGGAGCTTCGGCAGGAGCCTATTGTGATCCCATCTATAAGCTTCAGAGTGAACTGGGTGTAAGGTTTCTTTCTTTCTCTTCCTTCCTTCCTTCCTTCCTTCCTTCCTTCCTTCCTTCCTTCCTTTCTTTCTTTCTTTCTTTCTTTCTTTCTTTCTTTCTTTCTTTCTTTCTTTCTTTCTTTCTTTCTTCCTTTTTTTCCTTCTTTCTTTCTTCCTTTCTTTCCTTCTTTCTTTCATTCTTTCCTTCTTTCTTTTTTCTTCCTTTATTTCTTTCATTTTCTTTCACAAAACCTTACACACAGTTCACTCTGAAGCTCACAGATAGGATAACAATAAGCCCCTGCCCAAGATCCATTTAATGACTGTATTTTGGGTCCTCCTGGATTACAGTGAATGTCAAAGGTAACCGTTTCACTTAGGAACAGCAACCCTGAGGGTCTTCCTCTCTCAGCTTGATTTTTTTTCTTTTTTTCTAATTAAGGGGGCCAGGATTATTCAATGAATGGCAGTTACCTCACTCTAAGTGAGTACTTGAAAAGGCCTTGGCCTAAAAGGGTCAGGGTCTCCCATTGCATCCTGCGTCATCTCCAGCCATCTTGAAGAATATCTGGTCACTGTATCCAGATGGCTCTGGAGGAGAAGGTGAAGCTGGTAACCTTGCAAAGCCCTCCCTCACTCAAATCAAAGTCAAGTGCAAGTCATGTCATCATTTCCTTGGTCCCATGGTCCTCTTCCAAAACAAAGGGCAAACACAACCTGTGAGTAGACCAGGCTGCCCGAATGGGAACCCAGCTTGTTGGGTAACTCAACTCATCCTCTTCCTCTTCTCCCTCTCCGTCTCCTCCTCTCCAAAGGAAGATAAATTTTGATATCAAGAAGCTGCCCATTTAACTTGGGGTTTACTGTCTAGATTCCTTACCTTCAGGTGCTGTACACAAAGGAGTGTAAATTTTTATTTTTAAAGTCCTTTATTTTGCTTAAGGATACCACCTTAAAATCAAACCATTCTGAATCTCATTGATTGATCCATCAATAATGGATCCCAGACCAAGCCCCACTTGGTCACTGTTTGGGCCCTGACTCACTCAGAGTGAATGTAAATAGTCATTGTTTCCGTTTTAGCCAGAAAACCTGAGGGCCCTTACCTGCCAGATTAATTTTTTTTGACTAGGTAGAGACCATTCTCTGCCTCATTTCTTACCTAAACTTAATTATTGAAAGGGCATTGCCTCAGTCAAACTAAGACCTGTTAAAGGCTTTACCTTAAAAAGGTCAAGATCTCCCACTGGATCCAGGGTTATTTCTAGTCATTCTGCTCTATTTCTCACCACTGATTCCAAATAACTTAGCAGGAGAAAGTGAGGCTGGTGACTCTGCATAGCTCTCCCTCACTTAAATCCACTTCACTTGCATGCCATGGCAGCCCCTCTCTGGCATTATGGTTCTCTTTTAGAACAAAGGACAAACAACAACAATACTATGAAGTCTTAAAAAAAACTGTATATACCTTAGTTAAAAATATTTTAGTGATAAAAATTGCTAACCATTATCTTAACGTTTAGCAAGTCATAATCTTTTTGTTGATTGAGGGTCTTGCCTTGATGTTAATGACTGCTGACTGATCAGGGCAGTGTTTTCTGAAGGTTCTAGTGACTGTGGCAATTTTTAAAAATAAGGCAACAATGAAGTTTGACTTATCAATTAATTTTTCCTTTCACTTGAATTCTTGAAGACCATTGTACGTTATTCATTCACATAATTTCAATGTTGCTGTGAGTCAGGGAATAGGGAGACCTGAGAAGAGGGAGAGAGACAGGAGAACAGCTGGTTGGTAGAGCAATCAGAGCACACACGACATTTATCAATTAACTTTACCTTCTTATATAGGTGTGGTACATGGTGAACCAAAATAATTACAATAGAAACATCTAAAATCACTGGTCATTGACCACCAAAACAGATTTTATAATAATAATAATATAAAAATATTTAAAATATTTTGAGAATCACCAAAATGTGCCACAGAGACATGACGTGAACAAATGCTGTTGGAAAAATAGCACTGAAAGACTTGTTTAGAGCAAAGTTGCCATAAACCTTTAAAATGTAAAAATGAATTATCATCATTCAGAAAAGATATCAAATAAGCATGAAAGTCAAAGGATCATAGATTTAGATCTGGGTAAAACCTGTATTCTCTTCTAGTTTAACTCCATCATTTTATAGATAAGGTTACCATGGCCCTAAGTGTGAGACGTTAAGTGACTTGGCTAAAGTCACATATCTATTAAGTAGCAGAGACAGAATTTAAGTTCAATTCTTTTCCCTCCAAAGATAGTACTTTTCCGATTTCACCACTTCCAGGCAGGTAAAGGATAAGCTAGGCAAAGCACAGAAATTGTAGACAAAAAAATGACCATTGATACACACTGCTGTGCTTCATAATTCCTGCTGAATGTTGACAGATGAGTCTTTTCAGTTATGTGCTAGAAGTCAGAAAGAGGTACCTATTAATTCATCAATTCATAGATAACTATACTCATTAATTAAAGTAAAGAGAATAAACTTAGCTAACCTAGCAAATTATAACATTTTAGCTACATAGAGAAGCATTGTTAGACTCAAGAGTCTTTACTGAATCTTTATCATATTTGATTTTTCTGAAATATTTACCACTGTTTCCCATCATTTCCATCTCCTGGAATACTCACCTCATGGCATTCATGGAACTCTTCTTTTCTGAAGCTTCTCTTACATACCTGACATGTCCTCAGTTTCCCTTTTTTTTTTTTACTGTACTTATCCCAGCTCATAATTATGGGTATGGGCAAGGTTCTTTCTATTCTAATTTTTCTTCTTTTTTATTTTTTCTTCACTCCACTCTCTGCTCTGATTATCTCATTTTCTTTAATGGTTCCAATATCATCTATAACAAGAAAACTGACAACCTATTGTATATATTAAGTTACACATAACACCATAGCACAGTGATAAATTGCATGAAATATTCATATGCCATATATAGGTTCACATTGTACATCACAGTTACAAGCAGTTCATCAGACATGTGATCCCATATAAGTACCTATTATGAAGCATGACGTATCAGTGTTACGCACAATAGATATTATCTTCATTTTTAACCATGTGTTGTCCTTCCCCAAAGATCATGTATATGACTGTGTACCACAAGGCTGCATCATATGTCAGTCTCATCTCTGACTAAGAAATTTAGGAACTTGTTTGGTGACCCACTGACACTCCATAACAATCAGTATCTCCATTGGTAGTTTGTCCTTGAGGTGCATTGGCTCAACAGGTGTCCCACTTTCAGGCTAGTCTGAATGATATTCTCTCTAGCTCTATGGTGACATTATATTTCTTTGGCAAATCTACAGTTACAGTATTGAGGAAGCTGGTGGTACAATGGATAGAGCACTGTGCCTTGACAAAGGAAGACCTGAGTTCAAATATGGTCTTATCCATTTACTAGCTGTGTGACTCTGGGCAATCACTCATCCTATTTTTCTCAGTTTCCTCAACTATAAAATAGTGATAATGATAACACCCACCTTGCAGGACTGTTGTAGGGATCAAGTGAGATGAGATTTATAAATAGTGTTTAGTGTAGTGCCCAGAACATATTAGGTGCTGTATAAATATTTATTCCCTTCTCTCCCAGCAAAAGGAAGAACTTTGTACTGATGTCCCTAATTTCCACCTAGGCAAAGCCCATAATCCCCAACCTCACCTAAAATAGTCTTGATTCTTCAACTCAAAGCGATACCTAAATACTGATGATCCTGCCTTCTACAACTGACAAAATTCTGGAATACAACACAAATGTTTGTAAACCCTTATAAAAGGGGTACAATCATCAATAAACATCAGAATGATCTCATCAAAACCAGTTCATATCAATTCCCTTCATTTTTTTGGTAAGGTAACTAAACTGGTAGATTAAAGTGATGCTTTTTAAACTATGGGTCTTGACCCCATATGAAATCATGTAACTGAATGTGAGGTTTGCAAAAATTTTGGCATCAGTAAAAGGTTTCTGAATACACAACTAAAAATTTATTCAAAATCAAATGCATAATTAATATGAGGTGTTTCTGGCAGCACTTGCCCATGTTGCATTGCACAACTTTACTGTACCATTGGTTCTGAACACACACTATGCAGACTTTGTACTGTGTTTGCCATCACACCTTGCACCTCCAAGGAATGCTGTCAGAAACACCTCTGCTCAGATTCAAGACTCTTGTATGTTCTGAATCTCTTTCTTTTTACTGTACATACAACGTTTTCATCTTTCATAGAAACATAATAGCTTAATTGAAGAAAATGAAGAATTTTAATATTTCCTACCATCATTCCTCATATAAGCATAAAATTAGCATATCTTTGGATTACATGGTGTTACAATCTTTGATTTTTAAATTACTGTTTTCTACTTCTTTTACATAGACGTACGTGTTTAATTGTAGCAAGTAAAGACAAAAGTCCTTTAGCAATATTTTTCCATCATCATTGCTGCATGTGTATCTAAGCATGTAATAGTAATGGAATTTAAAGATCTCCCTGTATTGGCTTGGTTTTCTGATTGATTGCGTTAAAACCCAGAGCTTGTAAATCCCACTTGTGGTATGCACTTGTTGATGTGAAAAGAGAGTGCTGAACTGGGAGGAGCTGGTGACATAAATTTAGAGAGACACAAGAAAAGAGAGAGGCAGAAGAACTTTTTGGAAGCAGCATCTTGGAGGCAGAGAGAGACAGAGAGGATTGCTGAGGGCCAGTTTGAATTGCCCAGGACTTTTGAGAGCTGCCAGCCAGAGCTGCCAAGGACTGAGGAGACATGGCTGTTATATACTTTGTCTGTCTGTTTTGATGTTGTTTTGCCAAATTTGTCCACTGTTGAAAGACAGTCCTGTTGTTGCAGAGGTTCTGGAGCCTTGCTGTTGCTTCAGAGCTCCTGAGACTGTTCTGCAGACAGAGAGTGAATTCTATTCACTGGTGAAGGACAGTGCTATTGTTGCAGAAGTCTCGGAACCTGGCTGTTGGTTCAGAGCTCCTGAGACTGTTCTGCAGACAGACAATGAATTAAAGAAGACACTGGAAATGTATCTTGTGGCCTTGCTAAGCTTTGTTTCCCCAGGAACAAAGATTGCTGAGAACTTGGTCAAGATGAAGAAAAGACCTCTCTTTGGGTATTAAATGCTGTGCTTAAGCTTATTGTAACTCTGGGGTAGATGGCCTATTCAGTTGTAATCAAAGGGTGGGGAACTTTTTACTTTTTTGTGCTCTGTGATTGAACAAATGAATGTACTTTACTTATGATGGGAAACTAATCTCCATTTGAGAAAAGGGTCTTTGTGATGGACTAAATGAATGTACAGCCTAGAGGTGGAGAAGTATTTAGAAGAGGGATTTTGTGATTGATTAAATGAATGTAATGTCCAGGGGTGGGGTAGTACTTGATTGAATTACACTTGGTAAATGCTATATTTTGAATTATGCTATATTTTGTTTCTCTGTGTTCTTAATTTGTCACTGAATAAAATGGAGAGCACCTATGCTGGTATTTTTAACCTTGGGAAGTTGCCTTTCCTTGGCATTACAAAGCATCAACAGGATTTTTTAAAAATTAAGCACAAACAAATGTAATTTCTTTAACTAAAACTAGTAACTATTTGAGAAATTGTTAGTGATATTTATTTATATTTAGAACAAAAATATTCTTTTTGGTTATTGATAAGCTGTTAAATTTAGACAAAAGAGTAGAAATACTAATGGCAATATGGTGGAGTCTTCACTACCAGATTGTAGTACACCTAAATTGATGAGAAAAAGAAAATATGTTGAATGATTTTTGCAGTCTGAGTTTACTTCTAATATTGATGAGGGTGTGGAAAAAACATCTTTGCTTAATTTGTAATGAAATTTTGGTTGTATAGAGCATGGAACCAGTCAAACTAAAATAATATCTTAATAGCAAGTATGCATCATACTGCACTAAATTAAAGGTATAATTTTGATCAACTTTTAAAATCTTCAAATAAGGAAAAGCAATGTTTTGAGAAATTTGTTACTGTCAGCAAAATGTATTTACTTGCATCTTATGAAACTTCTTATTTAATTGTAACAACTAAAAAGTTTATGTATACCTATGATATAGAAGATTTCATGTTACCTACTGCTATTAACACGTCAGAAATAGTTCATGAGAAAAAGTATGGGAATGAAATTCATAAAATTCCTTTATCAAATGATACTGTTCCCAAAAGAATTTTTGAAATTAGTAATGGACCAATTCCAGAAGTTTATTACCAGGCTTAAGGGCAACTCAAATTTTGCAATTCAGTTTGGTGAAACAAAAGACATTTCTAACATATCACACTTGTTGCTTTATGTAAGATATGCTTATGAAGGAAGCATACATGTGGAATTAGTCTTTTGTCACCATTTGGGAGGGCATACAAGAGGGAGAGATATATTAAAATAGGAAAAATTTTCCCACATGAAGGTTTAAAGTGGAAAAATTGCATTGGATTCTGTACAGACAGTATTGCAGCAATGATGGGGTAGAATGTTGATTTGTAGCGAAAGGTAAAGCTGGTGACAATGAACATTTCACTTTTTCTCACTGTGCAATACACTGGGGAACACTTAAAATGTCACTAGAGTTAAATGTTGTACTTAGAGAAAATATTAAAATAATTAACTTCATTAAAAGTCATGCATTTAATGGTCTTTTCCTTTCAAACCAAAGCCTATTACTACATGCAGAGGTAAGGTGGCTCTCAAGCAGGAGAAGTTTAAACAGATTATTGAAACTGAAACATTAAGTTGGAATATTTTTTACTGAGCAGAAATCCAGTTTTTTTTTTTTTCATAATGACTTATGGCTTTCAAAACTCTGGTATTTGTTGGTTATTGTCAAAAATTTCAGTGACTTAAGTACATTGCTTCAAGCAAAAAAAAGTGACATTTTTGTTAAAAGATGAAATTGATAGTTTTACTAAAAAATTGACATATGGAAGTATAGGGTGGAAAATGATTCTTTAGGAATGTTGCAACTACAGATGATTTCATAATTGAAAATAACCTTCCCAAAGATTTAATTGTAAGAGTTATATTTGAGTTATAATTGACCATCTGAAGTGCCTTGGGACACAGTTTCAGAAATATTTTCCTTCAAATCTTGATTCTAAACAACTACATTGGGTTCATAAACCATACTCAGCTGAAATTTTTAAAAATGTCAGTAATGTGCCATTAAAAGTTCAAGCCTTATAACTTGAGTTTCCTAAAAAAAAATTGTTAAATGAATTTTGGCTTGGGATTAGGACAGAATTTCCAACAATTTCTGAAATGGTCCTAAATATACTTCTGCCATTTTGTGCTGTGTATTTATATGAAATGACATTCTCAGCATTGACAATTATAAAATCAAAATATCAATCAACTCTAAAAAATGTTGAAGATGTTCTACATCCTGTAGAATCAAATATTCCACCAAAATTTATTTTTCATGTAAAAATAAATAAGCACATTCATCTCATTAGTATGCAAATTTGGTCTTGTTTTTAATATATGGTAAAATTATGTATACCAAGGAATTGTTTTAATATAAATTTCTTTTTGAATTATTATCAGTAAATATTTTATTTGCATACTACTTAATATACTTATATACCAGAGGCTGAATAAAAATTTCTTGGGCAAAACGGGATCTCAATTGGAAAACAGTTTAAGAAGCCCTGAATTAGAGGAATTTTATAGACCATAGTATATTTAGGGGTCAGCAGAACACTGAACAACTTCTTTAATAGTAACCATGAAGATAAGTTGAAGAGAGGCATATAGATTATGTTGGTTCAATGATTTAATGATCAAAGCTAGAGAGTAGTCATTAATAATGGGTCAATGTAAAGTTGGGTCAAGGTGCCTAGTGAACTTACTTAGGGATATGTCCTTAGCCCTGAGCTATTAAACATTTTTATCAGTGACTAAAATAAAGAAAAACAGATGTGGGGACACATGCTTATAGAGAAAGGAAAAAAAAGGTAAGGATGAAGTGGCATAAAAAGAGAGAATCAAAGTTAAGAAGATAAAGTAAGAGAGAGCAGCAGACATGGTTAGTTAGAATACATAAGTTACGATTTTGCAACTTCAAAAGGATTATTGTTTTAGGGTGTTATCACCTGATACCTATTGACCTTCTTTAAAATAATTTTAGCTGATTAACTGTTATTTGTAGTTCTTATTTTAAGCCTTAACTATTAGGTACTCTATTCAGAATGAGCTATCCAGAATAACGTCCTCTGTGAAAGTGACCAGAGGTATAAGAACAAAGGCCTGATGGAGTGAAAACAAGAGCTTGGATCTGCTTCTTAGGTTAGAGATTCCCCTAAGCTTTCTGCAAAGTTAAAACTGAACTGAGGTGATTCACAACCACACTGTACTGTTTCTCATTACTTCCCATTAATGTGTGTTTTCAGATCCATTTTAATAACTGTATTGAATCCTGTTTTGGACAAATAAATGAATGAATGAACAAATAAATAAAGAATGAATGAATAGATAAATACATAAGGTAAAATACCTTTCCAGTATTTTCTATACACTTACATCTGAAATAAGGTGAGGGAAATTATGCGACCATTCTTATTGGGTCCATTACAAATTTATGTTTTACAGCCCAGTGATTCTAGGCAATCCTTCTATAGTTCTCTTGTCAGTGTCCCATTCTCCATATTGGCTGTTCCAAATTTTTTTTATTTCTCCTCAAATCTCCCATGGCTCTTTCCCCCACCTGCTCAGCTAAGATCCTTGCCACATTTGTTGCAGACATTGTTACATCAAAGCCACTCATTCCTTGTAAGTTCCCTATTCTCCCCTCTTTCTCATCTCATATCTGTTAGGTGCCTTCTGCCACCTCCTTTATCCCTGTATCATGTGAAGAAGCCTGACTCTTTACCTCTTTCCCTGCAAAAGCAATTTCATTTCATCTCATCTCTCCCAACAGAATGCTCCCTCTATCATTACTCCTTTATTATGCATCTTCATTCTCTCTCTTTCAATTGACTCTCTATTGCCTACAAACATGCCCATGCCTCTTTTATTCTCAAAAATTCCTCACTTTATTCTTCCATCTCTGCTATCATCTTGTATATTTTCTGCCCTTCATCTACCACAACTTGTTAAGTCATTCCTCAATTGATGGGTATCACCTCAATTTCCATATCCTTCCCCCCTCTAATACTGTCATAACCCTAATAAAAGTCTTCATCACCACCCACTTGGATTATTGAAATAGCCTGCTGGTTTTAGACATTCCTCCTTCAGGTGTCTTTCCATTCCAATTCATCTTCCATTCAGCCACCAAAGTGATTTTCCTAAAGTGCAGAAGGACTAAACTTGAAAAGACCATCTAGGATTCTTTTCTCCTCTTCTTCTCTCACTCCCTTCTTAATCCCCTTCAATACAGCTTCCAAACTCATTATTCCACTGAAACTGATTTTTTCAATCACTAATGATTTGATCACCAAATTCAATGATCTTTTCTCAATCCTCATCCTTCTTGACTTTTCTTTGGCCTTTGACAGTGTTGATAACCATTTCCTTGATACCCTCTTCTCTCTAGGTTTTTTTTTTAGTTTATTTATTTTTAGTTTTCAACATTCATTTCCATAAGTTTTAAATTTTCTCCCCCTCCTTCCCTCTTCCCTCCCCAAGACAGCTTGCAATCTGATATATGGTCTACATATAAATTCCTATTAAACATATTTTCATATTAGTCATGTTTTATAAAAGAAAATAGTCTGCTTTCCTCTGCATTCTGACTTCATAATTCTTTCTCTGCATGTGAATGGAATTTCCATCATGAGTTCTTTGGTATTGTTTTGAGTCCTTGCATTGCTGAGAAGGGCTAAGTCTATCAAAATCAGTCATTGCCCACTGTGATTGTTACTGTGTACAATGGTCTCCTGGTTCTGCTCACTTCACTCAGTGTCAGTTCATATAAGTTTTTCCATGTTTTTCTGAAGTCTGTCTGTTCATCTTTTCTCATAGCACAACAGTATTCCATTAGATTCATATACCACAACTTGTTTAGCCATTACCCAATTGATGGGTATACCCTCAATTTCTAATTCTTGGCCACCACAAAAAGAACTGCTATAAATGTTTTTGTACATGTGGACCCTCTTACCATTTTTATGATCTCTTTGGGATTCAGCCCTAGAAATGGTATTGCTGGATCAAAGGGTAGGCACATTTTTATACCTCTTTGGGCATAGTTCCAAATTAATCTCCAGAATGGTTGGATCAGCTCACAGTTCCACCAACAATGAATTAGTGTTCCATAGTTTGTTTTTTAAATACCATTCTCTTCTAGCTCTCCTACCTCTTAAAGCTCTTTCTCAATTTCCTTTGTTGGATCCTCCATCATGTCATACTCACCAAAAGTACTTCTCAGAATTCTATTATGGTTTCTCTTCTTCCTTCATACTACTTCACTTGGTAACCTCTTCAACCCCTATATATTTAGCATCTCTGTGATGATGATTCTCAAATCTACCTCCTCTGCCAAAATCTATCCACTGACCTTACATATCCCATCTCCTACTGCCTTTCAGACATCTCAATTTGAATATCCAGAAGACTTCTTGAATTCAAAATGTCCAAAACTAAACTTCTTATCTTCTCCCCTAAACACTTTCCACTTCTTAACTTTCATAATATTGTAAAAAAAAAAACCACTATCCTGATTCCTCAAACTCACAACCTCACTGTCATCCTTGCCTCTTCACTATGTATCACTTAATCTATTTCCCAAACCTATTGATTTCACTTTATACACATATCTTTCCTCCCTTTGACACTGTCATAACCCTAATACCAGTCTTCATCACCACCCACTTGGACTATTGCAATAGCTTGCTGATTGGTAGATCTTCCTGCCTCAGGTCTCTTCCCACTCCAATTCATCTTCCATTCGGCCACCAAAGTGATTTTTCAAAAGTACAGGTATCATCATGTCACCCTCCTATTCAATAAACTCAAAAAAATCAATAAAATTGATTCCCAATTACCACCAGGATCAAATACAAAAGTTTCTATTTAGAATTCAAAGTCTTTTGTAATACACACACACACACACACACACACACACACACACACACACACACAAACACAAACCTTGCTCCTCACCATCTTCTGTTGGATCCAAGATACTAAGCTCTTCACTGTTCCATTTACAAGATACTCTAACTCTTGGCCAGGGCATTTTCACTGGCTGACCCCCATGCCTGGAATAATCTCCCACCTTATCTGACCTACCAACTTCCTGTCTTCCTTCAAGTCCAGTTAAAATCCTATCTTCTCTTAGAAGTTTCTCCCAACTCTTTTTAATTTAATTCCTTTCCTTCTTCTCCCTCCCACCCCCATTTATCCTGTATATGCCATGTTTGCCCAGATTTGTTCACTTGACCCTCCCATTAGATTATGAACTCCTTGAATACAGTGATTTTTTTTGCTTCATTTTGTATCTATGGGACTCAGCACATGTCCTGTCACATAGTAGGCACTTATTAAAGTTTTACTGACTGATTTTTTGAAAGATGAGGAGTAGAAATAAGCCTTGTAGTGATACCCCAACCCACATTTGTTTATTTATTCAAAAAATATTAAAGAATTATAGAATTTTAGAGTTGCAGAGAAATTGGAAAACCATCTAGAATATTTTACTTTAATACATGAGGAAACTGAGGACAGAGGAAAATAACTAATTATCTAAGGTTTGTGGGGTATCAATATCCTTCTACAATGGAAAGCACAGAAGTAGTTCACACCTTGTTTCAGCTATTGAAATAACAATTTGTTTTAGTTCAAGTTTCTTTTGAGCTTTTTATCCAGTCTGTTAAGAAACAGAACATGTGAACCCCAAAATTGTGAACCCTAGAACTCATGAACTCCTGCAATAGGAAGGAGAGGAGCTAATGACCACATGTAAGGAGACGCCCAGTCTAGAGACAGCAGAACTGAGAAGAGGACTCTTGTGGTGGGAGAGTCAAGAAGGAGAAAATTTGTGGTATCCCAGCACTCTGTTTGTCTATTCTGTTTGTGTTGATATTTGTTTGTGATACTTTGTACAGAAGTCCTGGGACCTTACTGGAAGCTCTGAAAGAGGATTTTCTGGTTGTATGTTTATAGAAGTCCTGGAGTAGGGTTTTGGAGGTCCTGGGACTTTACTGATGATTTGGGCTGACTTCTTGGACCATGTTTGTGGGTCTGTGTTGATTTCTATATTGATGATTTTTGCTGACCTCTTGGACCTTGTTTGTGGGTCTGTATTGATTTCTGTATTGATGATTTGTGTTAAGTTCTTAGACCTTGTTGGTGGGTCTGAGTTGATTTCATAGGCAGATAGTGAATTGTTGATGGTGCTGGCAATGTCTATGAATATCATTGTGGGTCTGTCAATCTTTGTCTTCCCAGAAACAGGAACTGTGAAGGACTTGAGGTGGATTAGATACTGTGAACTTCAATATGGAATGGGAACTGAGCAAAGAACTGGACAAGGAATTGGAGGGTGCCTAAATTTGAACCCAGCTGACAGTTGGAGCTGGGACCATGGAAAAGGAACCATGGTAGCTGAGACCAGCCTCGAGTTAAACTGAAAGAAGAATTTACTTGATATTGTGTACTGACTGAGAAGATTATTATTTGCTTGTACTTTGTCATTGAATTAAGGATTTTGTGATCAACTAAATGAATATACTTTGTTGAAAACTATGTGACCACTTTAGTGAAAACTTTGTCACCATTTTAGTGATAAGTTGAGTTGTGAAATGGTGAATGCTGTATTTTGATTTTCTGTGATAAGTTGTAACATTGTGAATGCTGTATTTTGATTTTCTATGAATGTTTTGCTCTGATTTGTTATTGAATAGAGAGCTCACTATATTATGTAATCAGAACCTTGAAAGCTGTTCATAGCAACAGTCCTCTGGAAAGCTGTTCACGCATGGCTTTACACCTTCAAAACAAACACACACATATGCATTTATTATGAACATTTGTCCTAATCAAAAAATAGAAATATGTTCTGTTCCCTGAAGGTCACAACAGTATATGATTTAATTTCTGAATTAATGTCCTTTAAGTAGCTATAATTTACATCATTTTACATTTTGACTCCTTTTTTAAATACCTAGAATAAAGGTTAAAAGTCTAATTTGTAAATAAAAATTCAACAAATATTGATTAAATGCTTCCTATGTATCATGATTATACAAAACGAAAATTAACACATTTCTGGAACTCAAAGATCTTTCAATTAAATATTTTTCTAAAGTTAATCCAGTAGGCAAGTGAAGCATCAGTTGCATTTTAGTCCATGCATAACTATCAAGACTGAAGGGAATTATTCATTTCAAGCAAAAAAGCAAGATCTTGCTGTGTCTAACACAAAAATTCTCATTTTCAAGTAATATTGAAGTTAATTACAAGTTAGTACAAGGTTAGGATATCAATACACTGATGACAAAGAAGGTGATTTTTGTATTCTCTTTTGGCTAAATTTTGCCAATAATGTTGAGCAGCTTGGCACAGGTTGGTCCTTTAATCAATAATAGCATCTTTGAATTGTAGAGTTGCAAGAGATCTCAGAGGTGATCTATTATAACCTCTCCACTATAATGGCTAAAAGGAAGGGATCTAGATTCTACATGAAAACATTCACTTAAAAGAGACTTGATATCAAATGAGATGTTCAATTCCAGTCCTGGATAATATTCATTGTTAGCAATTTTCTCCTCTAATTTGCATCATTATGAGCTCTACACAAAAGTCCTAGTTCTTCCATATTGGGCAAATAAAAACAATAACAATAATGATAACTTTTTTTGCTCTTTAAAGTTTATGGATCATCTTATGCATTAGAAACACTGGCAACAAGAAAAATTCTGAGCTTCTGGATTTATGGTGTTGGAGCAAACCAGAACCCATGAAAGGACTTTGAGATCTCCAGAGAAAGGAACTGTTTCCTGAAGATAGTCCTTGGCTCCAAGTTAAGGAGTTCCAAGCTGAACAAAATCCTCAAGAAAAAGAACATAGATGTTGTCACATGAGTCCAAAGTCTCTAGCAAGAGACACCCTGCAGCATCTTTTTGACATTCTTCTCAAATCCTATCACCCTCAACTGTGGACACAATTTTTGCCAATTTTGTCTGACCAGTAGCAAGGAAGCTGGGGCCACACATTTCTTTTGCCTTGAATGCAGAGAAGTCTCCCAGAATTTCTTTGACCTCAAAGTGCACCTGTCAAGGCTGGTTGTCATCTGCACGAAGCTCAGCCCCCCAAATTTGCAGGACCCTGTGGGACAAAGCCCCTGTCAGAAGCACCAGCATCAGACCTCCCTCTGTACACCCTATATTAAAGTTCAGGAGGATGTGGCCCACAGCCTTCTCCCATTGAAGAGTCTGATCTGAACTGCAAGGAGAAACTCCAAGACACCCTACCTCATCTGATAAAGAAATTCAAGGAATTCAAGGAACTTAAGCCTTCAAAGACAAGTTATGTGAAAAAAAACTGATTAGAGGAGAATATGTAAAAATGCACCAATTCCTATGTGAAGAAGAATGCAGATGCCTAGATGTGGTGACATACAATGAATCAGTGACTTTCTGACTGATGGACAACTGAAAAAATATTATCCTGGCTAGTTATCCAGCTTTCAGGACCATCCCACAAAACTGATAAAGCAGCAACAATATTTTCTGTTGCTCTTTGAAGCTGTAGGTTGCTCTTAGGTATTTAAAGATCAAAAAAAGGTTTTCTGTGAAGGCCCCCTCTATCCTGGGATCCTACTCCTGGACTCTGTTCACAAACTGGATGCTGTTATTCATATTAACTTCTAGTTCACCCTTGAAAGCTGGCATGCATTGGGTGAACTCTTCCCCAGGGGGAAAAATCTCCTGGGGAAATTATAGGAACTGAAGGATGTGATAATTGGATGGTTCTGAACCCTTATCATCTATGTCCTCTTTTGTAGACTGGGCAATGTATCTTCTCCATTCTCTCATTCAGGAGACACTTTTAGGGTCCTAGGGTCCTGGGAGTGTTATGATCTCTTGTTAGAAGGAATCCTCACCATGAAAACATGGATCCCTAAAATTTTAAAGTTAAAAAAAACTTGACAAATTTAAAAGCTTTTCACGATCATTTAAAAAAAAAGTTGGCAATCAAAATACACAATAAACCCATGTTGAAAGATTCTATGAGCAACAATGAGAGGTGTCTCAAGGGAGGGAGAGCTGACCAGTCAAAATCATTAATAGTAAGGAGGGGCAACATTTGTTCCTTTGAACTATAAATCCCATGTCAGTCATTATCCAAACACCTATTAGATAATCATGTTGCTAAAATACATAACTAGAATGAAACATCAAAAGATAATCTTTTCTTCTAAACTTAACTTTGGTAAGGTTTTAATTGAAATAATATATTCAGTTTTAAATTCAGTGAAAGGCAGCATAACAGAGTTAGTGTATAGAAAGCTGTCCCCTAAGCCAGGAAGACCTAATTACTAGAGATAATTTCAACTTCTACTTCTGAGACATACAAGTTGTGTGACCTTGGCCAAGTTATTGAATATCTCAGTGCTCTAGGCAATGTTCTAAGATTATAGGTGAAAGAGAAGTTGCTCATCTGCATTAGTGGGGTTTTTGATGGGAGCTCCCTATTACCAATGAAATCACAGATCCAGCCACTATACTGACAAGTATGCACACACAGATGTGTATTGTGTGCATATATATCGATATATCTATATATCTATATCTATATAGTGTATATCTGCATACAAGCATACAGATATACATATTTATATATAATACCAAGCCTACACACACATACATATATACATATATTTGTATCCACACTTAGATATGCATATTATAGAGATTTGTGTATATATATACATACATATTATATATGTGTGTGTATACTTTCATAAACTGTATATACATTTGTTGTTGTTCAGTTAGTCCAATTTTGTATAGCCCCATGGAGTTTGTCTATGGGATTTTCTTGGCAAAGATACTGAAGTAGTTTACCATTTTCTTTTCCAGTGTGTCCCCATTTTACAGATGAGGAATTGAGACAAATAGAAATTACATGATCTAGTCCCAGACACTCACAAGCTATGTGACCCTGGGCAAGTAATTAACTTTCTTCGTCTCAGTTTCCTCATCTGTAAAATGAGTTGGAGAAGGAAATGGCAAATCATTCCAATATCCTTGCTTGAAAATCCTAAATGGAGTCACAAAGAGTCAGACATGACTGAAACCAACTTAGTAATATGGGGAAAAAATGGGAGGAATTTTGTTTCCACAGGATTAAAAGCACTTCTCCTATCTCTGAGTGATAGTCAGAATATAAGTCAAAGGTGACTGGTTCTAATCAGAGCTGCGATCTAGCAGAACCAGGCTCCTGGTGAGGTGAAAGGTTAGAAGCTTGTAAGCATGCTTAATGAGTGTTTGGGGTGTGGGGGGTAGGGGGTATGTAACGTGCCTAGCCAATGAAGAACAAGGTGGAAAATTGGAATTAGGGCAGCGTTTATTTGAGTCCCTGTACTCCATTAAGGGAGTCACCTATTTATTCAGAAACAATAAATGTAATGAAAGCCTTCCTGGCTTTCCAGCTAATATTGTTTATTCCTAGACTAAGGATGTCTCTCACAGCAATAACAAGAGCTTCCTAATTCCAGGGCCAGTATTCTATCAGTGGAACCACCTAGCTACCCCCAAAAGGTTAGGTAACTTGGAGAGAGCACCTGGATTTATTGTATTTATTTATTGTATCTAAAACTGAATATATTATGGTATATATGCATAATATGTGTATATACATATATGCATTTATATTATATATATGAATGATGATCTATATGTGTGTATATGTTTGCATAAGGACACACATACACACACACACACACACACACACCATGGGAAATAGGTTTTATAAGGGAACTGGGTTTTTTTAATCCATATCAAATATTCTTGAACTTCTGCTGACACTAGTTGTTCATTTCTATTGAACCTTTCACAAGGGGGAATTAACTAAAACTAGCACAGAAAACTAAACTGGCATTGACTAATATACTAAAAGAAGCATAGGAAAAATTTAAGATACCAGAAAAAAAATGTCTTGACTTAAATAACATTACCAGAGAAAGTTATTGATGAACTCTTCTAGAGATTGGTAGGTTTTTTTTTTCTTTACAACAAAACAAACAGAAGAAAACACTATTTCCTTTGATTTAAATGCAACTTACCTAAAGTTAAGGAAATCAATCAGATTGCTACTATTATTATTTTTTGAGATCCTCATACAGATCTCTATCTCATGATTAAGGTCAAAGAAGGACATAAGAACCATTGAGACCATTACTTAAATTTAAACTAAATAATCAAAGAACCTAAAATAATCATTTCTAGTTATATTAACTATTTGATGTGACAAGGTTATCACCAGTGCATTAAGAGAGTAACATAATAATACCAGATATTATTGTTCTGAAAGAGTTAATGTACCTTTTAGAAATCATCATTAATAAGCTTTGATGACCTATTTAATTAGAAAAGAAGAATATAAAACAAGAATATTCATGTGTTAATTATTTTGGCTTTGGAATGTAGACCTTTAGCATAAAAGTTAAGTAGAACCTTGCTGAGACATGTAAAAATGAAAGTTAATTGAATTATGATAACTTATTTTGCATTTATAAACATCATCAGTGAAAACTATAAGTCCTTGGGTAGGCTACAGATGTGTGTGTGTGTGTGTATGTAAAGAGTTGAATAAATTTGTGTTTGTCCTTCATTTTTGAAGATGGCATCAGGAGTTTCAGTTGACTGTGATTTGAGTGAGGGAGGGCTGTACAAGGTCATCAACCTCACTTTCTCCTCCAGAGCCATCTGGATCCAATGACCAGATATTCATCAGGATGACTAGAGATGACCCAAGATATAATGGGAGACCTTGGCATTTAGGCCAAGGCGTTTTCACATACTCAGAGTGAAGTAATGCCCATTCAGCAAATAGGCCTCTTTAAGAAGTGAGTCCAGAGATGGCTTGTTTAATTAGAAAAAAAAAGAAAACAAATCAAACTGGGAGGGGATGACCCTCAGGGATGCTGTTCTGAGGAGAAACAGTGACAACTGACAAAGCCAGGATGGTCCAAAATACAGTCGTTAAATGTATCTTGGACAGAGACCTTCTGTGGTGCAATTTATGAGCTTCAGAGTGAACTGGGTTTAAGGTTTTGTGAAAGAAGAACAAAAGAAAGAGAGAGGTATGAAGGAAGGAAGGAAGAGAAAGAAAGAAAAAAAGAAAGAAAGAAGGAAGAAAGAAAGAATGAAAAGAAAGAAAGGGGGGAAGGAAGGAAGAAATCCAACCAGTAAACTCCAAGTTAAGTGGGCAGCTTCTGGTCACCAAAATTTACCTTCCTTTGGAGAGGAGGAGAAGTGGAGTGTGTAAGGACATGCCACTTAAGACAGGGTATTAACATTTACAGAAGGAATTAAAAGTATTTTGGACTTCGTCATGGAACAAGAAAGACTTAAAGAACGCCTCATATACTATATACTAAATAAGATTTTTTGGGACATTTTTTTGTATTCATAATTCAACATAAACTAAGCCAGAATTCTAGGTAGTAAAGAAATGATCAGGTAGGTAATTAATAGATGTTGGCAAATTGAAACCTCTGATATGTGGAGTTTAGACAGAGATAGGGAAATTTTTTTTGCACGAAATATAGAAATTCATTTTTTCCCTGTATACGGTATAATATAACTGCCCATTAGGTCCATCTATTGAGGAATTGCTAATATCACTGAGGAGCTAGTTTAATAAAGTCTAGGGGGGCGGCCAGGTAGCACAGCAAGTAAGAGCACTGGCTCCAGTGTTGAGAAGACCTGGAAATCGAATCCCAGGCTCAGACACTTAGCACCCACCCAGAAACACCTGGCCGTGTAACCTTGAGCAAGTTACTTAACCCCAATTGCTTAGGGGCAGCCAGGTGGCTCAGCGAGTAAGAGTACCGGCTCCAGTGTTTGGATGACCTGGAGATCGAATCCTGGGCTCAGACACTCAGCACCACACCCAGAAATAACTGGCCATGTAACCTTGAGCAAGTTACTTAACCCTGATTGCTTAAAAAAAAAAAAAAGTCTAGGCCTGGATAGTGAGACCAATAAGAAAGGGTGTAAAGGCTTAAGACTAATTTATTATATTTCACCTCTCTTTTATAATTCCCTTTTAATTAATATTTATAAAGGTCAGTAGATGCCCATGTTTTCTTTACATAAGAATATGGTAAATAGCAAAAGGAAGAAGTTTTCTATATATCTATAGCGGGGGTTGGTGTAAGAAATTAAATGGGAAATTTGGGGTAGTTTTGTGAAAGCCACAGATCACAATGAAGGGCAGAAGATGACACAGAGTCTATGACCAAATACTTAACTCAAATTTTTATATAAGGTACTACAAACATGCCATAAATGAAAAAGAATAAAATTCTGACTTCATAGGTATGAAAGGAGGGCCAAAAAATTTTACACGGATTTTCAGATTACAGGGGCACCCCTAACCCCTGCAATGTAGAAAGGATAACTATTCTATGTACTAGGCACTAGTCTCAATGACTGGCTTAAAAAAAATGAAAATAGGACAATCCTTTCCCTCTAGGAGCTTCCGTTCTTCTGGTGGGGGATGGTAAGTACACAGATGATTATATATAAAATATGTGTAAAATAAACTGGTAATATATGCAAGTACTTACAACTGGGAGAATCAAGAAAGAGCTCTTACAGGCGGAAATATTTTAATGTAGTCTTGAAGGACTAAGGAGTCCAAGGAGAAGAGCTGAGGAGAGGTCTAGGTCTAGGTGTAGTATTCAGCCTGTGCAATGACCTAGAGATAGAATTTCCTGTAAAAGGAAGAGCAAGTAACCTATCTTAGCATGAGTCAGGCAAGCAAGCACCAAGCATTGATCTACTATATGTTGGACATTGTAATAAATACAGATTTAGAAAAAGAAAGAAAGAAGAAAAGAAAAAGAAAGAGAGAGAGAGAGAGAGAGAGAGAGAGAGAGAGAGAGAGAGAGAGAGAGAGAAAGAGAGAGAGAGAGAGAGAGAAAGGAATGAAGAAGAAATGAAATAAAATGAAAAATATTTTATTTTACTTTATGCCAGGCATGGTGCTAAATGCTTTACAGATATTATCTTGTTTGATCCTAACAACAACTTTATGATTGTAGGTGGTATTATCCCCATTTTACAGATAAGGAAACAGGCAAACAAAGCTTAAGTGACTTGTCCAGCTATTAAATATCTGAGACTGAAATTGAACTTAGGTGTTTTGACTCCAGGTCCAATGATCTAGCCCCTGAGCCACCTAGTATCCTCCAGAGGGGATACAAAAACAAAAATTCAACAGTTTTTCCTTTAAGGGACTTACATGCTAACAGGAAAAATAACAGCTACATGAACATTGACTATGTTCCATTAGTCTTGAAAGAAAAGTTAGGGCTGGAAGGTAGAAGATGTTAAATGTCAAAGAGTTTGTATTTTATCCTTAAAATCATTAAAACAATGAGGAGAAATCATAAGAAATCACTAAAACCTCTTGTGCAGGGGGAATGACATTGTCTGATTTATGCATTAGAAAAACCACCTTAAGAGCTCTGTGGAAGATGAATTGGAGAGGAGAATGAGTGGATGCAAGGGAACTAAATAGGATTAAAAAAAAGAAACAAGAAGTGATGACGGTCTGTTCTAGGGTATTGATGACTGAAGAGGAGATAGATGTAAGAGATTCCTCATGGATAGAACTGATGAAACAAATGACAGAGTGAAGAGTCAAGGAAAAGTGCAGAGTTGCAAATCTGGGTGACCAGAGAAAGGTTGATTCTCTCAAAGGTAAATGGGAAGTTAGGAAGAAGAGCAGCTTTCAGGATAAGATAATTATTTCCATTTTGGGCAGGATGATTTTGAGCTGTCTATGAGATACTTACCCCCAAAGTGCATTTCAGTTTTCTACTTATGCCCTATGAACCTATGATCCAGGTAGAAGAACCAAGAAAACAGTTTGCAATGAATGACTTGACCTCTAGAAGGAAACTAGGACTAAATATATAGATTTGGGTGTCTTCTATGCAAAGATTACAATTGAACCCATGCACAATTATGAAATAATTTGAAACAGAGGTAGGAGAGAATTTTTAAAAGTGCTGTATTATGAAAATCCTGGGAAAATAGGCATATTGGAAAGGAGGATAGTCCACTTTGCTAAATAAAGGCACAGACTGGGAAAAAGCCCTTCAGTTTAGAAGATTAATTAGAAGATTAATGTCAACCTTGAAGATGGGATTCTCATTGAAGTGAGAAGAACGTGATGGGTTAAGAAGCCTGGTATAGTGAGGAAGTAGAGGCAAGAAGTAAAGACAATTTTTTCTAGTTTGGAAAAAAGGAGGCTGAAGGACAATGACTTAAAGGAATAACAGGGATGATAAATATTTATGTCAAGAATGGAATTTAATATTTAACTTTTGCCTCAGCAGTAAGAGATCCCACTACATTTTGGAAGAAGACAAGGAATGAAAAAGGACAAGAGACTCAGAAATAGGTAGATAAAAGGAACCAAAACACGAAAAGATGAAAATCTACAAATATAAACCATGGAAATTTAGCTGGACTTGAGGTAGTAAAAAAGGAACTCAAATGTTTGCCTTGTTAATGGAAGTAAATAGATTACTCAGACTTTTGAATAGGGCATAAAATTTGAATAAATCATCCTTTGGAAATAAAATAATTGGACTGCAACTAAAATAGTTTTATCTCCTCAGGAAATATACAAAAAAAATCCCAATAAACCCAAAACTTTTCAGTATGCTGGTCAGAGCTTCAGGGGCTAAGCAGTGTGGCAGGTAAATGATGAAATGACTAAGGAAATAATGATTCAAGCTCCTGAGGATACTGATTTATTAAACAATTCATGCCATTTGCCCAACAGATCATGACCACTAGCCTTCCTCAGTTTTGACTTTGAGTATATTTTAGTAACAAGTTCTCCAAATTATATTGATTATTGTAAAGAAAGTAAAATTATTTAAGCATTTTTAGTGTCTGATATTTAAAAAGGTGAAAATTTTGTTTTACAAGTTAGACAATCATTTTTTTAAAGATTCTTATAGAATTGGCCAACTCCATTGGAAAAAGAAGCCCCAGTGTATATACTGTAACATCAATACTGCAGGAAATATTCTGTGATGTATCTATAATTAAGATACAGGGACAGGCTGCCTATCTTAATGAACAGTTGAAGATTCCTTGCTTAATATTAATAAAAAGATTCTTATGTAAGATAAAAGGCTTAGATAAAGACAAAAAAGTATATAGAAAATGAAATTTTCAAAGATGTAGGATTGGAAAATCAAATATTAGAGACTGAGTTAAATTTTAAGATTTTAATAGAATTTCCTAGGAATCTCTACAAGTGATTTGGAACCAGAGAAGTAAAGTCCCTTTCAGAGATGTCCTGAGAATAAGACCTATTCTAGAAAGTCCAAGAGAAGATATTCAAGGACCAAAGGACTACATGGTACATCCATGACTAAGGATAAAGTGTAATGACTAAATGGATATTGGGAGTAGGTTACTAGGATAAAAGGAGACTTGATGTTAATATTAATGATAATTATTACGTCACTTTGTCTATTTGTTTCATGGTGTTTATGTTTAAGTTCTCATGGTTACCTCGGTTACATATAAATCTCCTTTCTCAAAATTAGTCCAGTGTGAGACTTCTAAATAGATTGATCTGTAACTTGATTTACGTAATTCTGATTGTGAATTTGTGAAAAGTCTTACAGACTTGGCTTACAAATAAGTGTTCCTTGGGAGTAGTTCATTCTACACTCCTCCCATGAATCAAAAGGAGGAATTGAGGAAACTGAGGGATTAGTACACCAAATGATAGTGAGAATTGAAAGAACCACACTGACCATCTTTTGACTTAGTTCTGGATCTAGCTCAGTTCCTTTTCTCTTCTGAGTCTAATTCAATTCCTGTCTTGTGAGAAAACTTTATTCAATTATGGGAATTGGGAGAAAAGTTTATTGCATTTTTTAACCTACCATAGGTAGAAAGCTGGACCATCTCTACCTGCTGCTTAAATCCCCCTAAGAACCTAGATTATGCCAACCAGAAACCCATTCCTATCCAAATATTGATGCAAGGAGTTTTGTCATAATTATAAATTTCAAGAAACCCATTTTTCATATCTGAAAACTGACCCCATATTGATCAACTAGTTATTATTTCCATGTTCCTTTGACTGTGTACAGACACTTGGGGGGAATGGGACAACTCTTTTTCTGATTTCAGGGAGTTGCACCTATTTGCTCTCCCCCTCCCAACATTGAAAGTCCTTAATCTTTCCTCCAATTAGAAATCAGATTATCTAATTCTGTTTTCTTTTTATTAATTGGTCTTGTGTCATTTATTGGTTTTGATGTATAAAAGTTTGTCTTCCCTTGTTCTGGGGGTACAGTGCCAAAGCTGAGGAAGGCCTGGTCCCAATTTGTTGAGCAATTGGCATATATTACTTAAAAAAGTTTTATGCTCAAAATTTTGGACCTTTGTTTCCTCAGTCATTTCATCTTTCACCTACCACAGTGGGATGGTAGAATTTCAACAGGGATTTGATTGCTTCTGTGTCATATTCCCTCTTCTTTCATATCAACATATCTTTGCTGTCCCATTCATCCATGTTTCATTCTTTCACTCCCACTGACTTAATAAAAGTAAAATGCTTAACACAGTGCCTGGCACATTGAAAGTGCTATGTAAATGTTACCTTTTGTTAGCTATTATTATGATTTCTCTTCTACTGAAATCTCCACCTACCCATTTTCTTTATATGCCACAATCTTTAAAACTCACATGCTGTTCCTTTTATTCACCATATCTCCCTTTATCTTATGCCGGTTTGATAAGGATAATTTTAAAAGCATTAGTAAAATAAAATAAAACCCAATAGGATTAGCAGCAACTTTCTCAATATGTTGTTAGACCTTGGACAAACTTGGAAAGACCAGAGGAAAAGTAGAAAAACTGACATTCAATTAAGGAGATTTTTCACAGTATCAGGTAGGGTCAAGATAATACTAGTTGTACAAAATTTTGCCAGAAAATCTTCCTATAATATGGTTTCTGAAAGGTGGAGAACATAAGGAGACTGACACTCTCATCTTACACAAACATGTTCTAGACATTTTATAAGTTTAACAAATCACTTTGTCTTGTAAAATATTGTAAAATTTTTGAAATTTTCAAAAGTTTATAGAATGTTGTACATTTTAAGATAATTATTAAAACAGATTTTAAAGAATTACACTTGGACTGTGTTGAGTTGGCATTGTAGATAAATTAACAGCCATATTGGTCTAGATATATTAACTTTTTTTCAACTTTACAGAAACAGTTTACTGTATGAAACATATTTGGTCTTATTTACATAGATTTGATTAAAGAATCTAATAAATTATTCTCTAAATAATGTGAAAAATTTTTTAGCCAAATTATGTCCATTAAGTACATGAGAAGTTAGATTCTAAGAAAATTTTAAGCTTAGACAAATCTGCACAGAAAATAAAATATTTTATGCTATAATTTCATATATTCAGCTCTTTCCAATAAATGGAAATTCACTTTCACCTAACATAAAATGTTTTCTTTTTGTTCTAAAAAAATTATTGAAAACCATAAAGCTTCTCTTTATCTTCTGAATTCTAACCACCATCCACCACACTGGTACCACAATGTTAAATTTAATAAAAAAAAAATAAAAAGAAAACAATATACAATTTCAATAGTAGAAACAAAGGTCTATAACACACAGCTCACATTTACCATCTAAGTTTTATGATCATCTTTTAGCTATCTAGCATTACTTCCAACTATCAACTGAATGTTTATCCACTCCATCACAATTACTCCTATGTTCCCATCAAAGAATTCTATTAAAAAAAATAAAAGTGA
The DNA here is from genome assembly GCF_028583685.1 of Petaurus breviceps papuanus. Classification (NCBI taxonomy): domain Eukaryota; kingdom Metazoa; phylum Chordata; class Mammalia; order Diprotodontia; family Petauridae; genus Petaurus; species Petaurus breviceps. The sequence continues at coordinate 12,217,784 of NW_027185779.1, read as the reverse complement.
AAACTGTATAAAAGTAAATATTATTACATTTGATATCTGTTTATTTCTGTTGTTGAGTCATTTCAGTTGTGTCCAACTTTTTGTGACCCCATTTGGGGTTTTCTGTACCAAGATAGAAGAATTGCTTGCCATTTCCTTCTCCAGTTCATTTTATAGATGAAAAACTAAGGCAAACAGAATCAGGTGACTTCTCCAGGGTCACACAGCTAATAAGTGTCTGAGACCAGATCTGAACTCATGAAGATGAGTCTTCATGATTTTAAGCCCAGCACTCTATCCACTGTGTCATCTAAAGGTCCCCTGTTTATTTCTTGGAAAGCTCTATATTCACCTCCATTGTATTGATATGGACCATTGTTCATTTTCCTGACTGATCTAACTATATTATTAATTTTGCATTTTTGTAAATGTTGCCCAAGTTCCTATGGATGTTTAAATTTCCCAGTTATTCACTTACCCAAAACTTCCTCAGGTTCTATTTGGTTCTATCTCTCAATTAACATCCATCCAGGATTAGAGTAACATAATGAAAACAAATAATCCACCACATGGCAAAACTAGTTTTTTATTATATACTTACCCCCTTCACATGTCACATCATATTTTTTCTTGTACTTATATATTAAAGGTATGGTGTAATATTTTATTTTATTTTTTTTGCATATTTTATAATTATCTGTGATTGTGGCTTATAACTTACTAGACTGTAAGTTTTAAAACCACCAGGACTGTGTCTTATCCAACTTTTGTATCTTCCCTAGCACATATCCCTATACTCTATGCCCAGTAGAAATTTAATAAATATCTGCAGCATTAATGAATGGATACATGGCACTTTCCTTTGAGCTGCTTCCTCAAATGCAATTTACACTGGTGGTCTAAATCCCCAGAGCCCACTGGTTGTAGAACTCATCTTCCATTCAGATTCTATGTATCTTACCTCCTTTAGATACCAGAACACAAAAGAACATCACAGTCCATGCTACCCTCTCTGTCAAGCAATTTATCACAATGGTTCTAAATATAGACAACTTGTAATGTTAATATATTGACTATTACTTAACTTCATGTGGGGTGTGGGGAAGAATAAATACTTATTTATCACCTATTATACATCAAGTTCTCTGGTTGACATTTTGCTGTTTTTATGTCATTTGATCCTCACAACAACCCTTGGTGGTAAGTGTTATTATTATTCTCATATTGCAGTGGTAAAAACTGAAGCACAGAAAGGTTAAATAACTTAAGTCTGAGGTTGAATGTGGATTCAAGTCTCCCTGACTCTAAGTCCAATTCTCTGTCCACTGCACCTTCTAGCTGCCTATTGATAGGAATGGTAAACATCATAATAACTCTCAGTGGAATAGCCAGAGACCAATATGCATCTCAAGGATCCTGCCAAGTCTCCACTATTTTTGCACCTGACTTTCTGATCAGAGTCCCGTTATTCATCATCCTGGGTGTCACTGCCTTACTTCAGTATTACCTTTCCAACCCATGACATAGAAGATCAATTGGACAATAAGGGCACTCATTATTATTGATGGTAGTGTGTTATTATTGTTAAAATAATTCACTTTTTCTGATGAAGTTCAAATAGATATTCTAAAATAAATTTTGCATTGCTGTTACTTATATTTAATACTATCTTAATGTTTATAATGGTATATGTAATATTATATAATTGTTATCATCTTATTGTACTGCTGTAAGATTAAAGCAATACTTATACTTAATGTAATTGAACAATCAAGAAGTATTTATTAACTGCTTACTGTATGCAAGGATCTTTGCCAAGTAATGAGAATAGAAAGGCAAAAACAGTCCTCATCTTCAGAAAGAATACATTCTAATGAAAGAAAGAACATACAAATAGTTATAGAGTTATATATATATATATATATATATATATATATATATATATATATGACATAAAGAGATAAATGGAAGGAAATTTCAGAAATTACCAGGGAAAGAAGGATTGGGAGCAGAAGAATAAAGAAAGGCCTTATACAAAAGACAGATTGAGTTTAGTTGTGAAGGAAAACAGGGACCACTGGAAGAATTAGCCAGTATAAGATAACTGGTTTTTTTTTTTAATTAAATAACTGGTAAGAAAGTTCAACTTTCTAGGCTCAATGAAAACATACCTGGTACAAATCCAGTAGAGGACAAATGATTGGAATAACATTATCCTGTTCCCAAATGATTTTGATTTCTTCTGCTATGTCTCTATAGTTTGAAAACTTTCCATGCTATGCAGTTGGAAAATTGGCAGTATTTGGTATGGCAATGGCTAATAAAAATATTGGTCTTAAGCTTCTGTAAATCAATGTACTCTACTAAGCTTAGACAGAATAGCCCAACAATGGTTCCTTTTACATATTTAAGTCAAATGGTTTTGGAGTTGTCAATAAGGATGAATTTGAGGTGCTAGTTGTGAAGCAGAGGGATGATTTATCTCCAAATTAAGTAGAAAAGCCATTTTTGCTGCTCTATCCTAAAGCGTTATCTAGGATTCAATATGGTACACTGGGAAGAACATTGGATTTGGAGTCAGAAGATCTAGTTTCAAATATCAGCTCTACTGATTACTATATGTGAGGTCTTGGGCAAATCATTTGACCTCTCTGAGTCACAGTTTCTTTGTCTGTAAATTGAAAGAGAGAGGAGGAATCATTCTTTCTCCTGTCTTTGTCCCAATATCCTAGAATGATCCTATCAAGTTACTACATCAATATCTATATACATATGTGTCTATGTTTACATGTGTATGCACTGTATATACACATGTCTGCAGAAACAACATACATAAAACAGGCATGTATGTTGATGTGCACATACACGTAAGCACATATGTAGCATGCACAAAACAAAGATAGATAAATATGTACCATTCTGATTGTTATATTTTATACACATACACTGTATGTATACACACATATATACATTCATGTTTGTATTCCCAAATTTTCCTTTTCCTTTTTATCTCAACCTAATGAAATAGATTCAAGTAGACACCACAGTTTCCAGCCAAACACATTTTTAAATATTGCCTTGCTAATGTAAAGGTTGATTTTCAGCCAAAATGTCTATGACGGTTTTAATTGGACAAATATTACAATGAATTCAAGTTGTGATCATTAATCTTCCAGATAAGAAGTGTCTTTCTAGCATAACTCTTCTAGATGGCCTTTTCTCACAGAATGCCCAAGTCAGCTGTTTTGTATGAATCCTCTGCTATCAAGGTAACTTATAGCTTTAGCCTGATTGACTTCACCTTCTCTTCTGCCTCCAACAAACCTGTTGGCTGCACTGGAAACTTTTTTTTGTCATTTTTCAAATGCTTTATTAACTTCTGGTTTACATCATTCATTTCCACCAGATTTTGAATTACAAATTTTCTCCCCATTGTTCCCCTACCCACCACCCCAAAATAGCAGTCCCACAGGATATCCCCTCCTCCAATCTGCTGTCTCCCATATCTTCTCCCATACTGCCTTCGAATTTTCCAGTGGATCTCTATGCCCCAGTGCCTGTATATCTTATTTCACAATTACATTTAAAATAGTATTAATAATAGTATACACACACACACACACACACACATATATATATATATAATTTTAAACATTTGATTTTAAAACTTTCAATTTGAGATTCATTCCCTTCCTCCCTTGTCACCCACCTTTACTGGGAAGATAAGCAATTCAGTATAGGTTGTACACATGTAGCTAATGCAAAACATTACCATAATAGATACATAGTAAAAGACTGACTATATTTCCCTCCCTCCTATCCCATCTCCCACATGTTCTATTCTCTACTTTGATCCCATGCCTTTTCTTTCCTTTTTTTTTTTAAAGCAATAAGGGTTAAGTTACTTGCTCAAGGTTACATGGCCAGTTACTTTGTATGGGTGTTAAGTATCTGAACCCAGAACCAATCCCAGATCTCCCGACTCTGGGGCTAGCACTCTTACTCACTGGGCCACCTGGCCACCCTTGATCCTGTGCCTTTTCAAAGTAGGTGCTTCCAACTTCCCTCCCAACCAGCCTGCGCTCACTTCCATCAACCCCCCTCTCATCCCCTGCCCCACTACTCACCTGTGCTATGAGATACCCTATTTAGTATGTATTTCATTCCCTCCCCAAGCCAAATTCAATGAGAATAAGGCAGACCCATTCCCTTTTGCCTTCCTATTCTTCCCCTCCATTGTAACAATTTTCCCTTGCCTCTTCTACATGAGATAGTTTACCCCACTCTCTCTCTCCCCATCTCCTCTCATTGTATTCCTCTCTCACCTCTTAATTTCACCTTTTAAGTATCACCCCTTCCTATTAAATTGGACCTGTGCCCTCTGTCTATGTATATCTGTAAACATATATACACATATTCACATATGTATTCATATACCTGTGTACCCTCCTATATAAATATACATATATATAAATATACATACATATATATATATATATATATATTACCTTCAACTATTTTCATACTAAGAAATGTTTCATCAGTTACAATTATTTTTCCATGGAGGAATGTTAATAGTTCAACTTTGATAAGTGGCTTCTGATTTCTTTTCCCTGTTTGCCTTCTCAAGCTTTTCTTCCTTCTTGTATCTGAATGAAAAATTTTCTATTCAACTCTGTTTTTTTCATCAAGAATACTTGAATGTCCTCTATTCCATGGAATGACCAATTTTCCCCTGAAACATGATTCTCAGTTTGGCTGGGTAGGTGACTCTTGGTTTTAATCCCAGCTCCTTTGACCTCTGGAATATCATATTCCAGGCCATTTGATCCCTCAGTGTAGAAGCTGCCTGATCCTGTGTTTTCCTGATTGTGTTTCCACAATATTCAAATTATTTCTTTCTGGCTGCTTGTAATATTCTCTCCTTAATCTGGCAATTCCAGAACCTGGCTATAATATTCCTAAGACTTTGCTTTTTGGGATCTTTTTCAGAAGGTGATCACTGGATTCTTTCAACCTCTATTTTGGCTTCTGGTTCTAAAAGATCAGGGCAATTTTCCTTGAGAATTTTTTGGAGGATGATTTCTAGGTTCTTTCTTTCATCATGGCTTTCAAATAGTCCAATAATTTTAAAATTATCTCTCCTGGATCTATTTTCCAGGTCAGTGGTTTTCCCCATGAGATATTTCACATTGCCTTTTATTCTTTCATTTTTTTGGATCTGTTTAACAGCATCTTGATTTCTCTTAATGGCACTAGCTTCCCTTTGGTCCCTTCTAAATCTGAGGGAATGATTCTCCTCAGTGAGCTTTTTAGATTCTTTTTGCATGTGGCATATTTGGCTTTTTAAGGCATTCCTCTCCTCATTGCCTTTTTGAGCCTCTTTTGCCATTTGAGTTAGTCTGTTTTTTAAGGTGTGATTTTCCTCAGTAAGGCTCTATACTCTTATTTTGTAATTTTCTTGTATTGTTCTCATTTCACTTCCCAATTTTTCCTCCACTTCTCCTATCTGCTTCTTAAGGTCCTCTATGGCCTGTAACCACCTTGTATTTTCCTTTGAAGCTTTTGGTGCAGGAGTTCTGACTTCACTGTTTTCCTCCTGTTCCATGCTTTGCTCATTTTTGTCCCCAAAATAGGAGTCTAATGTTGGAATCTTCTGTCTGCTTTGTTTCCTTTGCCTAGTCATGTCACCCCTCAGTCTCTTGACCCCTGGTCTTTTTGCCACAATAGGACTTGGCCACCAGACAGGGGAGCTTCCCTCCCAAACTCTGGGGTTTTCTCAGCTGCTGGAGGTATTAGTTAAGTGCCCTCTCTGAAGCCTCCACATGCTCTGGCAGGCTGGTCACACACCCTAGGACCTCCACCTTATACAGCAATCAACGTTAAAGGATTTAAAATTTTTTAACCTGAAAAGCAGGTTAAAGCAAGAGCAATTATCCCTCAGACTGGTCCCTTGGTTCCCCTACAGTCTGCAGGCCAGTAGCTGAAGCTGTAATGTGGCTCCGGCTGCCTGGCAGCCCTCAGCAGCTTCTCACCCTGGGGGCAGAAGCCGACACACTCCCAACTACTGTTCCCAAATCCACACTGCACTGACCTCTCCCTTTGTCCTTCACATATATGTGTTGATAAATCCGGAAATGGCTACAGCTGCTGGTGATCTGGAATCCCTCCAGATGGTGTTTGGTCAGGCCCAGCCTGGGGCCAAAACCTCTGGCTCAAGAGGGCCTGGGCTTGGCTCCCAGAGCCCTGCACTGGCTGATTCCTGCTGGACTTCCAGGCTGTCCTCAGTGGAACGTTAGCTTCTCTCTGTCATTTTGTGGGTTTTGCAGCTCCAGAGTTTGTTCAGAGTCCCCTTTTACATGAATTGGGGAAGGTGGAAGCTGGAGCCTTGCAGAGTTCCTGCTTCTACTCCTCCATCTTGACTCCACCTCCCTGCACTGGCAACTTTTACTGCTGCCCTTGCAGATATATGAACTATCACAGGCAGAACCTGACCACAGATGGTAGAAAAGTCACTTTAATCAATCTCTTGTACTGTTCCTGGAGCTTGGCCCCAACTTTATAAGCTTATTATGTCAGTGCCCAGCCTGTACACATTGGCTGTGTGGGGGCACTAATCTGTTTATTTTTGTAAAGCACAATGCTCTTTATGTTATACCTTTCAAAAAAGTAAATATTTGCTATTCACTACTAGATGACTATTTTGAGGATCACTAATCTGTCTCAGATAAGGTATTTCAGGGAATTGATAATTTCCTTTTTGGACAAGTAAGATCAATAATCCAAAGATGCTTTTATTTTCCCTGAGTGGTTATGAAGCCGTTTTTATAAAAAACCTCTTATTTCACTAGAACAAAAAGAAAGGAACACCGAATGGTGTAATGACCAAAGGGAAAGAGCTTTAAGGGAGACTAGTCAGGCTCCAGTTGGGTTATTTGTCTGTACTAAAGAAGATAATGCTCTAGTATCTTGTTTGGGTTTCAACATAGAATATTTAGTTGGAATCATGTTTTCTCAATACAAACAACTGTTTGTACTGCACCCTTTGAAGACATTTTCAACTCTTACAGAAGTCAGGAAAAGATAACATTCTTAGCTGCTCCTTTTAGCCAAGTTTTAAAATCAGAAAGAAAACTCAGGGAATTCCTAGGAAGTCGATTTGAGAAGATTACTAAGGCATGGGAAGGGGAGTCATCTGATGTGATTATTAGCCCAGTCTCTCATACCTACTGGTACAAGTCAGAGGCAAAAAGAAAAAAAAATGCCCCGAATCTTCACACGGCTCTAAGATAAGTGAAAATTATTATCATCACCATTTCACAGATGGAGAAATTTAACTGAGAGGGGTTGAGTGGTGTTCACTACCTCATACAAATCAAACCACTCTCCTGTTCTGTCAAGCTAATCAGAAATTTATTCTGAAATCTTCTGTAATATGCTCTTCAAATGCTACATTAACTCATGACATCAGCAAGAGTGGTTACTTCTGTTTACCAAGAAGCCAGATATATTATAGAAAATGGTCTCTAAAATGGGAAGTCATTATACCCTGCTGCTTTTCTGTCTATCCTTCCTTTCCAATTTCATTTTCACATTTGTATTCTTTCTTTTTTGCTTCATGAAACGTCAGTATTAAATGAAAGCAAGACAGGATGAGGGACATAGTGTTTATTTCAGATGAATATCTAGATACTATTTGACACGATTGTGGTAGTAAAACCAATGTTGAAAGATAGCTCACAAATTCATAAATATTACGTTTTTGGGTTGTCAGATTTCTGGATATCATAGCTACATTAGAAACCTTATCCCTTCAACATTTCTTAGTCTTTTCTTATAAAGACTGATGAGACTTCCTTGTGAACCAGTGTGCAACAATGATTATTATGATAATTTCAATTAATTTTTTCATTCCTATTCAATATATATTACAATCTATTCTATATAGTTTTAAATATTCCTTTAATCAATGGCATAGTCAAAAATGTTATTTCTTCTATCTCAAATATATATGGATGTTTTTGTTTTTCCTTCATGGATTGGAAAGGCTATTTATAATTGCTTAAATTTTAAAATTGGTCAGTGATCTCATCAATGTGGTAGTTGCTTCAGCAATAAAGATCATCAATCATCCAGGCCTGTCCATCTTGTGCAATTCTTGTCTATTTCCTTACAAAAGGGGGACCACTGAATATTCTTTGAAACTTTGTTCATTTCTCTTGACATTGCAATGATACCAATGAAGCATAAGTGTTGTTCACTGATTAGTCCTCACTATTGTCATGTAACTAGGGTAATTTTTTTTTAAATAGTACATTCAAGTGATACCATCCTTTCTCCATTCCTATTCATATCCTATTCACACTAACTTTATTCCTTTCAATTGCACTTAGGTTATTTTCAATTTTAATTATTCAAAGTATCTGTTATTCCATAACTTGAAACAATACAATGACACTGGACATATTTTTTTTTTACTTTTTTTTTTTGAAGGGCAGTTGGGGTTAAGTAACTTGCCGAAGGTTACACGGCTAGTTGTTTTTTTTTTTTTGTTTTTGTTTTTTTGTTGTTGTTTTTTGTGCATGTGGGTGTTAAGTGTCTGAGGCCGGAACAGAACTCTGAGGTCTTCCTGACTCCAAAACCAGGGCTTTACTCACTGCGCCACCTAGCCACCCCAGACACTGGACATATTTTAATGGTCTTTATTTCAAAGAAAATTCTGGGGCAGGGGTGGGGAACCTGTGGCCTTGAGGCCACATTTAAGGGGATTTGTTCCCTGAGGTTTAGATTCAGTCAAAGTGCTGCAATTAAGGACCTAGAGGACTACATGTAGCCTCAAAGCCATAGGTTCCCCACCCCTGGTCTGAGGTCATTAAAAGGTTAATTTGCCAAAGGCAATTTAGGCCATTTCCCTCCTCTTGCTTTACTCTGTGACCAAATTATACATTTATAGTCTTTGACCAAGATGTGTATGTTTGTGTGTGTGGGGGGGCGGTGGGTGGTTGTGGGTATGTGTATAAAACAAGTTCTATAGGTTGTCCATTCAATTGCATGTAACAGTTTGGTGTTAATAGATGGTAATAGACAGTAGATGTTGTTAATATACTTATTATTGATGTTTTTATGTGAATAATTAAGCAAAATTCTTTGGAGGGCTTTTATATTTCATTTAGGAAACTGTATTCAGCACAGTGTCATCAACCAATGTCATCATTCAGGAATGTCTAAAATATGTCAACAATTATAGCATAAACACATATTCTTTAGAGTCTCTACTAGATATCTTTCATGATAGTGGTGAATACCTTTGATGAGGAATTGCCTACATAATATTTTTTTTTACCAAAATCATATTATTTATTTACAATGATATATCAGCCATTATCTCTTTTAAGAAACTTCAGATCTGTGCTTTAAGAAAATGATTTTTGCTATTAAGTGGAGGGTGGATCAAAATAGAGGGAGTGTTGAGGTTGAGAGACCAAATAAGAGGCTATTGTAATAATCCAGGTTTTGAGGCTTCTCTCATAGAAGGAAGGGGTAAAGTGTGAGAATATTGGAGGCTGTGGTTGTTTTGGAACCAGTTCTACAACTGGCTATCAAAGAAAGGGTGGGATGTAATCCATCTTCTCATCCTCAATTGGTTAATCACATACCACTTGGAGTATGTGATCCTTTGGGGGAAGACCATGGTTCTCTTGCGTTTCATACTACCTACTTTGGAGATCACTATCTTAGCTTAATATACACCTGAAAGATATCCTCACTTGAAATACTTAGGTCTCTAAGTATCTCTACTTGAAGATCTCTAATAATCTCTGAATACCTCAGATCTCTACTTGAAGAGTTCCAAAGGGGGAATTCATCCACTCTTGAGATATCCCATTCCATATGTGAACAATCATATGTGAACAATTGTAATGGTTAGAAGGGCAGCTAGGTGGTGCAGTGTATGGAGTGCCAGGCCTGGAGTTAGGAAGACTTATCTTCCTGACTTCAAATTTGACCTCAGACATTTACTAGCTATGTGACCTGGGCAAGTCACTTAACCTTGTTTGCCTCTGTTTTCTTCTTCTGAAAAATGACCTGGAGAAGGAAATATCAAACTCCTGTATCTTTGCCAAGAAAATCTCAAATTGGGATCATGAGGAGTCAGACATAATGGAAATGACTGAAAAACAACAATTGTTAGGAAGTTTTTCAGACATCAATATTAAACTGGCCTCTTTGAAAGTTACCTTCATTATTCCTGATCTTAATCTGTGAGGCAAAAGAGAACAAGTCTAATCCCTCTTCCATACAGTGACCCTTCAAATATTTGAAGACAATCATCTCATTCCCCAGGAATCTTATCTTCTTCAGGCTAAACATAACCAGTTCCTTCAACTAATATTCATCCTATCAACATCTTGGTTTCTCTCTTCTGTATACTCTCCAGCTAATCAGTATTGTTCTTGAACTTTGAAACCTAGAACTTGACACAATATTCCAGATATTTTCTGACAAGAGCAGAATAAAACATATTTTGGAAACACATTCACACACACACACGCTGAGTAATTCATGCCCACTGAGATTTTCTTAAGAGATTTGTAGTTGTTTTTCAGTTCTTTCAGTCACTTCTGACTCTTCATGACCTCATCTGAGATTTTCTTGGCAAAGATAATGCAGTGCTTTGTCATTTCCTTCTCCAGCTCATTTTTACAGAAGAGGAACTGAGACAAAAAGCGTTAAGTAACTTGCCCGAGGTCACATAGTTAATAAGTCTATAAAGTCAGATTTGAACACATGAAGAGAAGTCTTCCTGATTCTAAGTCTGGCACTCTATCCACTGCACTAGTTAGCTGCCCTACCTAGAAGATAATTCAGTTGAAATAGAAAAATTTGGGTAAAATTTTCATCCCACACAGGTCTTCTTTCAATTCAATAAGTTTTGATTAATGGCCTACTATGTAAGAAGCAGTGTGGTGTAGTAGAGAGATGTCCTTGAAATTAAGTATAGCTGGCTTGAAGTTAGATTCTAAAATTCAAGAAAGGAATGCTTCAAATACTTGTGTTAAAAACTCTATCATACTGCTTGTATAACATGGGTAGCCTCTCAATGCTTCACTCAACTCTCAAAGACTACAAATTGCAGAGAATATGCTGAAATGAATTAGTAGAAGAAATTTCCTCACATAGGAATTACTTAGATCAATAAAAGCACAAATCCAGTTCCTAGTCTTATCTCTATGTACAAGATAGATTTGATGGGTACTGGGGATATGATGACAAAAATGAAATGGTACCTGCCCTTGAAACATTTATATTTTCCTCTGTTCTCTTTTCCTCTTCTTCATAGAATATAACAAGCATTGAAAATGGAGTTTAGTAGAAGTTCAGGGAATACTTATTTAAATTTAAAATGGAAAATAGAACTTTCTTTTTTTTAAATTTTTTGCTCTTTATTAATTTGTTTGTTTACTTTTAGTTTACAAGATTCAATTTCACAATTCCTTGAGTTTCCAATTTTCTCTCCCTCCCTCCCCTCCTCCCCTGAACTTATTTTTTATAAATGAAATTACATATGAAAGCCATCATTATAGGCAGTTAGATAGTTCAATAGATAAGGTGTTGCACTTGAAGATAAGGGTTTGAATCCTGCTTCCAGCACTTCCAGGGAATCCTTAGGGAAATCATTAGGGAATCATTTTACCACTCTGGGCCTCAGTCTCCTCATCTTAAAAAAAAGTGTGGACTCAAAGGTCTTTAAGGTCCTTTCACATTCCAAATGTATGGTCCTATGATCCTATTACAATTATTACTAGTGAAGAAGGTTTTTGAGATGATGAAACTGCAAAACTAAGAAACAGAATACAAAATTGCAGGACCACCAATTCACCACGTTATTGAGTGTGTAAAAGATTTTAATGTGAGATAGCACTAGAAAAGTAGGTTGAAGCTGTTCATAGGGGGCCTTAAATATCAGTCTTAGGAAAGCAACTTTGAAACATTTAAGAACTCTGATCCACACACTAACTAATCATGACTCCATATGACTCATGAGGAAGCATTATATCCACTTTCTGAGACACAGATTATGGACTCAGGGATCAAAATGAGACTATATATATTTTTTGAACATGACCAATATGGGAATTCATATTGCTTAATTATACATATTTTTACAATGATTTTATTTTTCTTTCCCTAGGTGAGTAGAGTTTAAAGGCTGGGAGGGAGAAAATGTATTGTTATTCATTGAAAAAATTATATTTTAAAAAGTCAATATGAAAAATCTCCATTTTATCCTAGAACTAAAAGAATTACCAGAGTTTTTTGTTTGGTTATTTTGTTTTGTTTTGAGGAAGGGATGACAAACTCACTCTGGAACTTGGGAAATATTATCTTGGAGACTGTGAAAATGGATTTAAAAGGAGAAAAAAAACAGAAATGGACAGATGAATTATGAGCTCATGCTAATAGTTCAGGTAAGACATGATGTGAATCTTAACCTGGATGGTTGCCATGTTATTAGAGAAGAGGAATAATGGCAGATTTTGTGGAGGGAGAATCAGTAAGATGTGGCAAATGATTAGCTGTATATGCTAAAAAGAGAGACAGTAACAAGTTTTAAAAAAGAATTTTGTATGACAAATGAATTTTGCTTTAGAAATATTAAGTTTGAAGCACCTATGGAACATCCATTTTAAAATATTTAATAAGTAGTTCATGATGCAGTAGGAGGAAAACAGGAGAGAGAATACAACTGACTATGTAATCTAGGGGTAATCATTTCTGAATTCCCTGAAATACCACTTTCACAAATAAAGTTCACCTGGAATGACTTGATCATGGTGAAACCCAGCAGGTTTTTTGTGATCACCACTTCTTTTTTCTAGGTCCTTGCAGTTATTCAGTCCTTAGTTATGTCCTACTCTTCATGACCCCCTGAACCATAGCACACTATGTCTTTCTATGCTCCACTATCTCTCAAATTCTATCCAAGTTCATGATCATTGTTTCCATGACACTATTTATCCATCTCATATTCTGCCATTCCCTTTTCCTTTTGCCTTCAATCTTCCCCAACATCAAGTATCAACTAATTTGATCTCCTTGCTGTCCAAGAATACTCTCAAAGGGCTTTTCCTGCACCACAATTTGAAAGCATCTCTTCTGTGGTGCTCAGTTTCCCTTATAGTCCAATTCTCATAACTATACATTATTACTAGAAAAACCATGGCTTTGACTGTATAGATTTTTGTCAGCAAGGTGATGTCTTTGCTTTTTAGTATGCTGTGAAGATTTTTCATAACTTTCTTTGCAAGGAACACGTGTCTTTTAGTTTCATGGCTGCAGTCTCCATCTACAACGATCTTTGAGTCCAAGAATATAAAATCTAAAACAGCTTCCATTTCTTCTCCCTCTTTTTACCAGGAATCAATGGGACCAGTTGCCAAGATACCTTTTTTGTTGTTGTTGTTTTATGTTAAGCTTCAAGACAGCTTTTACACTCTTTTATCATTTACATACCTAAGATTGTTGATATTTCCTTTAGCAACCTTAATTCTAGCTTTTGATCCATCCAGTCTTGCAATTGATATGATGTATTCCAAATATAAGTTAAATCAACGTGACAGTATACAGCCTCATTCTATTCCTTTTCCATCTGAAATTGACCAGTTGTTCCATGTTTGGTTCTAACTGTTGCTTCTTGGCTCATATACAGATTCCACAGGGGAGAAGATGCCCTGGTCATTCCATCTCTGAGGACTTGCCACATTTTTTTGTGATCTACCCAGTCAAAGATTTTAGTGTAGTCAATGAAATAGTATTTTTCCCTCCAATTCCCTTGTTTTCTACAAAATCCAGCTAATGTTGACAATTTGGTCTCTAGTTACTAAGCCTCTTTGAAAATCAGTCTGCTCTTTCGGTAATTCTCAATTCTTATATTGTTGAAGCCTAGCTTAAAGAATCTTAAGCATAACCTTGCTGTCATATGAAATGAGTGCAATTGATTGGTAACTTTAACAGTGTTTAGCATTGTGCTTCTTTAGGACTAGGACATAAACTGATCTTTTACGACTCAGTGGCCGCTGCTGAATTTTCCAAACTTGTTGTCATATTGAGTGCAACAATTTAACAGAATTGTCCTTCAGAGTTTTAAATAGCTCAGCTGAAATTCCATCATCTACCCTAGCATTATTATCAGCAGGGCTTCTTGACTTCACTTCATTGACGGTGGGAGAAAGAGGAAATGGATTATTATTCATTGAAAAAATTAAATTTTAAAAAATGTTAATTGGAAAATTTTCTGTTTTATCCTAGAACAAAAAGAGTTATAAGAGTTTTGTTTGTTTTGTTTTGAGGAAGGCATGACAAATTCAGTCTGGAACCTTGGAAATATTTTGGAGATTGTGTTAGGAAGGAATGATTTTATTTCATTTTTAAGATGTTTAATTAGATCAGTAACTAGACCATCATGGTTATTGGTGATATTAAGATCTTTCTCTATAACCTATCCATCTTGCGTAACCCTGCATGGTATAGCTCATAGTTTCATTGAGCTACACAAACCCCTCTGCTATGACAAGGCAGTGATCCAGGTGGAGGTCTAGATGTTTGCTAAACATTTACAACAATATATTATATGAAGTTAAGTTGATTGACTTATAATATTCAGATTTTGTTCTTCCCCAACTTTTTTTTTGAAAATTGGGGTATTAATTCCTCACTCTGAGGGAAAGTTCTTTTATTCTTTGTGACCTTTCAAATAATCTTTGCTAATGTTTTCTATGATTCTTTTTGTATCACTTTTCTGCCTATGTCATTTACCAGAAGTACACAGTAATTATCCATCATAAGGTCTTGGAAGGTACTCTGTTATATTTTGGATATAAATTCTAGGAAGACAGTTGACCTCTTAATATTTGTCATCAAATTGAGAAAGCTATGTTGGTTCCCCATAACATGAAGTCATCAACCACTAGTGTTCTTTTCTTCTTACTGTAAGCCTTAATGAATGTCTCCCACATAATAACACCTGGAACCTTTGACATCATTTCTTAGAGAATAAGCATCTGCTTTATTCATAGAGCCTTCAGAATATCAGAGATTTGGGGCGGCCAGGTAGCACAGCGAGTAAGAGCACCGGCCCCAGAATCGGAATGACCTGGGATTGAATTTGGGCTCAGACACTTAGCACCCACCCAGAAACACCTTGCTGTGTAACCTTGAGCAAGTTACTTAACCCCAATTGCTTAGGGGTGTCCAGGTGGCTTAGTGAGTAAGAGTACCGTCCCCAGAGTCGGAATGACCTGGAATCAAATCCGGGCTCTGATACTTAGCACCACACCCAGAAATAACTGGCCATGTAACCTTGAACAAGTTACTTAACCCCAATTGCTTAAAAAAGAAAGGAATATCAAAGATTTAGAGTTAGAAAAAACCTTAGAGGTCATAAACTTCAAACACCTCACTTTGATGATAATACCGAAGACCAGAGAAGTAAAGCTCAGAGACAAAGAACTATTACACACATGATATGGGCTTTGAACATCATTCTTCCTGACTCTAAGACTAGTACACTTTTATACTATACCATGCTGCTTTTCTTCATCTTAAGAAAGAGCATTCTTGCTGAGTTTTCTCTAATTTCCTCCCCCATATCATTATTTTTGTTTCTCCCTCCATTGGTCCAAAATAGTCCCCACTAATCTTTATTTCAAGGTTTGGATTTCCTCACATAAGAATGTCTCAATGTCCGATGTTCTTTCACTTCCTTTTTTTAGAATTTATTCTGTTCCTTTAAATATGATATTTTCATGGGAATATTATATTCACATTTCTTACAATTCCCACCCTTCAAGTATCAGTTATACATATAATGTTGATTTTACCTTCTTAGTTATTTTAAGTAACTACCAATGTTTTATGTAGTTATGTACAGACAAGGATTTTATTGCTGATTTTTCTTGGCTATTACATACTGTGAGTTTCTATTCCTCTTAGAATATATTCTTCTTCCTCTGCTGTACCTAATAACACTGTTACATTTATTTTCATCTATTGTAACAGGAATACTATTTAGGAGGCATATAGAGATAATTTCTCTAAAAAAAATTATTTTTGTCATATTTTTTTTTACTCACCACAGGGCCACAGGGTACTTGAGATTTGCTGGCAGTTAGAATTGCTCTGATTATTCATATCTGACTTAGTAGGAATTCTTAATGGTGATCCAAAAAAGCATATTTATACTTAGAATTCTAAAATCTGAGAAAGAAATAAACATGTTACTCCATATGCAAATTTGATTTAGTTTATGGATGGTATTTGGGACATTTGCCAAAAAGAAAAAGGATAAATGAATATAATGATGCATATTTTTGGCTACTCAGAACAGAAAGAAAATTAAGTTCATAGTATATAACTTCTTATGAGCATTTTGGCATATGAAGAAAGAGTCTCAACTTTGCCTAATTAGAAAGAACATAACATAAAATCCATGTTCACTCAATCAAATGAGGAAGAAAGAAATCAACCTTATTAGTCCAGAGAACAAAGTTACATAAAATGAATTTAAAAAATTAAGGATAGGGGGCAGCTAGGTGACACAGTGAATAGAGTACCGGCCTTGGAGTCAGGAGTACCTGAGTTCAAATCCAGCCTCAGAAACTTAACACAAAAAAGCTATCCATGTGACCTTGAACAAGTCACTTAACTCCAATTGCCCTACCTTCCCCCTTTCAAAAAGCAAAAAAAAAAAAAAATTAAGGATATGAAGTTGAAAAAGAACATATAAAAATGGCCAGACTATAGTTATAATATTCAGATGCGTGCCACAAAGAAAGCCAGCATTGAAGTACGAGAAGACAGCTCTAGTAAGTTATTTTTCATAGTTATAAAGAGTGAAAATATTTTCATTGCAGTTAATTATCATAAAGATATCTAGCAATAATTTGACATCATGTAGCAAAATAAGAAGTGGATTTTGAGTCAGAGTAATCAGGATGAGACCTTAATTCTCCTACTAACCAGTACCATCAATATGACTTTGAGCAAGTCACTTAACTTCTATTAGTTTCTTCATTGTAAAATTAGGGGATTGAACCAAATAATCTGGAAGAACTCTTTTAACTCTAAATCTCTCATCTTTGCCACTCTTTTGCATGTTATAAATGTACAATTTGCAAAACACAAATTGCTTTTCAAGTTTTTGTTTCTGTAAAGATATTGTTGGAAACAAAGTTTTTTCATCCATTAAGCAATATATAGATATTTGGGAAACATCTATGATTTTTGGGGTGTTGTAAAGCCAATCATGAGTGGCTCTCCAGAGCACTGCTGCTGTGAATAGCTCTAAGTTTCTGATCACATAATATAGTGAACTCTCTATTTATTCAGCAGTAAACTAAAGCAAAACATTCACAGAAACCAAAATAAAGCATTCACAATGATATAACATAACAACTCATCACTAAAGTGGCCACATAGTTTTCATACATCATTCAGTAAGTCCTTAACCCAGTCATTCTTAAGGAGAGTCCTTCTTAAGGGACACAAAGTACAGATGCCTAAGTTTTCCCATCCTTGGATCACAGTGAGTTAATCTCGCAGTCAAAAAGTCTTATTTCTTCCTGATTGGAGATTAGTTTCCAATCATCCTTCACTCAATCATCCTTAAGGGGTACAAGATGCTGAGTACAAAGTTCTCCTACTCCTAGATCACAGTAAATCGTGATCTTTCAGTCTGCACTAAGTACCCAAGGAGAAGTCTTTTTATCTTGGCATGATGCTACTTCCAAAATCCATGGTTCTCCTTCCATGAGTCCAACTCCCTGGATTCACAGGCAGGCAGCTCTCAGCTCCTCACCCAGCTCCTTGTCTGTCTAGCTCCTCATCGAGCTCCTCATGCAGTTCCTTGCCCATTTCACATTCCATATTGAAGCTCATAATGTCCAGTCCACCTCAAGTCCTTAGCTGTTTCTGTTTCTGGGCAGACAAAGCTTAACAGAGCCAAAATAACATTCATACACATTGCTAGCACCATCATCAATTCACTCTCTGACTGTGAAATCAACACAGACCCACAAAAAAGGTCTTAAAACTCAATACAAACCCATAAACAAGGTCTGAGAACTCAACACAAATCATTAGTATAATCCCAGGACTTCTGCAAACAGATAAAAAAAAAAAACAAAGCCTCTTCAGGGCTTCCAGTAAGGTCCCAAGGCATCTGTACAAAGTACCACAAACATAACAGAATGGACAGAGTGCCTGGCCTCCATAATAGTTCCCTTTCTCAGTTCTTCTCTATCCTAGCTGTGCTCCTCCTTATATATGGTGGTTCTGTTTGCTGTTCCATCCATTCTTGTAGCATCAGCAAGTTCCTCCCACCTTTAAATCACAAGGGGCTCAAACAAGGTGCTAAATACTTAAGCAGCAGAAACAAAGTGCTAAGTGCTTCTTTGCTTGCCATTACAGTTGGTGACAAATTACTGAACCTTGAAATACCCCCAGACTACTTTTTAAGACAGTAATTAAATTACAGGTACAGATTAAAAGAATCAACAAAAACATAATAAAAAGAACACAAACAAATCATGGCAATAGAGAACACATTGTTTTCCCTTTCTTGACATGAAAAATACCATTTTAGAATTTACTTCTGCTTTAGCATTAAATGGAAAGTTTCATGTGTGTGTGTGTGTGTGTGTGTGTGTGTGTGTGTGTGTGTGTGTGTAATGTTTGACCTTTTCCCCACTGCTTATGTGAAACCAAATAAAAGAGAATCTGCCTTGTCTTAGATCCTGAAAACCAATGACAGACTAGCAGATCAAAAGGTTTCTGTCTTCTCAATCTTAATATACAACAAAATTCTCCTAAGGTTTTGAATGGATGTGTCATGATTATGTGTTTTTTATGTACTATAAATATCTGTGAAAAACTGTCCTCTTCCTGCCCCCCATTTTTTTTAATGATAACTGATGCTTTTCCATACCTTGACTTGTTACAAAGTACAGGATAGTATTTTACTGTTTTATGTTCTGAAATGTAATAAAGAGAATTTTCTTTACATGACAAAGCAAACAAAATGAACAATTAAAAGCAGAATATGATAAGTGCCAGATTAGAGGATTGGGGGTACAGACTTTAAATTTAATAGGAAAAAAAGAACATTTTATGGGAAAGGAGACAAGAAGAGAAGCTAGAAAATGAAGGATGGATTTGAATAGATATATTGATATCAATATAAGGGATTTTATTCAAGGTTAAAGATAAGGTACCAGACATAGAAGGCCTTTCTCTGGCTGAACTGCCAAGCATTCAAATACTACTGCAGAGAGTGCAACTCTAATACACTGGGCAGGCACTACACTAAGTGCTAAGGGTACAAAAAGGGGCAAAAGATGCTTCCCTAAAGGAAAAAATAAGCAAATAGACATTTCTCATAGATATTAAAGATTTCCCCCAATTTATATATTTTATTATAATTCTACAATGATTTTTCTCCAATAATCTCTAATTTTTATATATTCAGTACCTCTAGCCCACTCCAAATCATACTCATACTGGTAAGTTAACTCTCCAGGATTTGATATACTTTGGGGATATATTAGTGTATATATAATATACACTAACACAAGTATATATTATATATATATAAATATATATTATAAAATATATACATATATATAAATATATATGTATATATACTTATATATATACATATATATATAAGTATATAATCCACTATACTTTCTGAAACAGATCCCTTCAATACACTTCTCTTTAATAGTCACTATTTGGAAACTATTAGCTCAAAGTAGAAACATTTTTAAAATTGAAATCATAAGACCAATAGCTAAAAAAAACCATTCTCCCTTTAACTAAGGACACAATTTCCTACAAATAAACAAAATGTCAGTGGACAGAATGGGAATAAACTTAGAGCGCACTGGTAAAAAGTCATACACTTAGAGAAAACATGTGGCCAAGATACTTTATACATTATTTTCTTCTGATGTGCTCATTTTGCCTGTCCACACTGAGAACAACAATCTTTGCTCAGCTGTGCACCTCGGGATTGTTCTAGGTAGCTCAGTCTCCAACTGCCATCATGAATCCCCCCCTTGAATCTACAGTTACCTCTCTTCTCTGCTGTCAGGGGTAAGTTATTTAAAGTTGCTTCCTGCCCCAAATGCCAATCTCTCCTACTCTCTGTTCCATGCTGGATACAGTGATTCTTCCCAGGCAAGTAGTTATGCTAGAAAATGTCAAGGCCATTGAGAGAGATAGAGAAAGAAAAGAACCGTCCCCTACCAGCTGATTTCTGATAGAGGGACAGAGACAACACTCTAGAAAATTGTTTCCTGCCTGGAATACCTCAAGAGGTGGAAATCTTGGTCTTATAAGGCTTCCTGGGGTCGAATTTGTCTTGAATTAGACAGTAGTAAATAGTTCCTCTAATTCCATCATGGAGATTTTTTGCATTTTTCATAAAGTGATAATAGGGTGTAGACAATTTTTTTAAAAATGTTGTTAACATAATAACATCTCATTATTTCCAATAATTGCTCATTACTTACTGCTATTTTATCAACGAAATGGGGGGACACCAAATTTCCACTACTTTAAATATTATTTATATTATCCCTTTTACCTTTTTTGTTCTATTCCATTAATCAGCATTTCAACATTTAAAAATATACTATTATGAGATAATATTGATAATTCTCACTTTGTAATATAGTTTAAGATGTGGCAATATCAATTTTCATTTCTTCCTCTCTAACTTCCTGTTGATTAAAATAAAGATATTATTTTGTTTGGTTCTATAAAATATCCCTCTACTAATTGAATTATAATACCACTAAATCTGTGGATAAATCTGGGTAGTATTTTCATTTTTGCTACAATGATGCAACCTTTTCCTGAACATTTAATATTTCTCATTTTATTCAGGTCTTTTAAGTATGTAGAAATGTTTTGTAGCTCTATGTACCTATCTTAAATTTGCTTTGAGAGGTTCATTTTCAAATATGTAATGCATTTCTGTTGTTTTAAATGGAATTTCTCTTCCTATATTATTTATTCTCTAGAGTTCTTTAAATATAACATAATACTGTATGCAATGACATAATTTTAATTCTCTTTTCCTAAATTGACAGCTTCAATTTATTTTTCTAATTTATATATCTAGCATTTCTATTATTGTTATCAATTGTGAACACAGTGTGAATCCTTGGTTAAAGAAGAAATATGCATTTTTATCTTATTGGAAAAGGTTCCAGTATTCCTCCATAATAAATCATTTTAGCTCTTAGTTTCTGAAAGATATTATTTTAATAGATATTATAAAACATATTAAGGAAAGATTATTTTTTCCTATACCTGACTGTACTTTTTCATATAAAAGTACTATATTTTTCAAAAAAGATTTTTTTTGCCTTCATTTATACAGGCATGGGACTTTTATTAATTTAGTTATTAATATTATAATATTTCTTATACAAATAGTAATACAAGCAAAAATTATGTTATCTTTATCTTTTTGCTATCATTTTCTTAGTCACATTGGTCTACAATTTTCTTTCTCAGTTTTGTCCCTTTTTTGAACAGAATGTGTGTTTGAGACTTATGTGTTTTAGAAAATTCATTCATAGCTAACTCAAATGCTTTTTCATAGATCAAGTAGTTTACTCTATTTCTTGTTATATGAAATTAGGTAATTAATTTTTCTTGAAATAATTCATCTATCATTTTTGTTTTCAATTTATTGGCATATAACTGGGCATAGTAGGAGGATGATTTTGTGTTTCTTTTCATTTTTTTATTTTTACTATTTTGCTTTCTTTTTGTTTATTATATGTGTTAATTTTTCATCAATTTTTTGATCTTTTGAAAAATAACTCTTTTGTAGTTTACTGACACAGTATTCTTTTTCAATTTATTTCCTCCTTAATTCTTCATATTTTCTAATTTTAAGTATGGATTTTCTAGTTATTTTAGTTGTTTGCTAGCGTCACCAGTATCTTTTTATTGTTTTTTAAAGTAAATGTTCATAAATATTGTTTTTCCTAAAAATTTTTTTAGCCACTACCCACAAGTTTAGAGTGTTGCCTCATTTTTATTATTTTCTTTCACAAAATGTTTTCTCTGATTTGTTATTTTATCATTACTTAAACCTTATAAAGTCTATGAATTTTGTTCATATTTCCTTCACAGACTATGCTATTTATTTTATTGTTGTCCAAACCAAAACACCCCTGCTTTAATGCTATTTTGCTCTATGTTTTTTTTCTTCCTCATATAAAATATAAGCTCCTTGAAGTTAGAGAATCTCTTGCCTTTTTTATCTTATCCTCAGGGTTTAGCATAGAGTCTGAAACTTACTAAAGCAAGCACTTAATAATGTTTTATATATTCATTGCAATTTTTAAAGGAAGTGGTGAAGCATGGTGGAAAGATAGTAAAGCTTAAAGTAAGGAAGAACAGAGTCCATATAATATTCCTGACATAAAATAGCTACATGGTCATGTGCAAATCGCTTAATTTCTTAGTTGCAGAACTTTCCACAAGTCATATGAGTTTTACCCTGCATTAGTAAAGGGAGTTTCTCATAGTAGTGTTTTTATAGCTTTGCTATTTTCTTTTTTCTATTTGTTTATTTTTGGTTTTCAACATACATTTCCACAAGATTTTAAGTTACAAAATTTCTCCTAATTTTTCCTCCACCACCAGCCCAAAATAGAGAGCCTACTCAATATCCCTTCCCCCAATCTGTTCTCTCTTACATCTTCCTTCATACCCCTTCTAACTTTCTAGTAGGGCAAGATGGATTTCTATACCCCAGTGTCTGTATATCTTATTTCCCAGTAGCATGTAAAAAACAATTTTTTAACATTTGTTTTAAAAACTTTGATTTCCAGATTCTTTACCTTCTTCCCTGCTCATTCATGCCCCCCACTGGGAAGATAAGCAATTAAGTATAGGTTATACATGTGTAATTATGCAGAACATTTCCATAGTAGATATATTGTGAAAGACTAACTATATTTTCCTCTGCCCTATCCCATCCCCGCTTATTCTGTTTTCTACTTTGACCCTGTCCCTTTTCAAAAGTGTGTGCTTCTAACTACCCTCTCCCCCAATATGCCCTCCCTTCTATCATGCCTTATGTTATCCCTTTCCCCCCTACTTTCCTGTAGGATAAGATACCCAATTGAGTGTGTATGTTATTTGCTCCTTAAGCCAAATTCAATGAGAGAATGGTTGACCCATTCCCTTTCACCTTCTTGTTCTTCCCCTCCATTTTAACAGTTTTCCTTTGCTTCTTTTACATGAGATAATTTACCCTATTCTCTCTCCTTCTCTCATTACATTCCTCTCTAACTTCTTCATTTTTTTAGATATCATTCCTTCCTATTCAACTGATCCTGTGCCCTCTGTCTATGTATACATGTATACACATATACACACACTCACATATATATTTGTACACACATACACCCTCCTATATATACAAATATATGTATTTGTATGTATATACATATATATTACCTTCAACATATCCTCATACCGAGAAAAGTCTCATGAGTTGAAATTATCATTTTTTCATTCAGGAATGTAAATAGTTCAATTTTAATAAGTTCCTTATGATTTCTTTTCCCTGTTTACCTTCTCATGCTTCTCTTACTTCTTATATTTGAAAGTCATTTTTTTTTTGTTCAGCTCTGTTTTTTTCATTAAGAATACTTGAAAGTCCTGCATTTCATTGAATGACCATATTTTCCCCTGAAGCATTTTACTCAGTTTTCCTTGGTGGGTGATTCTTTGTTTTAATACTATCTCCTTTGACTTCTGGAATATCATATTCCAAGCCCTTCAATTCCTTAATGTAGAAGCTACTAGATCTTGTGTTACTTGATTGTGTTCCACGATACTGAAATTGTTTCTTCTTGACAGCTTGTAATATTTTCTCCTTGATCTGGGAACTCTGGAATCTGGCTGTAATATTCCAAGGAGTTTTATTTTTTTACCTTTTTCAAGAGGCGTTCAGTGAATTGTTTCAATTTCTATTTTGCCCTCTGGTTCTAGAATATCAGGGCAATTTTCCTTGAGAATTTCTTGAATGATGATTTCTAGGTTTTTTTTTTTTTTATCATGGCTTTCAGGTGGTCCAATAATTTTTAAATGATCTCTCCTGCACCTATTTTCCAGGTCAGTGGTTTTTCCACTGAGATATTTCACATTGCCTTCTTTTTTTTTTAATTTGTTTGGATCTGTTTTATAGTATTTTGATTTCTCATAAAATCATTAGTTTCCATTTACACCAGTCTAATTTTGAAGGTATTATTCTCTTCAGTGAGTTTTTGAAATTCTTTTTCCATCTGGGCAATTTGGCTTTTTAAGGCATTCTCCTCATTGGCTTTTTGGGCCTCTTTTGCCATTTGAGTTAGTCTTTTTTTAAGGAGTTATTTTCTTCAGTATTTTGGGGGGTCTCCTTTAACAGGCTGTTGACTCACTTTTCATTATTTTCTTGCATCATTCTCATTTCTCTTGCAATTTTTCCTCCACTTCTCTTACTTGATTTTTAAAATAAATATTTATAGCAACTTTCTTGTGGCTAAGAAATGGAAATAGTGGGGATACTCATCAATTAGGGAATGGTTGAACAAGTTATGATGTATGATTGTGATGGAATACTACTGTGGTATAAGAAATGATGAGCTCAATAATCTTAGAAAAACAGAAAAAAGCATAAAATAATGAAGAATGAAATGCACAGAACGAAGAGAATGTGGAAATGAAACAATAATTTCAATATTGTTTTCAGAACAACTTTGAGCAAATAAGTCATTTTGACTATTAAAAATACCTAAATAAATTAAGTACAAAGAACATATGAAGAACGATACAATCTGCATCCAGACAAAGAACTGAAAAACAGAAGTGTGGGTAAAATGATTTTCTATATATACACATATTTGTGTCTAATGGTAGTCATTTCTAGGTAGGAATGGGGTGGGGGTTTTATAAAAAAGGAAAAATAAATGTTCATGATAACTTTTTTATATACTTAAAAGGAATGGCAACTTTTATATAACAGAGTTGCATTTTCATGTACAATCATCTTTTTTATTGTACTATGTTATGAAAATGCTTGTTTTGGGTGTGGCTAGGTGGCACAGTGAATATAGCACTAGCTCTGCAGTCAGGAGGACCTGAGCCAAAATATGGCCTCAGACACTAAAACTTACTAGCCATGTGACCATGGGGAAGTCACTTAACCCTAATTATGCTGCCTTCCCCAACAGCAAAAAAAAATTGCTTGTTTTTCTATAAAATAACAATTAAAATTTATTTTAAAAGTCTATAGATTATTTAATATATCTCCATTTATTTATGGGACCAATATGTTTTGGCATGAGAAATTTTTGTAAGGGTTCTTGGAAATTCTGAAAATTAGATTTGTTTATTCAGAATCTCATTCAATACTTATCAAATATAAAATATAATATTTCTACTTCATATTTCTGCTCATCTTTCTGTTAGATTTAAATTAAATGAAATGGTTTTAAGTTATAAACAATCATTGTCTTTCTATCTAGGTCTTCAGAGAGATTTTTCTTCAAGTATTTATATTCTATGCTATTTGGTTCATAGATATTTAATTCTGATGTTTCCTTATTTATGAAATACTTAAACATAATGTAGTTTTTCTGATTATCTCTCTTGGTTCATCAATTTTTACTATTTCCTTCTCTAAGACCATGTCAGTTTGTTTAAAAAAATTTTTTTGAGGCATAAAAATGTCTATTATAATCCCTCATTCTAGAGTAGGCTCAGTGGCAATGTCTGATGGTTAGTGTACTTGGAATCAAGAAACCGTAAGTTCAGTTCCTTCCTCAGATACTTTCCTCAGATACTCAGTGACCCTGAATAAATCACAATCACTCTCTGCTTCAATTTCCACACCTGTAAAGTAGAGGATATACATTTTATCCCACATTTATTATAAAGGCCAAAATAATATGTAAAGAGCTTTATAAATATTAAAGAAGTAGAAAGATACTAGTTATTGTAACCATGTATGAACCATCTTGTTTTTTAAATGTGATTTTGCATACGGAAACTTTCTAAATTAAGTTCATCCCCTTTATAGTCATGAATATGTTTGTGAAGGAAATCATGAAGGGAAAGGAAGAGAGGGAAGGAAGAAAGAATGGGGTAGAGGCTGGCCCAGAGCCTACATGGATTCAACACCAGTGGTAGGACTAGGTAGTGATGGCAGAAATAGAAGAAGCTTTGGAAGTTCTCAAACCAGAGACTGTAGGAAGAGCAGTAACCTAGGCAGAAAGAAATTATATGACACCCTTGTGCTAGCACTAGATACAAGACCAGATGCTTTTTGGCAATTCTGTTACCTATAGCACTTCTAGATCACAGTTTCAGAGTAGAGAGTTCTTTTACTCAAAAGGGAGCAGTATCCCTGAATAGCAGGATCACTTTCAGTCTTAAAGGAGCAAGGACTCTGAGGAGCAGTAAAGATTATGATCCCAAGACATCAAAGTTCCTTCCTGGGTGAGGACCAGCATGCAGCCCAAGAGAGGGATGATTACTCCTCTTCCAAGACCACACCACTTTAAAAGCACTAAACACATTGAAATTCTCCAAAGTAGCTCTGAAAAAAGCAGAATGGGAAAAGTCTGAAGATTGAGACAATGCCACTCCTTCAGCCTTGCTGAGAATAGTGTTTAATTTCATCATAAATTTCAAATTCAAGAAAGAGGGAGGAAAAATAAGCAAATAATGGAAAAGGACCTAACCATATAAAGCTACTGTGGTGACAGGGAAAGTTAAGACACAGTCTCAGAAGAAAACCATGAAGTCTAATACCTATAACCAAAATCTCAAAGAAAATTAAAAGTGACTTGCACACAAGCACAAGAATTTCTGAAAAAAAATTTCTAAAAAGGAGTGGAAGAGGAAAAATTAGCTTAAAAATGAGACTTAAGAAAGAATATTAAAAGACAACTGAAAAAATGGTGAAAGAAAGACAAACAAAAATTACTGAAGAAAATGACACTTTAAAAACATGAATTGGCCAAATAGCAACAGACATACAAAACTTCACTGAGGAAAATAATTTTTTAAAAGCAGAATTGGTAAAATGGTAAAAAATGTAAAAAAAAAGCTCATTGAAGAAAATTTTTTCTTAAAAATTAGAATTCAGTACATGGAAGCTAATGACTCCATGAGACATCAAGAAACAATAAAAGGAAATAACAAAAGAAAGGAGAGAGAGAAGAAAATATGACAGCAGCTCAGAAAAACAAATAAGCTGGAAAATCAATTAAGGAGAGATCATCTAAGAATTATTGGACCACCTGAAAACCATAAGCAGGAAAATAAAAGATCCTAGTTATCATTTCTTTTTTTCCTGTGTAGTTTATTTTTTTATTTTTTAGTTTACATGATTCATTTCCCCATTTTTCCCCTACCCACCACCCCACAACAGCCATCCCACTGAATACCCCCTCCCCCAATCAGCCCTCTCCTTTATCTTCCCCTCTCCCCCTCCAACTTTCCAGTAGGGCATAGTGGATTACTCCGCCCCAGTGCCTGTATATCTTATTTCCCAGTTACATGTAAAATAATAATAATAATAATATATTTTCATATATTTGATTTTAAAACTTTCAATTCCAGATTATTTCCCTACCTCCCACATTGCCCACCCTTACTGGGAAGATAAGCAATTCAATATAGGTTGTACATGTGTATCTATGCAAAACAATTCCATAGTGGATATATTGTGAAACACTGACTATATTTTCCTCCATCTCCATCTATGCTGCCAGTCTGGGCCGGCGTGGCTCATTCAGGGCTGTGCTCTGCTCCCAGCCCAGTGTGACAGACCCTTCCTGTTGGTCTGCCAGGTAGACTTTAGCATGAGATTTGGTTTTCTCTGTCACTTTGTGGGTTCTATAGCTCTAAAATTTGTTTAGAGTCATTTTTCACAGGTATTGGAGGTGGTTGGAGCAGGAGGCAAGCATGGTCCTGCTTTTACTTCACCATCTTGGCTCTGTCCCTGCTAGATAGCGTATTTCAAGAAATTAACAAAAAGAAATTCACCTTACATCCCAGAATCAGAAGGTAAAATAGAAATTGAAAGAATCTACTGATGACTGCCTGAAAGAGATCCCGAAATGAAAATTCCAATGACTATCATAGCCAAAGTCCAGAACTCCCAGGACAAAAACAAATACTTTAAGTAGCCAAAAAGAAACCATTTAAAATATTATAGTGGCAGTCAGGATCACACAAGATTTAGCAGCTTCCACTTTAAAGGGGTGAAGGACTTGGGATTTGATATTCCAGAAGGCAAAAGAGATAGGATTAGAGCCAAGAATAACCTAGCCAGCAAAAATGAGTATAATAGATATTTAATAGGGAAAAAAGAGGATTTTCAAGTATTTCTTATGAAAAGACAAAAGATAAATAGAAAACTTTACTTTTAAATATGATTCCTATAAAGCATAAAAAGGAAAACATAAAAATGAAATCAGAATAGACTCAGTAAGACTAAACTATTTGTATTTCTTTTTTTTTTCCTTTTTTGTACATGTGGGACATTTTACTTCATCTTGCTTTTAAATTTTTTTTCAAATGCTTTATTAACTTCAGATTTACATCATTCATTTCCACCAGATTTTGAGTTACAAATTTTCTCCCCATTTTTCCCCTATCCACTGCCCCAAAATAGCAGTCCCACAGGATATTCCCTCCTCCAATCTGCTCTCTCCCATACCCCTTTCGACTTTTCCAGTGGATCTCTATGTCCCAGTGTCTGTATATCTTATTTCCCAATTACATGTAAAAGAGTATTAATAAAAGTATATATATATGTATATGTATGTATATATATATGTATATATATATATATATTTGAATATTTGATTTTGGAATGGTGAATTCCAGATTCATTCCCTTCCTCCCACCCACCCTTACTTGGAAGATAAGCAGTTCAGTATAGGTTGTACAGGTGTGGCTAATGCAAAACAATAACATAGTTTCCTTTTCCTGGTCATGTCGCTCCTCAGTCGCTTGACCCTTGGGCTTTTTGCCACAGTAGGACTCTTCCACCAGACAGAGGAGTTTTCATCCCAAATGTTGGGGTTTTCTCAGCTGCTGGAGGTATTTGATGGGTTCCCTCTCTGAGGTCTCCACACACTCTGGCAAGCTGGACACACAACCTAGAACCTCCACCCTAGACTGCAATACAGATCCAAGAAAGTTAAAGCAAGAGTGATTACTCCTCAGACTGGTGCTTGGTCACCCTACACCCTGCAGGCCAGGAGCTGAAACTGCCATGGTGATGGCTGGCCGTGCCAGCCTCTCAGTGGCTTCTCGCCCTGGGGGCAAAAGCCAACACACTCCCACTTACTGGGTCCCAAAGTCCAGGCTGCACTGACCTCTCAATTTGGCCGTCATCTATGTGCTGATAAATCTGGAAACGGCCACAGCTGCTGCTGATCTGGAGTCCCTCCAGCTGGCGGCTTGTCAGGCCCGCCCTGGGGCTAAAGCCTTGGTGTGGGCCTGGGCTCAGCTCCCAGAGCACTGTGCTGGCCGATCCCTACTGGCCTGCCAGGCTGTGCTCGGTGGGAGGTTAGCTTCTCTGTGTCATCTTGTGGGTTCTGCAGCTCCAAAGTTTGTTTAGAGTCCCCTTTTAACAAGGACTGGGGAAGGTGGAAGTCGGAACAGTGGGGAGGTCCTGTTTCTACTCTGCCATCTTGACTCCACTCCCTTCCGCTATTTGTATTTCTATATGGGAGGATGATAAAAGTAACTTCTTTTTACATGTCTTATACTTATATTACCTTTTCAATTAAATTTACTTTTTTCAAATACAAATATTTATTTTCTCTCCAACTTGCTCCCACTACACACACACACACACACACACACACACACACACACACACACACATACACACACACACACACTGGGTTAAAAAAGGGAAGAATCATTTTTAACATATATCTCTATTTTTTACTTTTTAACAAGCTGTTATGTATGTGTGTTCAGAGGAGGGGTAGAGAGTACTTATTTTTTGCTTTGTGGAGGGATGAAAGTAGGGCAGTTGGGTTTAGGTGACTTGCTCAAGGTCACATGGCTAGTTTTTGTATTAAGTGTCTGAGGCCGGACTTGAATTCAGGTCCTCCTGACTCCAGGGCCAGTGCTCTATGCACTGTGACACCTAACTGACCCTCCCCCCCTTTTGTTCTTTTGTGTTTTATTTCTGCCCAGTTACAGGTAAAAACAATTTTCAATATCTGTTTTGGAAACATGGAGTTACAAATTCTCTCCCTTCTTCCCTCCTTATGTCCCAGTTAAGAAGGCAAGCAACCTGGTACAGGTTATACATGTGCAATCATTCGAAACACTTCCATAATGTCATGGTATGAAAGAAAACACAGATAAAAATACTCAAGAAGATTAAAGAAATTAAAAAAGAAAAAAAAACCTTGCATGTTTCAATCTGTATTCAGACACTATAAGTTCTTTCTCTGAAGATGGATGGCACTTTTCATAATGAATCCTTCAGAGTTGTCTTGGATCAATATAAAACTTTAAACCCAGTTCAGTCTGAAGCTCATAGATTGGGCCACAATGGTCCCTGAGCAAGCTCTGTTTAATTACTGTATTTTGGGCTCTCTCGTTTTAAAATGAATATCAGTGGTAATTTTTCCTCCTTGGAACAGCATCCCTGAGGGTCTTCCCCTCCCAGACTGATATTTTTTTCTTTTTCTAATTAAAGGGGTCATCCATTGACTCACTTCTTAAAGAAGCCTATTCACTAAATAGGGGTTACCTCACTCTAAGTGAGTACCTGAAAAGGCATTAGCCTAGAAGGGCCAAGGTCTCCCATGGCATCCTGGGTCATCTGTAGTCATCCTGATAAATATCTGGTCACTGAATCCAGATGGCTGTGAAGGAGAAAGTGAGACTGGTGATCTTGCATAGCCCTCCCTCATTCTAATCAAAATCAGCTGCAAGTCATGTCATCATTTCCCTGATGTCATGGTACTCTTCAAAAACGGAGGACAAATAGAAGTCATTCACAGTTGATAATCTTACAATATTGCTCTTAGTTTGTATACAATTCATTACAAGTTGCATTAGCTAATGTAATACTTTCCAGGTTTTTCTGAGAGTATCCTGCTCATCATTTATTACAGCACAATAGAATTGCATCATAATCACACAACACAATTTGTTCAGCTATTCTGCAATTGATGAGTGTCCCCTCGATTTCCAATTCTTTTACCCCAGAAAAGAGCTTTATAAATATTTTTGTACATATAGGTCCTTTTCCTTTTTGTTTTTGCCTCTTTGGGGATACAGATCCAGACCTAATAGTGGTATTCCTAAGGAAAAGGGGACATGTGATTTTGTAGCCCTTTGGGCATAGTTCAAAATTGATCTACAGAATGGTTGAATCAGCTCACAGCTCCACCAACAATGCATTAAAGAGGCAAAACAACCTTTAAAGGAGGAACAGGATAAAAGCAACAGCAAAAGATAAACAGATTAATTAATTAATTAATTAATACATCATCTCATTTTTCCAATATAGCCTTCACCATTTCTCATTTTCCTTTTCTGTCCTATGAGTCAATCTACTAGGTATAAGGTAGTACCTCAGAATTTTTTTCATTTGCATTTTCCCAATTAATAGCGAGTTCAACTATTTTTTTTAATCTGGTCATCAATAGCTTTGATTATTTCATCTGAAAACATCATATATTTTGATCATTTGTCAATTGGGAAATGTCTTTTATTTTTTTAAATTTTACTTAGTTTTCTATACGTTTGAAAAATGAGACCATTATCTGAGAAACATGACACAAAATTTCTTTCACAGTAATTATTTCAAACTATATTTCCCACCATTCTATCCCCCATTTATTGTATTCTCTTTGATCTTTTATCCTGTCCTTCCTCAAAAATGTTTTGCTTCTGGCTACCCACTCCCCAATCTGCCCTCCTTTCTATTACACACCCCTTCCCTTATCCCCTTTTCTCTTACTTTTTTATAGGGTAAGATAGATTTCTAAACCTAATTTAGGGTGTATGTTATTCCCTTTTATATCAGTTTGGGTGATAGTGATATTCCTTCACACTTTCTCTCCTCTCCCCTCTTCCTCTGCACTGCAAAAACTTCTTTTGCCTCTTTTATGTGAGATAATTTACCCCATTTTGCCTCTCCCTTTCCTTTTCTCCCAGTCTATTCCTCCCTCACCTGTTGATTTTTTTTTAGATAACATCCCTACATATTCAACTTATCTTGTTCCCTCTGTCTACAGATACTCCTAACTACCCTAATAATGAGAAAGTTCTTAGGAGTTACAAGTAGCATCTTCCTTTTTAGGAATGTGTACAGTTTAGCCTTATTAAATCCTTTATGGTTTCCCTTTTCTGTTTGCATCCTTATTCTTATCTTGAATCTTGTATTGGAAAGTAAAATTTTCTATTCACCTCATGTCTTTTCATCAAGAATTCTTCAAAATTATCTATCTCACTGAATATTCATTTTTTCATCTCAAGCATTATACTCAGTTTTGCTGGGTAGGTGGTTCTTGGTTGTAATCCTAGCTCCTTTGTCCTCCACTTCCAAGTCCTCTGATCCTTTATCATAGAAGTTGCTAAATCTTGTGTTATCCTGATTGTGATTCCACCATACTTGAATTGTTTCTTTCTGGCTGCTTGCTATATTTTCTTCTTGATGTGGGAGTTCTGGAATATGGCTACAATATTCCTGGCAATTTTTATTTTGGGATCTCTTTCAGGAGGTGATTGGTAGATTCTTTCCATTTCTATTTTACTCTTTGGTTCCAAAATATCAAGGCAGTTATACTTGATAATTTCCTGAAATATAATGTCTAGGATCTTTTTTTTTTTAAATCATGGATCTCAGGTAGTCCAATAATGTTTAAAATGTCTGTCCTGGATCTATTCTCCAGGTCAGTTGTTGCTTCCAATGAGATATTTAAAATTGTCTTATATTTTTTCATGTTTTTAATTTTATTTTTTTTCTTGATTTCTAGTAAAGTTATTAGATTTTGTTTTCTCCATTCTAATTTTTAAAGAATCGTTTTCTTCATTGAGCTTTTGTACCTCCTTTTCCACTTGGTCAAATCTACTTTTTAAAGAGTTTTTTTCCTTCAGTTAATTTTTGTGACTCTTTTTCCATTTGACCCATTCTACTTTTTAAGGCATTCTTCTCCTCATTAGCTTTTAGGAACTCTTTTACCACTTGGTCTAGTCTGCTTTTTTAAGATATTTTCTTCAGTAATTTTTGTGTCTCATTTACCAAACTGCTGACTCTTTCATGATTTTCTTGCAGCACTCTCATTTCTTTTGCTAATTTTCCTTCTATTTCTTTTACTTGATGTTCAAAATCCTTTTTGAGCTCTTCCATGGTCTGAGACCAATTCCTATTTTTCTTGGAGACTTTGGATATTATAGGAGCTTTGACTTTGTTATCTTCTTCTGTTCTCTGTGATTTGATCTTCCTTGTCACCATAGTAACTTTCTGTAGTCAGAGATTTTCCCCTGCTGTTTGGTCATTTTCCTAGCCTATTATTTGACTTTTACCTCTTTGGCAAAGTGGGGTTCTGTTTCCAGGATGGAGAGCACACTGTTGAAAGTGTCAGTGGTTTTGCACAGCTGTTTTCAGAGATATTTCTAGGGACTTGTAAGTTTTCAGTTCTTCCAAGGTGGTAAGATGTAAAGACACATGTGTCTAGTATTCTGATGACCTGTGCTCTGGTCTGCAAGTCAGCACTTTTTTCTGCCCAGGAACTGTGATGACTCTGCCCCTCTCCACTGTGACTGCAGTCACTTGTGTGCTAGTAATTCTCCTTGCCCTAGGACTGCCACCCAGGACTGTGACCCAGATCAGAGTATAGGTAAAACAACAGAGTCCCACCTCAGTGCTAGCAAAGAGAGCCAGTTGTTCAATTCCCTTACCATCTGTGGGCTGAGATTTCTGGAAGTATACTGTGGCCACTACCACCACCTCTGCCACTGCTGCTGCTGTCTCAAAGCTTGCTTCTAGGTTGGGAGGGCTCAGTCTGTGCTGGTACAGCCTGTGCTAGACTGTGCTCCACTCTTATTCTGGTGCAATAGACCTTTTCTATCAACCTTCAAAGTTTCTTCAGTTGGAAATTTGTTTCACTTAATCTTTTTGTGAGTTCTGATATACTAGAATTTGTTTAGAGTTATTATTTAACAGTATTTGAAGGGGTTTAGGAAGGAGCTTGGGTAAGTTCCTGCCTTTACCATCTTGCATCCACCTTCAATACAAGTAACTCCTAAGAGCTTTATTATTTTTAAAGAAGTTAGAAGGATTCTACAAAAATAGTACATGCAGGAGTGAGTCAATTTATGTTGGAATGATATAAAAAAAATGGAGTGCTGCTCTCAGGAAGAAGGAACAAGAGAAAGTAGAGGGAAAATGATCTCACATAAAAGAGATATGCAAGGAAAGGTTAGGAGAGTTCCAACAGTAGAGGGGTAAATGGAGGAAAGGGTAGGCAAAACTCGATCCTCACTCCAAATAGGTTCAGAGAGGAAAAATACACAAACACACACACACACACACACACACACAATTGTGTATGGAAATCAGTCTTAATCAACATGGAAGAAGGAGGAGGTGGCAATACAAAGGAGGGCAGATAAAGGAAGAGGCAAAGCAACCTTTAAAGGAGGAACAGAATAAAAAAAATAGAGAAAGATAAACAGAAGAACAAAAAATGAAGGGAAATATACATTTAATAATCATAATTGTGAATGTGAATAGGATAAACATGCATAAAGTTGAAGCAGATGGCATAATGAACTAGAAGCCAGGATCAAATAATACAATGTTTATAAGAAACATACATGAAACAGACATACAGAGAGCTAAATTAAGAGGCTAGAGCAGAATTGTTGTTCAGCTAAAGCAAAAAAATATAGGATCAATAAACATGATCTTATGCAAAGCAAAAGCAAAAACAGCACTAATTAAAAGGGGCCATGGGGGGGGGGGGGGGGCAGCTAGGTGGCACAGTGGATAGAGCAGTAGCCCTGTAGTCAGGAGGACCTGAGTTCAAATCTGGCCTCAGAAACTTAACACTTACTAGCCGTGTGACCTTTGGTAAGTCACTTAACCCCAATTGCCCTGCCTTCCCTCTCCAAAGAAGGAGAGAGAGAGAGAGAGAGAGAGAAACAAGGAAACTATATCTTGCTGAGGTAAACCATAGACAATGAAGTAATATTAATACTAAACGTACACGGACCAAATGACATAGCATTCAAATTCTTAGAAGAAAAGGTAAATGAATTATAGAAGGTACTAGACAGTAAAATATAGTGGTGGAGGACATCACTTTCACTTCTGAGAGCTATATAAATCTAACCATAAAATAAATAAGAAAGATGTTAAGGACATCAATACAATCTTTGAAATGTTAGATATGATAGAACTATGGAGAAAATTGAATGGAAATAGAAAGGAGTACATATTTTTCTCTCATATATGGCACCTTCATAAAAATTGTGAACATTCTCAGTCATAAAACCCTCATAAATAAATTCAGAAAAGAATGAATATTAAATCAAATTTTTCAGATCATAATGAAATAAAAATTACATTCAATAAAGGACCTTGGAATCATAGATTAAAAATTAAATGGAAACTGAAAAATCTGATCTTAAGAATGAGTGGGTCAAAGAACAAATCACAGAAACAATCAATGAATTCATAGAAAACAATTAGACAATTCATAGAAGACAAAATCTGTGGGAAACAGTACTTAGGGGAAATTTCATATCTCTAAATGCATACATCAATAAAAGAGAAAAAAACAGTTCAATTAATTGGGCATACAATTAAAAAATAGGGAAAGAACAAATTGAAAATCCTCAATTAAACATTAAAATGAAAATCCCAAAATCAAGTGACAGGTTAATAAAAAAAATTTTGAAAGCTGCTACTGACCTTATAAATAAAAGTAGGACCTGCTTTTATGAGAAAAAAATCTAATAAATAATTATATTTATTATAATATGTAATTAATTATATTATAATCATATATAATATATAATTATATTATAAACTAATATAAAATATATAATATAATAGTATAAAATAAATAAATAAAAAGCTAATAAACCATTGTTTAATATGATCTTTTAAGTAAAGAAGAAAACCAAATTACCAGTCACAAAAATGAAAAGGTTGAATTCATTACCAATGAAGAGGACATTAGAACAATTATTAGGCATTACTTTGTCCAGTAATGTGCCAGTAAATCTGACAATCTAAGTGAAATCGATGAATATTTGCTTTTGACCACTGCCTCCCTCACTATTCCCTCCCTGTGACCCCCCCCTTCTTTACCTACCCTTTTCCCCTATTAGTATTTCCCTCCCTTCTAATTCCCCACCCCCCTTCTTACTCCCTCCTTACCCCTCCTACAGCCTATAGGGCACAATGGATTTTTATACTTATCATAGTATGTTATTCCCTCTTTGACACCAAACCAATGAGAGTAAATTTCATACAGTGCTCCTCTCCCTCCCTTCTTTCCCTCTGTTTAATGATTTTTCGTTTCTTTTCATATTAGAATCTTAAACTTGGCTGATTATGTGGATCGCTCTTTGAACCAGAACCAATGAGAATGATGGTCAAATGATGTTCATCTCCCTCTTTCCTTCCCCTCTAATATAGTATGTTTTTATGCACCTTTGCATGACATAATTTATCTTTTTCTGTCTCATCCTTTCCTTTTATCCCATTACAGTCCCTTTGAATCCCCTAATAAGTTTTTTTTTTTATCATCAAATTAGTTCATTTATACCTACACCCTCTATCTATGTGTATCCCTTTTAAAGGTCATGATAATAATATAAATTTCAATATCGACAGGCATCAGTTTCTCATGTAAGAATGTAAACAGTTTGTTCTTATTGCATCCCTAATTATGTGCATGTGTGCATGAGTGTGTGTGTACATGTGTGGGTGTGTGTGAGTGTGTGCTTATCTTGTTTACCTTTTTATGTCTTTCTTGAGTCTTGTAATTTGAGATCAAATTTTCCATTGAGCTTTAGATTTTTTCATCAGGAAAGTATGAAAATCCCTTATTTCATTAAATGACCATCTCCTTGCCTGAAAGATTATGGTCAGTTTTGCTGGGTAGTTGATCCTTGGTTGCAGTCCTAGCCTTTTGCCTTATGAAATATCAAACTCCAATCCCTCCAATCTTTTAATGTAGAAGCTTCTAGGTCCTGTGTAATCCTGACTGTAGTTCCATGACATTTGAATTTTTTCTTTTTGGCTGCTTACAATATTTTCTCTTAAAATTGTAATTCTTGAATTTGGCTACTATATTTCTTGGAGTTTTCAATTTGGGATCTCTTTCCATAACTATTTTACCTCCTGATTCTAGGACTTCAGGACAATTTTTTTTGACAATCTCTTGGAGGATGTTGTCCAGGCTACTTATTTCATCATGGCTTTCTGGTAGACCAATAATTCTTAGGTTATCTCTCCTGGTCTGTTGTCCAGGTCAATTGTTTTTCCAGTGAGATATTTTGCACTTTCTTCTAATTTTTCAATCTTCATGTTTTATTTGATTGGCTCTTGGTGCATCATAGAGTCCTGACTTTCAATTTGACTGATTCTAATTTTTAGTGAACTATTTTCTTCAGTTAGTTTTCGAATTTCCTTTTTTAGAGATGTATTTTCTCCAGTTCACAAATTTTTGTTTTTGAGACTTTGTTTTCCTCAGTAAGACTTTTTTTTTTGCCAATTTGGTCGCTGTAGATTTAAATTTATGTTCTACCTCTCTAATTTGGCTTTTAAAATCTTTCTTGAGCCCCTCTAAGAATGCTTTTTGGACTTGAGACCAGTTCATATTTCCATCTGTAATCTCAGGTGTGGATACAGAGTCGATGGTGTCTCCTGAAAGTGATTTTTCTCATTCATAATAATAGAATTCTATTGTCTTTGGTTTTGCCTTTTCAAGTTGCTTCTGGCCCATTGTAATTGCCCATTTCCTGACCTTTAAAGTGTATTTCTGCTCCTGGGATACAGAGGGCTCTGACCCAAGCTTCTCAGGCTGAGAGCTAGATGCCTGTTTGTTGACTTTGTGTGCTATAGCCTCTGGGTGTCTAGACTGAGGCCAAGGCCAGAACTCTCAGTGTTTCCCCCGAGTAACCCTGAGGCTTACAGAGTAATCTGTGGGGAAGGGAGGTCTGGCCCTTTCAGATTTCCAACTCTATGCCCCGGGGCTACAGCTCAGGCAGACACTTGTTGGTCAGGTGAGGTAAAGCTTGTTGGGACCCCTCCAGCCTTTCACTTCAGACTCCTTACTAACTGTTACATCCTTTCTCCATGACCACTAAGCCTGAAGTTATTTCTGCTATTTCAGGATTTTACACTGGGTGGGACATTTATCTCTGCGTTTTCTAGATCAGGGAGTGGAATCAGAGCAACAAGATTTTACTTTCCCATCTTGGCTTCTGGAAAATCATGTAGGTAATTTTTAAACTCGCAGGATGTGGGCTGCTATGCTAGGAGAAGCTGTTGTCTCTTCTGTGGGCCCTCTGCTTTCTCTTACCCAGGTCCGATGGATCCTACCTTCAGGGGTGAGATGCTGGTAAGAAGGCTTCAAATCGCCCTTGGGATGGGTGAGTCTGCTGCCTGGGGATCCTTCTCACTCTGCTGTAGTCTGCTCTCTAGTCCATGCTGGCCAGTACAGCCCCCAAGTGCTTCTCTGCATTCCCCCTGACCAGACCTACTGGGGCACTTTCCTGGGCTGGATTCTGCCATGCTCCATCTAACAGGGGATTCTGTCACTCTAAAATCCATTCAGATTCACTTTTAAAAGTTTAGTGATGGGATTCAAAGAGGAGCTTTGAAAAGTTCCTGCTTCCATTCCACCATCTTGGCTCCACCATAGATGAATACTTGCAAAAATATAAACAACCAAGGTCAAATAGAAGGAGAAAAAGAATATTAAAAAAAAACAAAGACTTAGAAAAGAAATTGAACAAATCATCAATAGGATGCCTAAGTAATAATAGTCAGGATGAGGTGGATTTACATATAAATTCTACCAAATACTTAAGAAAATATATATTTTTTATTTTTTTTTAATCAAATGCTTTATTAACTTCTAGTTTACATCATTCATTTCTGCAAGATTTTGAATTACAAAATTTCTGTCCATTTTTCCACCTACACGCCATAGCAAAATAGTGATCCCATTGGATATCCCTTCCTCCAATCTGCTCTCTCCCATATCTTCTCCCATACACCCTCTGACTTTCCAGTAGGTCATGGTGGATCTCTGTGCCCTAGTGTCTGTATATCTTATTTCCCAGTTACATGTAAAATATTATTAATAATAATATGTATATATATTAAATATTTATTTGAATTTAAATATTTGAAATCCAGATTAATTCCCTTCCTTCCTTGTCACCCACCTTTACTGGGAAGATAAGTAATTCATTATAGGTTGTACATGTGTAGCTACGCAAAAGCTTTCCATAGTGGATATATTGTAAAAGACTGAATATATTTCCCTCCCTCCTATCCCATCTCCCACTTGTTCTATTCTCTACTTTAATCCTGTCCCTTTTCTTAAGTGGGTGCTTCCAACTACCCTCCCCCCTAGCCTGCCCTCCTTTTTATCATCGCCCCTCTCATCCCATTCCCCCCTACTCCCCTGTAGGGTGATATACCCTATTTAGTGAGTATGTCATTCCCTCCCTAAGCCAAATTCATTGAGAATAAGGTTGACCCATTTCCTTTTGCCCTCCTGTTCTTCCCCTCCATTGTAACCATTTTCTCTTGCCTCTTCTATATGAGATAGTATACCCCAGTCTGTCTCTCCCCATTTTCTCTGATTATATTCCTCTCTCACCTCTTAATTTCATCTTTTAAATATCATCCCTTCCTATTAAATTCATCCTGTGTCCTCTATCTATGTATACCTGTAAACATATATACATACATACACATATGAATTCATACGCCCATATACCCTCCTATATAGACATACATATATATATATATATATATACACACACATTTCTATTTTCTTCAACTATTCTCATACTCAAAAAAGTTTCATCAGTTAAATTATCATTTTTCCATGTAGGGATATAAATAGTTCAACTTTGATAAGTTCCTTATGATTTCTTTTCCCTGTTTACCTTCTCATGCTTCTCTTGCTTCTTGTATCAGAATGTGAAATTTTCTATTCAACTCTGTTTTTTTCAGCAAGAATGCTTGAAAGTCCTCTATTCCACTGAATGACTATATTTTCCCCTGAAACATGATACTCAGTTTTGGTGGGTTTTAATCCCAGCTCCTTGGACCTCCGGAATATCATATTCCAAGCCCTTCGATCCCTCAGTGTAGAAGTTGCCAGATCCTGGGTTATCCTGATTGTGTTTCCACGATATTCAAATTGTTTCTTTCTGGCTGCTTGTAATATTCTCTCCTTAATCTGGGAATTCCAGAACCTGGCTATAATATTCCTAAGAGTTTTCTTTTTGGGATCTTTTTCAGGAGATGATAGGTGGATTCTTTCAACCTCTCTTTTGCCTGCTGTTTCTAAAACATCAGGGCAATTTTCCTTAAGAATTTCTTGAAGGATGATGTCTAGGTTTTTTTTTTTTTTCATGGCTTTCAGGTAGTCCAATAATTTTAAAATTATCTCCCCTGGATCTATTTTCCATATCAGTGGTTTTTCCGATAAGATATTTCATATTGCCTTCTATTTTTTCATTTGTTTAAATCTGTTTAATAGCATCTTAATTTCTCATAAAGTCACTGTCTTCCATTTGGTCCAATCTAACTCTGAAGGAATGATTCTCTTTAGTGATCTTTTGAGATTCTTTTTCCATCTGGCAAATTTAGCTTTTTAAGTAATTCTTCTCCTCCTTGGATTTTTGAGCTTCTTTTGCCATTTGAGTTAGTCTATTTTTTAAAGTTTTATTTT
This sequence comes from Petaurus breviceps papuanus, assembly GCF_028583685.1. NCBI lineage: Eukaryota > Metazoa > Chordata > Mammalia > Diprotodontia > Petauridae > Petaurus > Petaurus breviceps. The sequence goes on along the minus strand of NW_027185779.1, from coordinate 12,176,745 downwards.
CTTCAGTCAGGTCATTGATTCTCATTTCATAATTTTCTTACATGGCTGTCATTTCTTTTCCCAATTGTTCCTCCACTTCTCTTATTTGCTTTTCAAAATCCTTCTTAAGGTCCTCTATGGCCTGTAACCAGCTTGTATTTTTCTTGGAAGCTTTTGGTGCAGGAGTTCTGATTTCCCTGTCTTCCTTCTGTTCCATCCTTTGATTCTTTTTTGTCCCCAAAATAGGAGTATAAAGTTGGTTTTCTCTGTTTGCTTTGCGTTCTTTGCCTGCTCATGTTTCTTCTGAATAATTTGACTTTTGGGCTTTTTGCCACAGTAGCACTCTGCCACCAGACAGAGGAGCCTTGCCCCAAATGCTGGGGTTTTCTCACCTTCCAAAGGTACTAGTTGGTTGCCCTCTCTGAAGCCTCCACATGCTCTGGCAAGCTGGAAACACACCCCAGGACCTCCACCCTAGACAGCAATCCAGATCCAAGCAGATTAAAGCAAGAGTGATTACCTCTCAGACTAGTTGCTTGGTCCCCCTACAATATTCAGGCTAGGAGCTGAAGCTGCCATGTGGAACCACCACCACGGTGCCTCAGAGCCTTCTTGTCCCTAGGGCAAAGGCCTAACCCACTCCCAATTTACCAGATTCCAAAATCCAAATTGTACTGGCCTCTCATTTTCTCCTTAGCATCTATGGGTTGATAATTCTGGAAACCACCACAGCTGCTGGTGATCTGAAGTTGCTCCAGCCGCTGGCTTGCTAGGCCTCCCTGTGGCTAAAATCTCTGGCTCGAGAGGGGCTGGGATCAGCTCCTAGAGTGCTGTACTGGCCACTTCCTGCCAGCCTGCTGGATTGTCCTGAGCAGGAGGTTAGCTTCTCTCTGTCATTTTGTGGGTTCTGTAGTTCCAAAGTTTGTTTGGAGTCCCCTTTCACATGAATTGGGGGAAGTGGAAGCCGGAGCCCCTTGGAAGTCCTGTTTCTACTCTTCCATGTTGACTCCACCCCCAAATACTTAAGAAATTAATAATCACCATACCACATAAACTATTTTAAAAGATAGATGAAGAATCCAATGAAGTTCCTTTTATGAAACAATATATTTTGATACCTAAAACAGAGAGAGCAATAACTGAGTGAAAACTAGAGGTCAATTTCATTAATGAATATTGAAGCAAAATTTTAAAATAAAATACCAACAAGAAGATTATGGCAATATAACACAGAAATTATATACTATAATCAGATGGAATTTATATCAATAATACTGGACTGGTTCCCTATTAGGAAATTTATATGCATTTAATCATAAGATGAAATCAATAGATTTAGAAAAAGCTTTTGGCAAAATATGATATTCGATCTTACTGAAAACCCTAGAAAGCATCAGAATTAATTTAGTACATCTTAAAATAAGGAATATCTCTCTAAAATCAAAAGCAAGCATTACCTACAATGGGGATAAACTTGAAGCTTTCCCAATAAGATCAGAGGTGAAGCAAGGATGCCTGTTACAAATATTGTTCAATAATGTGTGAGAAATGCAAGATATATCAATAAAATGAGAAAAATACATTAAAGTAATAAAAATAAACAATGGGAAAATAAAATAATCTTTTTTTGCAGATGATATAGTGGTAGAATTAGAGAACTTTAGAGATTCTACCAAAAAACTGGTTGAAATCATTAACAACTTTAGCAAAGTTGCAGGATACAAAATAATATAATCAACATTTCTATATCATACCAGCAAACCCTGGGAATATTTACAGAAAAAGAAATTTCAGCAACAAGCCAGGAAGTGACAGTGCTGTGCAGGGGCAAGCAGGAAGCGACAGCGCTGCTCGCAGGGGCAGGCTGGGAGAAGACCTGACCAACAAGGGGGGCAAGTCATCCCGCCAATCACAAGAGCCACTACCAGGCCTTTCACCAAAGGGCTGTAACTGTAAAGAGCAAGGTAAGAACAAAATACAGGGCCCCTGTGCAGGACAGCAAATACTCCTGGGACTACCAATCCATAGTCCAGAAATTTAAAAAAAAGCCCCTATCAGTACCTCTAAGGACCAGATGGCAGAGTGAATGCAGCCTGCTTCAACCTCACTCCCCCTCCACCCTGAAAATATAGTAACTATTGCCCCAGGGCAAAACCCTCAACAGTAAAGGCTTGGGAACACTAGAGGAAGGGCGTGGCTAGGGTCCTGCCTCAAAATGGTTAGAAAGCAGACTACAAACATTCTGGAGTCCTACTATCCTCAGAGGGAGACAATGTGGGCTCCACACCCACAGCTGAAACATCAACAGGGAAAGGGTCACAAGCACAGAAAGCTCTCCTAGGTGAGCTCAAAAGGAACTTTGAAAAACAAATAAGAGAGATAGAAGACAAAATGAATAATTCTTTCAAAATCAAAATTGCAGAATTAGAAAAACATTATAATGAAGAAAACAGCTTCTTAAAAAGAAAAGTGTATGATATGGAACGGAGCACCAAAAACTAACCAAGAAAAATGATTTGCTAATAACCAGAATCAACCAAATTGAAACAAATAACTCTATGAGGAACCAAGAATTAGTCAAACAAAACAAAAAGAATGAAAAATTAGAAAAAGAGGTAAAATATCTCAATGGAAAAATAACTGACCTGGAAAACAGATCCAGGAGAGATAATCTGAGAATCATAGGTCTACCAGAAAATCATGATGAAAAAATGAGCCTGGACAACATTCTCCAAGAGCTCATTAAGGGAAATTGCCCTGAGATACTAGAACCTGAGGGTAAAATAGAAATCGAAAGAATCCACCGGACACCTCCTGAAGGAGATCCTAAATTGAAAAGTCCTCTAAATGTTGTGGCCAAACTCAAGAATTACCAGGTAAAAGAGAAAATACTTCAAGTGGCCAGAAAGAAACAATTCAAATATCAAGGAACCACAGTGGGGATCGCACAGGATTGGCAGCCTCTACACTGAAAGATAGGAGGCAGTGGAATTCAATTTTCCTCATGGCAAAAGAGCTAAGGTTACAACCAAGGATCACCTACCCAGAGAGAAAGAGCATATTCTTCCAGGTAAAGAGATGGTCATTCAGTGATATAACAGATTTCCAGACCTTTCTGATGAAAAACCCAGAGCTCAATGGAAAATTCAACCTCCAACTACGAGATGCAAGAATGACATAGAAAGGTAAACAAGGAAAATACACACACACACACACACACACAAACACACACACACACACTGTTATTTAATAAGAGCAAACTGTAGACAAGTAGAGGGTATGAGTATAAATTATACAAAATGATGATTAAAAATAAATTTTATTAAGGGCTACAAAGGGACTGCAATGGAAGAAGAGGAATGAATGAAGTGGAAAAGGGTAAATTATGCTACACAAAGAGGCATAAATAAATATAGCAGAGGAAAAGAAGGGAGGGAAATGAGTATTATATGAGCTTTTTCCTCATTGGGTCTGGTGCAAGGAGGGCATAACAACCAGATAAGCATAGGACTCTATGGAAAAGAGAAGCAAAACTTATCATATTAAAGGGAAAGAGAGGAGGGAGAGGAGATTTATTAGATTTTTTTCCTGTCACTCTTGGTGTGAAGAAGAAATAACATAGTTCAGTAAGTATAAAAACATCCTACAGGCAGTAGGAGGGGGAAAGGGTTATGAAAGGGGGGGGGGGGGTGAGGGTGGGGGGGAGGAGGAAAGGGGGAAGGGGAGGAAAAAGGAGGGGGGCTGGTAAGGGAATACTGAGGGAGGCAGTGGTCAAAAAGAAAACTATTAAGGAGGGGAAGAGAAAAGGGGGGGGGACATATAAGCATTAACAGGGAAGGGAATAGGATGGAGGGAAAGAAAGAGATAGTAATCATAACTGTGAATGTGAATGGAATGAACTCTCCCATAAAATGTAGGCGTATAACAGAATGGATTAAAAATCATAATCCTAAAATATGCTGTTTACAAGAAATACCTCGGAAACAGAGGGATACACACAGGGTATGGGTAAAAGGCTGGAGTAAAATATGTCATGCCTCAGCCAAAGTAAAAAAAAAAATAGCAGGGGTAGCAATCCTTATCTCAGATAAAGCAAAAGCAAAAATTGATCCAATTAAAAGATATAAGGAAGGAAACTATATCTTGCTAAAAGGCATAACTGAGAATGAAGCAATATCATTACTTAACATATATGCACCAAGTGGTATAGCATCCAAATTCCTAGAGGAGAAGGTAAGGGAATTAGAGGAAGAAATAGATAGCCAAACTATACTAGTAGGAGACCTTAATCTCCCCCTCTCTGAGCTTGATAAATCAACCCTCAAAATAAACAAGAAAGAAGTTAAGGAGGTGAATAGAATTTTAGAGAGGGTAGGTATGACAGATCTCTGGAGAAAACTGAATGGGTATAAAAAAGGAATATACCTTCTTCTCAGTGGTATATGGCACATACACAAAAATTGACCATGTACTAGGACATAAAAACCTCAGATTCAGTGCAGAAAGTCAGAAATAATAAATTCATCATTCTCAGATCATGATGCAATAAAAATCATATGAAATAAAAAGCCATGGCAAGACAGACTAAAAACTAATTGGAAACTAAACAATTTAATCCTAAAGAACGAGTGGGTCAAACAAGAAATCATAGAAACAATCAGTAACTTCATTCAAGAGAATGACAATAATGAGACAACAGACCAAAATTTGTGGGATGCAGTGAAGGCAGTTCTTAAGGGGAGTTTTATATCCCTGAGTGCATACCTGAATAAATTAGAGAAAAGAGAGGTAAATGAATTGGGCATGCAATTGAAAAAGCTAGGGAAAAAAATTGGAAAATCCCCAATTAAATACTAAATTAGAAATACTGAAAATCAAGGAAGATATTAATAAAATTTAAATTAAGGAAGCTATTGAATTAATAAATAAAACTAAGAGCTGGTTTTATGAAAAAAAAAAAAAACAATTGATAGACCCTTAGTCAATATGATAAAAAAAGAAAGAAGAAAACCAAATTATGAGTATAAAAAATGAAAACTGTGAACCTACCAGCAATGAAGAGGAAATTAAAACAATAATTAGGAATTATTTTGCCCAGTTGTATGCACATAAATTTGACAATCTTAGTGAAATGGATGAATATTTTCAAAAATATAGGCTGCACATATTAACTGAAGAGGAAGTAAATTACTAAAATAACCCCATCTCAGAAAAAGAAATTGAAAAAGTCATCAGTGAACTCCCTAGGAAAAAATCTCCAGGGCCAGATGGATTTATTAGTGAATTCTATCAAACATTTAAAGAACAATTGATTCCAATACTCTAGAAACTATTTGGGAAAATTAGTGAAGAAGTCCTACCAAATTATTTTTATGACACAAATATGGTAGCAATACCTAAATCAGGAAGAGATAAAACAGAGAAAGAAAATTATAGACCAATCTCCCTCATGAATACAGATGCAAAAAAATATTAGCAAAAAGACTACAGCAACTTATCACAAGAATAATATACTTTGATCAGGTAGGACTTATTCCAGGAATTAAAGGATGGTTTAATATTAGGAAAACCATCAGTATAATTGATCATATCAACAATAAAACTAGCAAAAACCACATGATTATCTCAACAGGTACAGAAAAGTCTTTTGCCAAAATGCAACATCCATTCCTATTAAAAACACTAAAAAGAATAGCAATAAATGGAGCCTTCCTTAAAATAATATGTAGCATCTATTTAAAGTCATCAGCAAGTATTATATGTGATGGGGAGAAACTGGAAGCATTTCTAATAAGATCAGGGGTGAAACAAGGATGCCCACTATCACCCCTCTTATTCAATCTGGCACTAGAAATGTTAGCAGTAGCAATTAGAGAAGAAAAATAAATCAAAGGAATCAAATTAGGCAGAGACCAACCTATCACTCTTTGCAGATGATATGATGATATACTTAGAGAATCCTAGAGAATTAAGTAAAAAAAAAAAAACTACTTGAGACAATAAATAAATTTGACAAAGTTGCAGGATATAAAATAAAGCCACATAAATCTTTGGCATTCCTGTATATTTCTAATGAAATGCAACATCAAGAGACAGAAAGAGAAAAACAATTTAAAGTTACTGTAGACATTATAAAATATTTGGGCATCTAACTGCCAAAACAAACTGAAGACGTATATGAACACAATGACAAAACACTTTTCACACAAATAAAGTCAGATCTAACTAATTGGAAAGACATCAATTGCTCATGGCTCGGTTGACCTAATGTAATAAAAATGACAATTTTACTTAAATTAAATTATATATTTAGTGCCATACCAATCAGTTTACCAAAAAAACTACCTCATAGAGCTAGAAAAAATAGTAATAAAATTCATTTGGAAGAACAAAAGGTCCAGAATATCAAGGGAATTAATAAAAAGAAATGCAAGGGATGGTGGACTAGCTATACCAGATTTTATTCTGTACTATAAAGCAGCAGTCCTCAGAACTACTTGGTACTGACTGAGGAATAGAGTAGTGGATCAATGGAATAGATTGCATACATGAGACTCAGCAGTCAATGACTATAGTAATCTACTGTTTGATAAACCCAAAGACCCCACTTTTGGGGATAAGAACTCACTATTTGACAAAAACTGCTGGGAAAACTGGAATATAGTATGGCAGAAACTGGGCATAGACCATTATCTAACACCATATACCAAAATCAATCTAAATGGGTACATGATCTAGGTATAAAGGCTGATATTCTAAGCAATCTGGAAAAGCAAGAAATAGTTTACCTGTCAGATTTGTGGAGAGGGGAAGACTTTATGACCAAACAAGAATTAGAGGGCATTATAAAATGCAATATGGATAATTTTGATTACATTAAATTGAAAAGCTTCTGTTCAAACAAAGCCTATGTAACCAGGATAAAGAGGGAAGTGGAAAATTGGTAAAGAATTTTTATAACCTATGTCACTGATAAAGGACTCATTTCTAAAATATACAGAGAATTGAGTCAAATTTTTAAGAATACGAGTCTTTCCCCAATTGATAAAGGGTCAAAGGCTATGAATAGGCAGTTTACAGAGGAAGAAAATAAAGATATTTATAAGCATATGAAAAAATGCCCTAAATCACTATTGATTAGAGAAATGCAAATCAAAACAACTCTGAGGTACCACATCTCACCAGTCAGATTGGCTAAGATCACAAAACATCTAAATGACAAATGCTGGAGAGGATGTGGACAAATTGCAACACTAATGCATTGTTGGTGGAGTTGTGAACTGATCCAACCATTCTGGAAAGCCATCTGGAATTATGACCAAAGGGCTATAAATAATTTCATACCCTTTGACCCAGCAATACCACTTTTAGGTTTGTATCCCCAAAATATCATAGAAATGGGGAAAAGACCCATATGTACAAAAATATTTATAGCAGCTCTTTTTGTGGTAGCAAAGAATTAGCAATTAAGGGGGTGCCCATCAATTAAGCAATGGCTGAACAAGTTGTGGTATATGCATGTTATGGAATGCTATTGTGCAATATGAAACAAGGAGCAGATGGACTTCATATTTACCTGGAGAGGCTTATACAAACTGATGTTGAGTGAGAAGAGTAGAGCCAGGAGGAATTTGTACACAATTACAGACATAACGTATATGTGAAGACCAACTTTGTATAACTGGACTCTTCTCAGCAATCCAGAGACATAAGTCAAACCCAAAGGCTCTTCATGGAGAGAGATGTTTACATCCAGAGAAAGAACTGATATTGAACCCAGATTAAAGCAAACTACCTGCCCTTTTACGTTTTCTTGTTTGGTTTTGTTTCCTCTTTCCCATTCTTCATTCCATCTGTTACAATCCTTCTTTATAACCTGAATAATGCCTAATGTGAAAGTATTTTCAGAGACTATACTTGATTGTATGCCGCCATGGGGAGGGGTAAGGAGGGAGGGAGAGAAAATTTGAAACTCAAGGAATTGTGGTAATGAATCTTGTAAACTAAAAGTAAATCATTTAATAAATACCAAAAAAAAAATTAAAAAAAGAAATTTCATTTAAAATAATTGTAGGGGAGGCAGAGCCAAGATGTTATAGTAAAGGCAAGGATTCATCTGAGCTCTCCCCTAAAGCCCTCCAAATACCTTTTAAAAATGACTTCAAATAAATTCTAGAGCAAAAGAACCCACAAAAGATGGAGCAAAATAAATTTCTAGCCCAAGAAATCTTGGAAGGTTGGCAGGAATGATTTGTTGCACCAGGGTGAAAGAGGAGAAAAATCCAGTAAATGCTATGCCAGAGCAAAATTGCACAGGGCAGACTTTGGGGCAACTGAATCACTGGCACTAGTGGCAATTTCCAGATCTTCAAACCACAGATACTAATGACAACTTAGACGGTGAGCAGGAAAAGTCTGTTGCACAAGAGTGAGAGTCCAGCAGAATCCAGTGTAGACTGCAACAGCATACACCTAGCCATAGCAAACCAGAAGCAGACCTTGGAAATGACTGAATCAGCAGTGGCAGTTATAGAAGCTGCTTCCAGAAATTTCAGTCAACAGATATTAAGGGGGTTGAATAACTGGTAAAAAGGAGATTATAGGGGTCTTTTTGCTAGCACTGAGGCAGGACTCTGTTGCTCTACCTATATTCAAATCCGGATCACTGTCCTAGGTGGCAGTCCCAGGGCTAGGAGGAGTATTAACATAACAAATCTTGAGGCTACAGTGGAGGGGGAACCCTTGTCATGATTCCAGGGCATAAAAAGTGATTGTGGTCACTCACAGATCACAGCATAGTAGTAAACAACTCTTTCCTTACATCTTGCCACCTTGGAAAAACTGAAAACTTACAGGTCCCCAGAAGTATCTCTGAAAATGGCTGTGCAAAGCCACTGAACCTTTGGGCAGTGTACACTAGATCCTCAAAGCAGAGCTCTACTGTAACAAAGAAATAAAAATCAAATAATAGACTGGGAAAATGACCAAACAACAGGGGGAATAAAACCTTTGACTATAGAAAGGTATTATGATGACAAAGAAGATTGAGACACACTCAGAAGAAGACAAAAAAGTCAAAGTGCTTGCATCTGAAGCTTCTAAGAAAAATATGAATTGGTCTTAAGTCATGGAAGAGCTTTAAAAAAGTTTTGAAAATCAAATAAGAGAAGTAGTGGAAAAACTGGGAAGAGAAATGAGAGTGATGCAAGACAATAATTTTAAAAATCAACAGCTAAGTAAAGAAGACAACAAAATAAATTACTGAAGAAAATACCACCTTATAAAACAGACTAGGCTAAATTGTAAAAGAGGCCCAAAAAGCCAAAGAGGAAAAGAATTCCTTAAAAAGAAGAATGACCAAATGGAAAAAGAAGCCCAAAGATTCAATGAAGAGAATAATTCCTTAAAAATTAGAATGGAGCAAATGGAAGCGAGTGACTTTATGAGAAATCAAGAAATAATAAGTGAAGAAAATAGAAGACAATCTGAAATATCTCACTGGGAGAGAAAAAACAACTGACCTGGAAAATAGATTCAGGAGAGACAATTTTAAAATTATTGAACTATATGAAAACCATGAACAAATAAAGAGTATAGAAATCATCTTTCAAGAAATTATCAAGAAAAAACTGCCCTGTTATTTTAGAACAAGTGGGTAAAATAGAAATTGAAAGAATCCACCTATCATCTCCAGAAACACATCCCAATATGAAAACTGTTGGGAATATTGTATCCAAATTCCAGAGTTCCCAGGTAAAAGAGAAAATATTGCAAGCAGCCAGAAAGAAAAAAAAAATCAAGTATGGTGTTGCCACAGTCAGAATAATACAACATTTAGCAGCTTCTACATTAAAGGATCAGAGGGTTTGCAATATGATTATATAGAGGGAAAAAGAGCTAGGAATACAATCAAGAATCTCCTACCTGGAATGACAGGGGCTAGAGCAGAGGCCCGGACACCAGGGTGTGCAGAGGCCCTGAGGAAGCCTGATCAATATGGTGGCAAGTCGATTCACTAAGTGCAAAAGCCATTGCCAGGCCTATCACTGCAGGGCTGTGTAATGCCAAGCAAAGGCAACTTCCAAGGTTCAAAATACCAGCATAGCCACTCTTCATTTTATTCAGTGATAAATTAAGAACAAAGAAAATCAAAATAGAGCATAATTCAAAATACAGAATTCACCAAGTGTAATTCAACCAAGTACTACTCCACCCCTGGGTAATACATTCATTTAGTCAATCACAAAATCTCTCTTCTCAAATGGAGATTAGTTTCCAATCATAAACAAAGTACATTCATTTGGTCAGCCATACAGCACACACACACACACACACACACACAAAGTCAAAAGTTCCCCACACCTGTATCACAACTGCATAGGCCATCTACCCCAGGGTTACAACAAGCTTAAGATATTGTCACAACATTTAATACACAAAGAGAGGTCTTTTCTTCATCTTGACCTGAGGCAAGTTCTCAGCAATATCTGTTACTGGGGAGACAAAGCTTAACAAGACCATAAGATACATTGCCAGTGTCCTCATTAAATTCATTCTCTGACTGTGGAACAGTCCTAGGACCCCTGAAAACATTAGTAAAATGCTCTTCAAGGATTTATGTAAACATACAACAAGAAAATCCTTCTTCAGGGCTGCTGAACCAATAGCAAAGTTCCAGGACCTCTGCAACAATAGCACTGTCCTTCACCAGTTGGCGCAATTCACTCTCCATCTGCAGAACAGTCTCAAGAGCTCTGAACCAACAGCAAGTTTGCAGAACCTCTGCAACAACAGCACTGTCCTTCACCAATGGATGAATCTGGCAAAACAACATCAAAACAGACAGACAAAGTACTGGCATCACAGCCATGTCTCAGTCTTTGGCAGCTCTGGGTGGCAGCTCTCAAAAAGTCCTGGGAAGCTTGAACTGGCCCTCAGCAATCCTCTCCATCTCTCTGCCTCCACAATTCTGCTTCCAAAAAATCTTTCTGCCTCTCTCTCTGCTTGTGCCTCCCTAAATCGACGTCACTAGCTCCTCCCTGTTCAGCCCTCTCTTTTCACATCAAGTCCATCGCACAAGTGGGATTCACATGCTCTGGGTTTTAGCACTCAACCAAGCCAATACAGGGGATCTTTATATTCATTACTATTACTGAAATTAAAACAATAATGAGGAATTATTTTTCCCAATATATGCCCTTAAATTTGACAATCTTACTGAAATGGATGAATATTTACTAAAATATAAGTTGCCCAGATTAACTGAAGAGGGAGTAAATTATTTAAATAACTGCATATCAGAAAAAGAAATTGAGCAAGCAAGTTATCAATGAACTCCCTAGGAATAAATCTCCAGGGCCAGATGAATTTATGAGTGAATTCTATAAAACATTTAAAGAACAATTTATTCTAATTCTTCACAAACTATTTCAGAAAATTAGAGAAGAAGGAGTGCTACCAAATTCTTTTTATGAAACAAATATGGTACTGGTACCTAAACTGGAAAGAGACAAAATGGAGAAAGAAAATTATAGACCAATTTCCCTCATGAATATAGATGCAAAATTTAAAATAAAATATTAGCAAAAAGACTACAGCAATTATCATGAGAATAATACACTTTGATCAGGTAGGATTTATTCTAGGAATGCAAAGATGATACAATATTAAGAAAACTATCAGTATAATTGATCATTTAAAAATTGTAAAAACCATATGATTATCTCAATAGATGCAGAAAATGGTTTTACCAAATATAACATCCATTGCTATTAAAAACACTTTAAGAATAGGAATAAATGGAGCCTTCCTTAAAATTATAAGTAGCATCTATCTAAAACCATGAGCAAGTATTATATGTAATTAGGATAAGCTAGAAGCATTTCCAATAAGATCAGAGGTGAAACAAGGATGGCCATCATTACCCCTCTTATTCAATCTGGTACTAGAAATGTTAGCAGTAGCAATAAGAGAAGAAAAGAAATTGAAGGAATAAAATTAGGTAAATAAGAGACTAAGGTATCACTCTTTGCAGATGATATGATGATATACTTAAAGAATTCTATAGAATACAGTAAAAAACTACTTGAGATAATAAATTTGGCAAAGTTGCAGGATATAAAATAAACCCACATAAATCCTCGTCATTCCTATATATTTCTAACAAAATCCAACAGAAAGAGATTGAAAGAGAAATTCCATTTAAAGTTTCTGTAGACATTAAATATTTGGAAATCTACCTGTCAAAACAAAACCAGGACCTATATGAACACAATTACAAAACACTTTTCACATAAATAAAGGCATAACTAAATAATTGGAAAAACATCAGTCACTCATGGTTAGGTCAAGCTAATATAAAAAAAAAATGACTATTTTACCTAAATTAATTTACAAATTTCTTTTACAAATTGACTGATATTTTATTTGAAAATTTTTGTAGATTCTATATTTTGTGACATGTCAATATGGGTGCAGGAGGGAGAAGAAGGAGGAGGAGAAAAATTGAAACTTAAGGGATTGTAGAACTGAATGTTGTAAACCAAAAGTAAATAAAGAGATTTAATTAAAAGATACCCCCCCCAAAAAACAAAAAACAGAAATAATAAGCATGATGCTATCAGGAAAAAACAAAACAAAACAAAACATGGAAAGACTTATATGAACTGACACAGAGTGAAATGAGCAGAACCAGGAGAACATTGTATAGAGCAACAGCAATATTGCATGATGCTCAACCATGAATAACTTAGCATTTTCAGCAAGACAATGATCCAAGATAGTTCTATAGGACTTGTGATGATAGGTGCTGTCCATCCCCAGAGGGAATGAAGGGAAACCAACTGAAAGAGCCTTTCTTTATTTTCCTTAGTTTTGGAGGGTGAATTTTTTGTTTGTTTATTTATTTTGATTTGTGTTTTATTTCACAGAATTACTTACATAAAAATGGTTCCCAGTGAGGTGGTGAGGAAGAGAATTTGAAATTCAAAATTTGAAAAAATGTTAACATGTTTTCACATGTAATTGGTAAAAATAAAAAGATTAAATAGAAGATTAAAAGAAGAAAGTACTTGGTGTTTTTGTATAACCTAAATTTCAACATCAACTTTATTTTTAAATTTTATTTATTTATTTTTGTTTTTTGGAGGGCAATTGGGGTTGTGACTTGCCCAAGGTCACATGGCTATTTTTTGTGTTAAGGGTCTGAGGCCAGATCCAAACCCAGGTCCTCCTGACTCCAGGATTGGTGCTCTATTCACTGCACCACCTAGCCACCCCATCAACATTAATTTTAAACAGTTTGATGTTGGCTCCAATGCCATTCCTGCAATTTCAAATTGTAGCATTTTTTTTTTTGCCTTTTTGGAGGGCAATTGGGGTTAAGTAACAATTCTAGTTTTTTTTGTGTGGGTGTTAAGTGTCTGGGGCTGGAACCAAACAAGTCCTCCTGACTCTGGTGCTAACACTTTACTCACTGCGCCACCTAGCTGCCCCAAATTTTAACATTTCTGAAGCTCTAGTCTACCAATTCTGCACCATCCAAAAATTTGTTTTTAAAAACATCCTCCCTTCGCCTCACATCTCTACACACATACCTTCTGTCAAATTGTTATAAAGCATATTTAAAAGTTAATAAAGTGAAACTACATTTGGAAAAAAAAAAAGAAAACCTAACAATGGTTGAGAACCAGGATGAAGGTATCATTGCAAATACTAAAGAAAAAATAGATTTTGGTGGAGTGGGGTGTTGTCAATTCTGTCAAATTACATATATACCCATATATGTGCCTACATGCATATATACATGCACATATACATGCTATATATGTATATAATTTGTGTAGTATCCATATAATTATGAATATTTATATGTGTATAGGTCTATATCTCCATCTCTATGGAGATGGATAGAAATTCACATATATTGATATATGCATATATCTGTATATATTTTTATATTTCTGTGTCTCTGTCTTTCTGTCATTGTCTCTCTCTGCCTCTCTATTTTTCAGTGAATAGAGTGTGCAACTGGAGTCAGGAAGACCTGAGTTCAACTTACCTGAGATACTATCCATATGACTCTAGTCAAGTCACTTAATTTTGCCTCAGTTTCCTCATTTGAAAAATGGAATTTATTATTACTATTATGTGAAGAAACCAATATGCATATCTATCTATGTTTCTATCTAGAGGGTTATATAGACAAATATCTACCTAGAGATGAAAATTGAACCCCTGAGAGCCAAAGATATTATGGAGAGGGAGGAATAAGCATTTGTTAAGTATGCGCCAGTCACTATGCTACGTATTTTATAAATAATATCTTACTTGTTCCTTACAACAAACCTGGGAGATAGGTTTTATTTTTATTCCTATTTTACAGTTGAAGAAACTGAGACAAATAGAGTTGTGTTACACAGTTAAGGAGTATCTAAGCCCAGATTTGAACTCATTTCTTCCTGAGTCCAGCCCTAACCCCATACCTGTTATGCTAGGTAGCTCTCTAGGAGAAACATTGTAGAGAAAGAAGAGGATGTGAGATAGAGAGCCCTAGGGTGTGCTTGATTCTAATCTAGGAAAAAATGAGTGGTCAACTGTTGAAAACTATTAGAATAAAGAATAAAGAAAAGTAGAGTATACTAGAGAGGAGTAGGTATGGTTAACTGTCAAATACTGCAGAAATATCAAGAAGAGTGAGGAATGAAAATAGACAGCATGGTAAAGTGGGGAAAACATTAAATTTGGAATCAGCAGACCTGGATTTAAATCCCAACTTGTTTATTTCTCTCTAGGACTAAATTCCTCAGATGTCAAGCAAAAGGTTTACGTGCCTACTAAATCACTTCCAACTTAAAATCTATGATCTATGAAAATGGCATTGTATTCAAAAATTAAGCTGTTGTTTATAATCTTGAAGAGAGCAGTTTCACTTTAGTGGCAGGTTTAAAGGTAGATTTGAAAAAAAGATATTATGAATAGAGGTTTGACTCATAGGAAAGAGAGCAGAAGTAGCAGCTAAAGTTTTCTCTAAAGTAGTTTGGGGGCACACCCTGAGATTTCATTTGATTGAATGAAAATACAGATTCTAGACCAATGAGAAATGAAATAACTAGTCACAAAGAAGTAAAGCTAAGGAGAGAGAATAGCTAGCACTCTGTGAACCAGAAGAAAAATACAGTATTTTCTGGTGATAAGGTTTGTGCATAATAAGTGTGGATAAGCATTTGGAAAGTTATTCCTGGGGCCCAAGTTTCCTCATTTGTAAAGTGAGGGAGTTGGACTAGTTGACATCTAGAGCCTTTTCTGGCTCTAATTTTATGATCATCTAATCAAATGACAGAATCTAAATGGCACAGGGTCAGACACTGGTCATATCACTCCACAGCTGTTACATCCAATATGTTCTCATCTCCCCCTTTCCCATGTGTGTAGAGCTGTCTTATTATACACAAGGGAGTACATTTTGGTTAAATTGGTCTATTGCTAACAACATTGTTAGCAATAGCTGTACGATTCTTCCTTCATACTTAGCATAAGAGAATTCCAAAGGAAAAAAGACTTTTCTCTCTTCCCCACTTTGAAATACATATTCCCTTGGATCAAAAGAAAGGATAAAGATAACAAAAAAAATTCAAATTTATCACACAAATGACCCCATTTGGTAATTAGTGTCTTTCAATTGCCCTCCTTTAGAGTGGGATTTTTTTTTTACTACTTTTTGATTATGTATTTCAAGGGTTTTTATTTCTGGCATTACTAAACAGAAAATAGAATTACTTATCAGTTTTAGAAATAACTGAATATTATAACTTTTTGTCCTCAATTTTTACCTGGAAAAAATCACCCTATAATTCAGAAGCAGAAAAACTATCTCACTGAATTAACCCTTCCAGAATTCTATGAAGCATACCATCCTCCCCATCTGGACTAGTCTGGAAAGAAGGTACGTTCCATCTATGAGGTAAAGTTATAAATAGTGAGTTCCTCACATAGTAGCTATAGATACTAATAAATGTAATAATATCATATGTGCTCAACATAGAAAAGACTATTACTTCAATACTGAACCTTTAACATGTAGTTGCATTATTTTGAATATCCCATGGCCTCTGACTCTCAAGGTCTACAAATATGTAATACTGCAATGCCCTAGATAAGAGGGAATAGGAAAGGAAGTGTAACCAAGGGTATTGTTTTTGAAGGACTCGTGATCAGAGTCATCTGGTGTACTTCAGACACAAAACCTTCGAAAGCCAGGACAAAAATCATGACACATATCAATTTTAATATGGAAAACACACACACACACACACACACACACACTATGAACATCTGATCCAACAGTATCACAAAAATGCTTTTAAACAAAAGGAGTTAGAGCTGTAGTTCTATCCTCTTGGTTGTATTATCTTCATGTAGTTCTAGGTCAGGGGTATGTTTATATTCTTCTCAGGAGTATTGAACATAGCTGCTGCATTGTTGTCCCTATAATTAAACTGTCCATCTTTCCTGTTTGCACCATTAGTCCCACAACCTCTCCTTAATCTGGCATGGCTAGAGAATGAAGCACATTCCTCATATGACCATTCCATATAATTAGTTGATGCCTTTAAGAGCCAATCTTATCTTTCATTTTGAAAAATAATATTTTAATGGAAATAATATATTGCAAATTTATCTGCCTTTTTGGAGTATAACAAATATGATTTAATTTTTTATGGCCATCAATTCTTACATTGTACATTGATATCTTTTGGGATAACTAAAGTATGTTAGGCTGCTTTCCCTTACATTAATAGGCCCAAATAGTTGAATTTTTAAATTCTAACATTTTGGTAGATTTTTGTGTCCTTTCTCAAAATCAATGTCAGTTTTTAATTGTTTTTTCAGTGTTCTTAGGTCTTTTACAACATTGTTCTAATACATTACCATTTATTTTCTATGATAAAGTAAATTTATTAGGACTATACATATCATATAAACAAATAATCAATCAATATTCATTTGTAAAAGCACCACTCTATGCTAGACATTGTGCCAGGTATTAAGAGTACAACAATAATAACAAAATAAAAGTCCCTACTCCCAGGTTAAGTTCCTACTGATATTCTGAATGGGTAAACATACAGAATTTGAGATATTTCAATGTGAGTCCATCATACCAATTTCATAACCACTATTTTGGCCCTGTGAGAAGCCTTTACAAAATTAGTTTTCAATTTAACTCTTTATGATTGTGATTACTAGATGATTGACTTGTGGATAAGTTGAAGAGTTACTATAGCATTATATTAAAAAACAAAGACAAACATCAGAGCTCTCAATTGGCAATTCTGTGCACATATGTGGGTGAAAGGGCATGCTATCTTTTTTCTCAGCTCTTTGATAGTTGATTAGGACAAAAGTTGAAATTAATGGTCTTATTTCAGCGTGAGGATGAAGGAGTTCAATCTACCCTTCCTCCAATTATTCCACATAATAAAAAGATAGTTGTGTAACATGTGTAAGTCTACGCAGAATACACCATACCTGATTATTCCTCTTAAGTAGTTTACTTTTCATGGACATTTCATTCAATGTTATGAGGGAAATTTCTCATATTACATAGCATTGAATTGCTCTCATAGATAGATTGTCTACATAAGAAGCTTACTCTGGTCAGCTCTATCATGAATTTAGTTATGTTTTTGGAACATAGGTAAATGACTCATAATAAAAAAGATTTGATTTTAAGAGTAATATCATTAAATACTCTCTTTTTATCATTTTGAGATTCTTGCTCGTCATCAAGGCATTAATTTAATTTTACTAATGCGCCCTGAACTTGAGCCAAGAGTAAAGAATCAGCAGCAAGGAATAGAGCTGTTAGCTGTGGGTAACATTATTTATTCCTTATCATCCATAATATGTTTTAAATTTCCTGGAAAGACCTAGGAACTGATGCAAATTATGCTCCTTACAGAGTATATTTTGGCAAGAAGATAATTCCTTGCTTTTGCATTTTATCAAATCAATCTTCTATCATTTTTCTTCAAATTGATCTTTTGAATGTCTGCCAAGATCATCTTCTCACTATGCAGAAGTTCATCTTAGGCCAACCAAATGAATCTTTGATGGTTAAGACAAAGGCAATAAAAGCTTTGCAAGGGTTTCTAGGCTATGGGCTTTGGAATTTGATCTTTTTGTCACTATGTAGACTCCTGCAAGTGGTCCCTTTATCAAAAGAAAATGTAAGTACAAGGTCTTCGCAATGAAGTGTCTGTGTTTGCCTGTTTTTTTTTTTTGAACAAATAATTTTTGAACATATATTGAATCACTCTTGCAAGTCATAATTAAGGTTGATCATTGTGTTGATATTAATCTATAGACAGATATTTTGAATCATTCTCTTAAGAATTTCAACGTAGGGAGGCTATGTGGCGCAGTGAGTAAAGCGTGGCCCTGGAGTCAGGAGGACCCAAGTTCGGTTCTGGTCTCAGACACTTAACACCCACACAAAAAAACTAGCCATGTAACCTTGGGCAAGTTACTTAACCCCAATAGCCCTCCAAAAGGCAAAAAAAAAAATTTCAATGTAGCTCTAAATTAAGTACATCTTTATAAGAAACATGATACAATAATAGATTCCCACTTGATATTTTGTTTTTATGATTCTACTTCAAATGGGTCCTCATGTCCCTTCAAGAGGTTTTGTAACCTAAAGTCCTTGCTAGTTATCTTACATTTTTGGTAGCATTTCTTACAACAAGCAGCTCCTGTATAAGGATTCAGACTAAAGCACGTCAGACTTTGAAACAATGCAGGCTCTTGTTGTTAATAACAGTTTCATTATTGTCCATCAGCAACTGCTAACTGACCAACTGGGTGGTAGTAAATTCAGCGAACCTGCAAGACTGGCACTTCATGTCTCCCATATAAATTACTTAGAACAAGCACTTGCTATTGGAAAAATAGAATAGAGCTGTTCTTATATTACTATCACTTAAGTCCATGCCTCTGAGAATTTATTTATTGGGTGGGATGAAGCCCATCTATAAAATAAACCAATGCAGGTGACTTACTTTCTCTATCAACATTTTTAATGATGACCCATTAGATTCCTCACCCTATGCTTTCATTTATAGTTACTATTTGTTTTGATTATTCCTAGGTGTGTGCCCCGGGCAAGTCATTAACCCCATTTGCTTCATTTTCCTCATCTCTAAAATGAGTTGGAGAATTTGGCACAATACTCCAGTATCTTTGCCAAAAAAACTCCAAATGGGATCACAAAGAGTTGGACATGACTGAAAACAACTGAACAACAACAACAATTTGTTTTGGATTTAAAAATACTCTAGTCATTCTACCAATAATGCGTATTGTTTTTGCCATATATTTTTTTCTAGACAGTGTAGGGCACAAAATAATGTATGTGGAGACCCTTGATCCTCAGCTCAGAAAGGGTTGACCCTTAACCTAGAATTCCATTAACTCAATGAGCTTATTAAAGCACTTGTTTAGTAAATTTTTTGGGGGGGGAGGGGCGGGGGAATTTGGTTCTGGAGTCTCATAGATATATTGCTCTCCAAATGAGAAATTTCTGTTCTACCAATGCACATCTGTACCAGAACCATTACTTACTGTATTATAGAGTTGCCTAGGGACACTGAGAGCTCAAGTGATGTACTTAGATTTACAAAGTCAGTATGTGTCAGAGGCAGGACTTGAAAATATCTTCCTGACTCTGAACTTGGATCTCCATCTAATATACTAATTTTGGTTCAGTTCTATTAAAAATTTTAATAACAGACTTGGATACATTAAGCAGTGAGGTGGTATAGTAGAGTGCTGGGCCTCAAGTCAGTAAAATTAATCTTCATGAGTTCAAATTTGTATTCAGAAACTAACCGTGTGACTATTGGCAAGTCACTTAACACTATGTGTTTCAAATTCTTCATCTGTGAAATGAGCTGGAGAAGGAAATGGCAAACCACTCCAATACCTTTGTCAGTAAAACCCCAAATGGGGTCATGAAGAGTTGGACATGACTTAAACAACTGAATGACAAAAATAGGTGGTATTGAGTTTTTTAAATTTCATTTTCTTTATCTATTAAATGATGAAATTAAAATCCATGTTCTTAGGGTTATCTTGACCCAAATTGAAATCATTTGCCCCTAAATATTTGTCTCCAAGAGTTTCCTGATTCTATTGAGTGTAATAGGTCACTAAATCCCAGAAATATAGAATTTGAGAGTTGGAAGAGATCTCAGGTTAATACCAACCTATCAACATTTATTACAGTTGACTATATGCTATTTTAGTTACTTATTTAGTGACCAAAATGTGATCATCTAGTTTCTTTGTGAAGACATGAAAGGAAGAGATATCCACCAAATTCTGAATGGATCTCTTCCAGTTTTGTACAAATCTTTGTTAAATCTTTTCCTAATGAGGCCCAGAAACTGACCTCTTTGCCCTTGTTCATGTTACTGCCTTCTAAGTACCAAGTAATATAAATGTAATCTCTTCTCTTGACATGGCAGCCTTTCAGATAGTTGTAAGGTGACATATGTCACCACTATGTGTTCCTTTCTCCTGGCTTAACATGCTACCTTTAACTGACCTTATATAACATCAAATCAAGGTACTGCAACATCTTCATTGCTCTCCTTGGGACTTTCCAATTCATCCGTGTTTCATAAACTTTTATATTCAATTCTGAACATAATATTACAGATGAGCTCCAATGAGGGAGGAAAAATTATTACCTCCCTATTTCTATAAATTATACTTCTCTTAATGCAGTCCAAGGTCTAATTAGCTGTTTAGGTTACTATATCACAATATTGACTCATTAAGATTATAGTTCACAAAAATCTCCCAATTAAAAAAAAAACTACTGCCTAATCTTGCCTCTCACATCTTATACTTAGGAAATTGATATTTTGTAGCCCAAATACAAAAAATTTGTATTTATTCTTATTGAATTTCCTTTTGTTATAGTCAGCCTAATACTCAAGCCTGTCAAGAGACTTTTGGATGCTAACTCTGTGATCCACTGTGCTAGCTATTCCTTCTAGCTTTTGGTCATCTAAAAATTCAAAAAGTCATCTGTGACTTTGCTCAGTTATGGAAAAAAAATAAAATGTTTTTGTGACAACAACAAATCTCACATGTATTCCACTGAAAATTCCTTGCCACACTGATATTTAACAATTAACAGTTCATCTTTTGATCTAGTCATTCAAATTTCCTGAATTAATATAACTACATTCTCATGTAATCACATCTTTTGATCTTATCCACAAAATATGAGAAATTTTATCAAAATTTTGCTAATTTAAAACAATTCTGAGATACTACCTGGTGACATTTTAATAGCTTGAGAGACATAATTTGGGGCTAATTAATGATTTTATTGATAATGCGAGCATTTTATTAATAAAAGAAACAGTGACATGGATAATATGGCAGAAAAGGAAAATTACATATGTTGGAGGGGGTGCAGAAAAACTGGGACACTGCACTGTTTGGTAGAGTTGTAAACTGATCCATACATTCTGGAGTGCAATTTGGAGCTATGCACAAAGCTGTGCAGATCTTTTGACCCAGCAATACCACTGATAGGTCTGTACCCCAAAGAGACCAAAAGAAAAAAAAGGAAAAGGACAAAAATATTTATATGCACAAAAATATACCAGCTCTTTTCATGGTGGCAAAGAATTAGAAACTGGAGGCGGCTAAGTGGCTCAGTGAATAGAGCACTGGCCTGGAGTCAGGAGAGCTTGAGTACAAATACAGCCTCAGACGCTTAACACTTACTAGACAAGTGACCTTGGATGATACACAACCCCAATTGCCCTGCCTTCCTCGCTCCAAAAAGCAAAAAGAAAAAAAAGAATTAGAAACTGAGAGGGTGTCCATCAAATGGGAATGGCTGAAACAGGTAGATATATATGAATGTGATGAAACATGATTGTGCTATAAGAAATGAGAAGCAGGATCCTTTCAAAAAACTTGGGAAGATTTATATGAACTGATGCAAAGTGAAATGAGCAGAACATTGTAGACAGTAACAGCAATATTGTATGAAAATCAACTGTGAATGATGGCTCTTCTCTGCCACAAAAAATCCTGCCCATCTCCAGAGAAAGAACCGATGGAGTCTTATTTGAATTGAATTGAAGCATACTTTTTTTGTTCTTTTCATTATTATTTTTTATCTGCATTTTCTTTCTCAAAATGGCTAACATAGAAATGTTTTGCATGACTACATATGTATAATCTATATAAAATTTCTAGCCTTCTACAAAAAAATGGTAGGGAAGGTAAAGAGAGGAAATTTTGAAATATTTTTTGTTAAATAATGCTAAAATTTTTTGTTTATATATAACTGAGAAAAAATAAAGCAAAAATTTAAATGTTAAAAAAAGCTTTGCTAAAACCTATGTAAATTATGCATTCTCCTTTTCTATTAGATTAATAATTCTATAAATAAAGGAAATGAGCTTAGTTTGGTCTTATCTGTTTCTTCCTACCATGAGGAAGTTATTTTGGCACATTGTCATTTCTGATTTCCTTTTTAAACTTTCTCCAGGCATGTCTTTAATAATATATTTTGTAACTTCTTCAGGAACTGAATTCACTGGCTTAGTTTGTAAGATCTTTCTTGCCTTTTTTTAAAAACTGAGAATTCAGTCCTGCTTAAATTTTATGGTAATTCTTTAATTTGGTATGATGGATCTAATAGCAGTAAGAGAGGCTCAACTATTGCAAGTGACAGCTCTTTCTGTAACCAAAGATAGAATTCATTTAGGCAATGAATTCCTTGAATTTATGAAAGGAAGATATGTGCTCTCCTAGCTCCTTAATTGTCTTGGGCATCATCTTCCTGTTTGCTATCTTTTTTCTGCCATTCTAATGTTGAGGCCATGCTCCTTAGAGAAGAAAAAAAAAATGAGCAGCTTTCCCTTGTCACGTTGCAATCTATCATCATTCACAACATCAAAAACAAAGGTCCTATTCATACTTTAAGCCTCCTTTTCTCTCAATATCTCTTAAAAAAAACAAACTCTTCCCCCTCCCCCCAATTTTAGCTCATTCTGGTCTTTACAATCACTGAACTATATTTACTAAAATGTGCCCAACTCTCATTCAATATTTGGTTTTTGTTTTTATTTTTGGAGGGCAATTTGGGTTAAGTGACTTGCCCAAGGTCACATGGCTAGTTTTTGTGTTAAATGTCTGAGGCCATATTTGAACTCACGTCCTCCTGACTCCAGAGCCAGTGCTCTATTCACTGCACCACCTAGCCACCCCCCATTCAATATTTGTTATGTCACCTTGCTTCCATTTTCTACATATTTTTTATTTAAAATTCTGGTGTGATTCCTTCTCATTCAGATGGGTCTCTTTAGATACATCCTATTTTTCCTATTGATTGGAAAGATTTCCTTTTATTGTCTTCAGAATTTCATAATTGATTATCTCCTATTTCTCTTGGGCTGACTTACCATGAAGCATTTTATCAGTGAGAATCTACTATTCCTCTTTCCTCTGAAACTTGCTTTTTCTAAAACTAGAATGTTTGTCAAACTATGAATATATAAGGAGTAAGTATTGTCCTTTTGATTATCTATATGCCCACATGGGTTTGTCTACATGCAAGCTCACAGAAAGGTATAAGCAGAAATATTTGGAATCTCCAAGGGAGACTGATTCTTGCTTGGAAGAGAGAAAAGTGTGGAGCCATGAAGCCTGTTGCTCTGATCTCTCAGAGTGTAGATATGGGATAGAATTAATTTCTTTCTAGTCTAGAGGAAATGGTTTCATTTTTTAGGCTAAAACACCTTTCCTAGTCATTGTCCCTTAAAGGGAAAGGAGTGCCCCACATTTATATATGAAGAGATGACTCTTTTCCTGCCAAATCTTAGTTACAGGAAAGCCTATGACAAAGAGTGAATAATGAATAAACTCATTTATCTGAGTAGAGAGCAACAGAAATTAGAGGAAATTATTTAGGTTGAAATACACCGGCCAGTTAAATTGGGTGAATGATTTCTCTATGGGAGGAAGATACTTCGGTTCAACTGAGAATAAGTAGCAGTCTCCCAAAGTCTCTAAGGAGACAAACTGGAAATCATAGACTGTTAAAGTATCCTCTCATTGGCTATATTACATGTGTGCTGACTCCCACTTTCTTCTCTCTCTCTAAGGGTCTCTCATTTTAGAAAGCTTGGAGCCTTGTGTGTCTTCTCTTAAATGAAGAAGCAAGAAGGTCTCTCCTCTCCTGCATTCTCTCCAACTCTCCCTCACACAGGAATTTAGTATCAAGTAAATTTTCTCTCATTCAATGAGAAGAGGCCTATACAAATTACCAAGCTAGAGCCCTAAGTTACACTCAAATATCTTTCTATCTCTCAAATTCTAGAATGGAATGATCACTTTCCTCCAAGATCCCCATCATTCCCAACACAGCCACCAATTCAACCATGTTGCAACAGCATTTCCCCTTGTTTCCTTAACCTTTTGAAGGATGAAATAATCAGGAAAGCAAGTCAAGAAATTATTAACTGCTTTTCTTCTTCAGAAAGAAAGCTTCAGATGATGTCTGGGTAATTGAAATCCCTTGTGATGAGCATAATATAATTCTGTGATAGGGTTATGACCGGTTTGCCAAACTCCACACCATTTTCTATGTTCAGATGGTCTAATGGAGAATGGCAGCATCTCTATCATTTCTCCTACTTCATCATGCTTTCCCCCTGTAGTATCTTCATTTACCTCACACCATGTTGGCTAGATTTCTCTTCAACTTTGGGGATTTATGGATTGACATTTGAGTCTATAGGTTTCCTACTAAATCCACTTTTGAATTTTGTTTCCTATGTTTGTTATCTAGATGTTTTATCTGCTTTTCTTCTACTTCTTTATGATTACTCTTCATGATCTCTTGGGGGAATATACATAGGTAGTTGCCATCTCCCAGTTCATTTTAGTTCAAAGTTTTTGTTAGGTTTACAATATGTGTGGCAAATACATTCTTACCAAATTGTTCAGGTTCAATCTATTCCTTCCTAGGAAGAGTCATCATACTTTATTTTTAAGTTATTGTCAAGAATCTAGAGTCATTAATCAGTTTTTTTTTTTTTATTGAGCTGTTCAGGGCTTCCTCTTCTCCCCTTCTCCCTCACTATATCCTTCTTTAGGTTGGTCTCTGATAAAGAGATGACCTTTTCCACCAGGACCAACTCCTCTATGTGTAATATCAGTCTCATCCTATTCCATCTTCTTCAGCAAGGTGCCCTCATTATGACTCTGTCTAAATCTTCAAACCCTCCCTATCTACTAGTTCTTTCCCTGTTGTCTACAAATACACCAACCCCATCACCCCTATTCTGAGACAGCAAAAAACCAAAAGAACCATTAGATCCTAGGGAATCTAGTAGATCTAGACCTATATCTTTTCTCCTGCTCTCTGCCATACTTAGAGAAAAGTTTGTGTACATTAATTGCCTTTATGTGTTGTTTATTAAAGTTATGGTTTCTAAATCTTATGACCTTTTCTAAATCTTCTTTACTCCTCTGCAGTATTTGATAATACTGACTATACTCACCTCTTGAATAATTTCCTTTCTGTTTTTTTTTTTCCTGACACTGCTGTCTCTTTGTTCTTTTCCAATGTGTCTGCCTGCCCCATTTCAGTTTCCTTTCTGGATAATCTATGTCGCTCCAAATAATTGTAGTTGTATCCAAAGCCTCTGTCTTGGACTCCCTTTCAAATTTTTATGTATTCACTCAATTTTCAGCTCTTAGCACCCTGCTTTCTGTTACTTATGTATTACACTCCACCACTCAGTACATTCACAATAACTGCCCACTATGCTTGGAATATTTGCACCCTTCAAATACATTTCATATATTATCTAGATTCTTCCAAAATTCAGCTCACATTTCCTTCTACATGAAGCCTTTTGTGTCCCTCTTCCTCTGATCTAAAATTAACCTTTCTCACAGAACTACCTAATATTTATTCTGCATATATTCTGTCTGGTCTTATATGAATAAGTTTCACTCACCCTTAGAATGCAAGCTCCTTGAGGGGACTTTTTCTCATAAAAGGAAAAATCTTTTTGTCCTCAGTGTTTGATAAGGAATGACACCAGTTTTCTTGCTGTTATTTAAACTAGACATTCCAATTCCATACATTTTCAGTTTTTGTACTTCATGGCTCCTCATCTCTGACTCCTAGAGACCCTGACTTCCTTCAAGTTTCAGCTAAAATCTCCTCTTTCCCAATATGCTTTAATAATATTGTCTTCCTTCTGTTGATTATCTTCAATATATCCTGTCTATTTCTTGTTTGTACGTAGTTGTTGGCATGTTTTTTCTTTCATTAGATTGTGAGCTCTTTAAAATAAGGGGCTGTCTTTTGTCCATCTAGGTATTCTCAGTCCTGAGCACAGTGCCTGTAGGACCTTAGTAGTAGTAGCAGCTTAATAAATGCATGTAGACTTAACTCGCTAATGTAGCAGAGTCTAGAAGATGGAAAGCATTTAAGTTCTTGTTGAGTGATTAATATGACATGAAATTTTATGGAAAGAGGTAAGGGACAGAGAAAATAAAATGGAGACAAATAAAACCAAGAACTGCAATGATGATGAGCAAGTATTTAGATGGGATAGGGAGGCTGAAAAATAAAAAGATTGTGGGTGATTGATGGAAAAGAAAATAGCTCGAACAGCACAAGAAATGAGAAAATATGATGATTGCTACTGAGAACAAAAAGGGACAAAAGACAACATTAGCCATGGAAAGAATAGGAAAAGAATAGAAAAGTTATTGGTGCATTTTTGCTGTGAAAAAATGGTAGTTGTCTAAAGAGACTGATGTGGATGCTCAGAGAACTTATTAAGCAAAGTACATTTTTAAAAAATGTATAAAAGTTAGAAGCAAGGATAGGTAAAAGGAGATGAATACTAAAGCATGAGATAGGTCTATAACAGCAGTGACAAGTGTGCTAAAAAGTCATCATGAGCTATGGTTAGCAATAGAAGAAAACAATAAGGATAATTTTGCATATGTATATATGTATGTGTGTGTGTTTGGAGGGGGATATTACTGTTTCTTAACACAGATAAGATCAAGATAACTGAGGGAAAAAAAGAAGGTAAAGGAGCACAGACCTTAATTTTCTTCTGTTTCCTCAACCAGGGAGAACAAACTTTGATTTGGAAAAGATAAATATTGCTAGTAGAAAAGAGATAACCCAATAGAAATAGGGAGATTCAATATTAAGATATCAACTGGCAGTCCATGGTCACTTTAAGTCACCTAGACCATATAAACTATGTGCCTAGATTCTGAAAGAACTGGCAATACTGTCTGAATGCCTAAAACACTGTAATATTTGGAAAATTTGGGAGAATGGTATAGGAACTGAAGTAATGGAGAAGGAAAAATATCATTTTCTTTTTTTAATTTAATTCAATTTTTATGTATATTTTTAGTTTACATCATTCATTTCCACAAAATTTTGAGTTACAAATTTTCTCCCCATTTTTCCCCTACCCACTACCGCAAAACAGCGATCCCACTGTATACCCCCTCCGCCAATCTGCTCTCTCCTGTATGCTCCCCCATGCCCGCTCTGTCTTTCCAGTAGGGCAAGATGGATCTCTATAGTCCAGTGCCTGTATATTTGATTTCCCAGGTGCATGTAAAAAAAAAAAAATATATATATATATATATATATATATATATATATATATATATATATATATATATATATACATATTTGATTTTAAAACTTTGATTTCCAGATTATTTTCCTTCCTCCCTCATCACCCAACCTTTCTGGGAAGATAAGCAATTCGATAGAGGTTGTACATGTGTAGCTTACACAAAACATTTCCATAGTGGATATATTTTGAAAGACTGACTATATTTACTTCCATCCTATCCCGACCCCCACTTGTTGTATTCTCTGCTTTGACCCTATCCCTTTTCAAAAGTGTTTTCTTCCAACTTCCCTTCACCCCAACCTGCCCACCCTTCCATCATCCCCTCTCTAATTCCCTTTCCCCCTACTCTCCTGTAGGATGACATACCCTATTTAGTGTGTTTGTTGTTCCCTCCCTAAGCCAAATTCAATGAGAGTAAGGTTGACTCATTCCCTTTTGCCTTCCTATTCTTCCCCTCCATTGCAAGAGTTTTCCCTTTCCTCTTTTATATGAGATAATTTACCCCATTCTGTCTCTCCCTATCTCCTCTCATTATATTCCTCTCTCACCTCTCAATTTCACCTTTTAAGATTCATCCCTTCCTATTCAATTGGTCTTATGCCCTCTATGTATGCATGTACACATATATACACACACTCACATATGTATTCATATTCCCATATACCCACCTATATGGAAATATGTGTGTGTTTGTGTATACATTTATGTTCCCTTCAACTATTCTCATACTGAGAAAAGTTTCATAAGTTACAATTATTGTTTTTCCATGGAGGAATGCATATAGTCCAACTTTGATAAGTTCCTTATGATTTTTTTTCCCTGTTTACTTTCTCATGCTTCTCTTGCTTCTTGTGTCTGAGTGTCAGATTTTCTATTCAACTCGGGTTTTTTCATCAAGAATACTTGAATGTTTTCTATTTCATTGGATGACCATATTTTTCCCTGAAACACGATATTCACTTTTGCTGGGTAGGTGATTTTTGGTTTTAATCCCAGCTCCTTTGACCTCCAGATATGAAATAAGTCAGGTCATAATGCAGTGGCTTGGAACCATTTGTCTTTAGTGAAAGAGTAGACATAAATGATTCAAAATTATACTGGTGGTCTCTAGTGGAATTCTC
Organism: Petaurus breviceps papuanus; assembly: GCF_028583685.1. Taxonomy (NCBI): domain Eukaryota; kingdom Metazoa; phylum Chordata; class Mammalia; order Diprotodontia; family Petauridae; genus Petaurus; species Petaurus breviceps. Next base: position 12,147,917 of record NW_027185779.1, on the reverse strand, counting down.
AATAGATCTGAGATTAATATATTGTACAACATTTTTGCCAATGATTTGGGTAGAAAGCAATAGCATGCCTATGAAATTTTCCAAGGACAAAATTGGTATGCCCTTTTAGTCAGACCACATTGGAAATGTTGTAGTCAGTTCGGGCAAGGACTGCATTTGAAGAATATTGACAATAGAAAAAAGTATTCAGAGGGGTATCATTGTGATGATGAAAGGTTGGATATTTTTACCCTATAAGGATCAGCCAATTGAGCAAGTTAATTATAGCCATTAGAGTCATCTTTGAGTACCTGAAGAACTGTCATGTAGCAAAAAGATTAGTCTTGTTCTGCTTGTCTCCACAGGACAGAACTAAGAGAAAAGAGACTGATGTTAGCTTTCTATTAAGAAAAACTTCCTAAGAAGTAGGAGTTACTAACAAAAAAAAAACAAAAAAGAATATCCTTCCTTTGGAGGTAAAATCTTCCCTCTCATTGGAGGTATCTCTCAAGCACAGGCTGGATACCCCCTCATCCAGTGAGTCTTAGTGGTTATGAGTTAAACTAGATAAACTAGAGAGCCACTTAGGATCCTTTTTAGCTCTTCAATTCATAGACTCACTGATGCTAGCATTGATCAAGGAACATAAGTAACATGTAGGAGATGAGATAGCACAAGGGAAAATTAGAAACATACAGGTAGATATGTCAGGTGGGAGAAAGGGGATTAGGTAAGAAACATACAAGGTATAAAACAGAGGAATAACTAAATAAAGGTACACCAAGTAATAGAGCTGCCAAGTAGTAGAACTTCAAGGAGTGGTACTTCTTTCCTTTTTTGTATTTTTCCTGTAAAATAATGGTATTTAAAATAATAGTAATTACAATAATACTAAATACAGTAAAATCCCAGAATCCCCAAAGTATACACATCAATTGAAAAGTTAGGTAAATGTTTACAACTGAATGCAATGCCCTAGGAGAAAATGTAAATTTGTCTCTTTTAAGTCCTTTCTGAAAGGGGATTTGTCCTCAGAGGACTGGAATTCAAATACTAAGCCTTCTATTTACTTCCTGTGTGACTCTGGGCAATCACTTAACATTTTTAGGAGTCATGAGAATAATAATGCTATAATAATATTAACAAAAAAGACTTTTAAGTTTTGACAAGTATTTTACAAATGTTATCTCATTTGATTCTCACAACAATCTGTGATGTAGGTTCTATTATTATCTCGATTTTTCTGTGAGAAAACTGAGGCCTAGAGAGTTTTAAGAAACTTGCCTAGGGACATAGCTAATAAGGATATGAGGTAAGATTTGAATTTAGATTTCTGATTTGATTATTATTCCACTAACAGGATGGTCTCTAAGATTCCTTCCTACTGTAAATCTATGATCCTGCATAACTGAGAACCTAACCTGTAAAGACATCAAAATATCATCTGGCACATTCTGACCTATTCTCCCTTGACAAAGAAGTTGATTCTTACATCACATAAGCAATGGCCTTCCAAGTAAATTTCCATATATACTGTTAAAAATTTGCTATATTTCTTGTCATGAATTATCAGAAAACTGAGAGGATAGTCTTAGATATAAATTGATGTACTCAAACACATTTATCAGAGGAACATTTTATGATTGTAGTTGCACATATAGAAGTCATTTCTGAATCAACTTTCTGTATATATTTAATTCCAGTTATATTTTGAGAATTACTAATCAACACAAAATTAGAAGAAAAAAAGGTGATAGATGAGCTAGTTCTGATGGGGCCTTGAAAGTCCTCCCCCCTAGAAATTTCCCTGAAATTTCCCACATGGCCCAGGTCCCTATGAAGAGGTTACTCATAAAGAGGATTAGGGTTGCTCTGGAGACCCCAAAATAACAACATGCCAGTTCCTGCCGAACGAATTTGACTCAAGCCTTCTCTCAGCCAAAGAAAAGTAATATTTATTAAAAGTTCACTTGTATTACACACAGAATAAGTCTGCGCTAGATCACTCTATGGCACTCTCATTTACACGGAGGCAAGATGGGATCTTATATACAGAAAGGTTGTGGGAGGAATCTAGGGGTGGTCTAGAGGAGGAGTTTGGGGAGGGTCAATAAGTGATTAAGGGTGGGAAGTTGGTGGAGGCTACCTGGAGACTACAGACAATAGTGGGCTAGGCCAGTTCAAGGGTGGATTGATATTTTGATAGGCTCAAGGGTGGGAAGTCTAGTAACAGAGGTTTGGGCCCAGCCACAATGCAAGGCTTATGGCCTCATGAAAATGCCTCATCAAATGGGATGATTTAATCAGAGTTCAAGGCGGGGGTTCCCAGAGCCTGTGCCTCAAGGATTCAAGGAGAGATCAAGGGGGCTGCCAGAGTCAATACCTCATCACCTGTGGCCCTTTCCAGTAAATAATTTTTTCATTGTGTCCCTCATTGTATGAACTTGGCCCAACCCTAACACAGTACTCCTTAATTCCTTCTAGATCCCTTCTACTTGCATCCGGACCTTCCTGGTCCTTCTCTGTCACCTCCTAGTTATCCAAGTCTCCTTGGCCACTCCTAGGTCCTTCCCATAATCTTTCTGTATATAAGATTCATCTTGCCTCCATTAAGGTAATGAGGTACAGGCCCTGGGAATCCCCTTTAGCTCTCCTTGATTCTTTGAGGTATAGGCTCTGGCAACTCCCCCTTGAACTCTGATGAAATCATCCCATTTGATGAGGCATTTGCAGGAGTCCATAAGCCTTACATTGTAGCTGAGCCCAGACCTCTGTTACTAGCCTAGCCTTCCATTGTCCATCTACTTCCCACCCTTGAGTCTATCAAAATATCAATCCACCTTTGAAATGGCCTATCCCACCATTGTCTGTCCTTTCCAGGTAGTCTCCAGCAAGCATGGAAGAAGGCTAGGGGGGCTCCCAGAGCCTATACCTCAAAGATTCAAGGAGAGCTCAAGGGGATTCCCAGAGCCTGCACCTCATCAAATGTTCTCAGATTCCTTAAGAATCTGACCAATGCTCAGATTCTTAAAATCTCACTCACCCCCACATATGTCCTAATAAAACTTGTCTTTGACTGAAGGAAGGTTTGGGTCAAATTCATTTGAGGTAGAACCCACACATTGCTATTTTGGGGTCCCAACACCCCTAAACATCAAAAGTTCTATGTCTATGTCTGAGAAATTATTTAATTCTTTTGAGTTTAAATATCCTTCTCTGCATAATGAGAGTGTCAGAAGAAAGGTATCCCTCATAGCTATACATCTGTTTGATGATACTCTAAAATACTTCATTCACTTACAAGAAATCCTACCCAAACTATTTAAAAAAAGAACTGTTGAGCCTGAGAAAATGAGAAATGTATAAAAGCATAAACATTGATTCTGATTATTGTTATTCCTAAGAGAAGTTTAACTTATGCAAAACTGTTGCCATTACAAGAAAGTCAAAAGAATTCAGAAATCATCTGAGGAACAAAAAACACGATCTCATGTTAAACAGAAACATATGGTAATATCGATTCTAACCACAAGAAATACTAGCTAGAAAAGTAGATATAGATATCTATATATGTATATGGATAGATGCAGATATTGTACATATATATGAAATGCTTCAATGACTGGTGAAAGTATTCTCTCTACTTGTAGATATTAAAATTCTTTCATGTATTCTATAATATTAGTTGTTGTGGACAAAAATATTCATTACCTAGTATTTATCCTTTAGAAAGGACAATAGTAAAGAAAATTCATTGAAAAACATAATCTTGGAAATTTGTTTAAATGAAATACCAGTGCCCTTCTTATGTAAATTGGTATTTCTTGATATCAAACTGGCAGATGTTTTGAACAGTAGGCTCTTCTAATTACATAAACATAATCCAAGTGAAATGAGAAAAAGGTTAAAAAGACAAGAATGGGAACATTTGTCACATAAAAAATTCATCTTCTTTTTCTTCCCCCCTGTAACCACTTCAACATTGAATTGAATTTAACACATTTAAAGAAGTAGAGAATCCACTATTGGAACAATCTCCAGTTGATAAAAATTAGGCTGAGTGCCTGACAATACAATTTAATTCTGCTAAAATAACAAAGAAAAACATACATTTATTTAGTTACTGGTGGTAGAGCTTTTCTGCAATGGAGAGACATGCTCATTTACTTTTTGCAAGTACCTTAACTTTTTTTCATCCTTAATAACAAAAGAATAGTACTCCTAAAAGCCTATGATTATTTAAGAAGTTTCAGAAGAAAAAATCATTGAGGATCATTGAAGTTATCAGACCTTTTTCATCTTCATAATTAGCAGGTAGAGAATGCTTATTGAGTTTTTCCAAATTACTCTGAAATCACTAATGAGTTTATCTATACAATGTTTTTGCAAGTCAAGTTGGTGTAGTTTTGCATTTTATAAAGAGGAAAAATACACAAGGAGATAGGAATAGGAGAGTCTGTATTTGGGGTCAGGCACAATATTTTTGGTGTTTGGTATTTTGTAATACAATGCTCCTGATAGTTACCAGATGCAGTTTAAAATCAATTAGTGCACTTTGGGTCAATTCTGAGAAACATAAAATGATTATATTGCAACTGGTCTAGGTAACAGGAAGACATGATAAGTGCACAGAAGATAATTAAAGCAAAAAGTGGCTATATCAGAACAAATTTGATTAGGGTGTCAAGTAACCTCTAATATGCCTGAGTTGTTTTTTATTCACTATACACATGTCTTCAAAGAAGTAATTTAAGGTCTCTGATCCTCAGTTTCGTCATCTCTAAAATAGGAAGATTGTATTAGGTGATCACAGAGCTTGAATGCTCATAGAGCTTAGAGGTCATCTAGCTTAACTCTCTTGTATTTACGAAGATGAACATAAGGAGCAGAGAAGTTATGTGATTTGATTAAAAGCACCCAAGTGGCAGAGACCCAGGTCCTCTGATTCAAATTCAGTACCTTCCAATTCTAAATCCTATATCTAAACTATATCTTTTGTAACTTTGACTCAGGCTTAGGCATTAAATATTTCCAAAGAAAAGAAGCGACCAAACAGTAAAAAAGATGAAGACATTAACATGTGTGGGAAATGATAAGGAGGAAGAAGAAAAAAAAATAAGTAATACACATTATTAGTTGGGAGAAAACTGGAAAAAAATAATCTTTCATGAATAAAAATATATTTTCCATGAAAAAGAAACCCATTGTATATAGAATATGGTGGGTTTTTTTTTTTTTAATGCTTCATGTACCTAAATGTAATCTTGGTCAAAGGGGCATTTTTTGGGGGGGGAGGGCAGGATCATAAGGGCTGGATTTATTTATTCAACTGACACTTATTAATCATCTGTTATGTGAGGAATGCCATGATAGACCGTGAGAGAAAGAGACAAATATTAGTTTTCTCTCTCTTCTCATTGAATTTACAGTGAAATAAAAGATAGGACATCTGTAATATACACTATGACTTGGGAAGTGAAACTCAAAAGTTCTATGTGAGGTTAGGATCTGGGAAACAGTTGAAGATGACTGTTGTGGATTGAAGTCTGGGAAGCTTGAGAAAGGAAAACAGTGCCTTTTTCAAACAGGAGAGGGAGAAGTTCAGTATGGCTGCTCAATGAGGGGGTAAAATTAAATAAACCTACAATAGTGGGGTCCTGCCAGATTTTGGAGGACATCGAATGTCATCATGAGGAGTCCTTAGTTGATCAAGCTGACAGTAGGGAATGCCTAAAATATTTTAAGCAGATGAATGACATTAGAAGATCAAAAGAACATAAAAGTGGAGCAAGAAGGAAACCGAAAAGCAATCCGGTTCAACTTTTTCATTGTATAGAGCAGAACTAGGGCCCAGAATGGTTAAGTGACTTGCCTAAAATTGGGCACAGTAAGTAGAAGCATTCCTTTTTGAACCCAGGTCTCTCAATTCCAAAGGAAGGTAATTTCCTACCAAACTATGACCAGATATATTTCACAACAAAACAAAGCAAAACATCCTGGTGGTAGTATATAGGATGAATAGAAGCAGAGAGAGGAAAGATATAGTGAAGACTTTTTGAAGATTATTGCAACAATCCAGGTGGGTGATTATGAGGGCATATACTAGGAGCAGGAATAGAGAAATGAGGACTTTTGCAACAGAGCAGGACTGGCAGAGCCTCATGATGCCAGTTCGCTAAGCAGAATTTCTGGCAGCAAGCCAAAGTCTCATTCCTCTCCTTCTCTCCTGCCCAAAGCTATTTTCCTTAGAAAATATACAAAATGCAGGTTTTCCCACAGGACAGTTGGACAATTTCATCATTACCCTGTAGAGAAGCCCAATTCTAGCAGAGAATGGGGCAGTATTATAAAATTGATCACCTTGGAAAACTGAAAAGAAGGAAAACAATGCTATTCTCCTATAAATAACTACATTTATTTTCTGTCTCAATTCCCTTCTTTGAAATCCACAAACTATCCCGAGAGCTACCAAACCCATCAGTGCCTCCATGCCCAGTCTGCAGTCTAAAACAGCATTGAGGTGCCCCAGAAGGCTTTGCTCTTGTCAGTTACAGTGAGTAAAAATCTGAAAAGCCTTGTCAAGGGGTATAAGAAGTGCTGGAGGCAAGCAGGGAAATTAAACAGGCTTGAGAGCTTTGGGGGAAAATAGGCTGTTCCGGGGAGAGCTCTGTAGAAGGAAACAGAATGTGCTATCAGTTTCAAATAACAAAAGAAATGCCAAGAAAAAAATATGGCAGTAGCTTTTGGGGAGAGCAAAGAGGGAATTCTTGCTTGAGGAAAAGTGCCTACATTTCTCACCTTGCTCCCTGGAAGCAGGCTATTTACCTGGAAATGATCCCTTCAGAGTTGTTCCTCAGGGCAGACTAGGGCTGCTTCCATGGGTGAAATAATAGCCTATGAGTGCCATGCTCCATTAAATGCCTAAGACAATCAGTCACATTATCATCTACCACATTATTATGTCTCTGCATAGCGCTAAGTTAAGGGAGAATGGATTTACACTAAAATTAAGAACAACTTAATTGTAAAGTTTGAGGTATATTTGAAAAATACTAAAGGAAGCTGCCATATATCTAAATGAATTAACATTCCTGGATAGAAGCTGGGAGGTTGACTAGTAACTTTTGGAGGTTTTTTTTCCTTCCGGTTTTATTATGCTACTATACGAAGACAAATGTATAAATGTATAGTTTACTTTTTCAGGCTAAAGCAATGTTTAATTTGTCTTTGAGGATTACTAATATCTATTGTCAACCATTCACAGAGTTTGCTCCAAGAAAAACAAACATGAATAGGTTGTATCCATAGTTTTATTTCTCTCAAAGCTGGCAGGACACATACGTAGAAAGTAAGTTTGAAACTGAGAGCTCTTTTTGGGATTCTGATGCAGGGTTTACAAAACCTTTCAACAGAGGCTGATGTCATCCCATCATCATTTTGCCTCTGAGCAGAGGAAATGCCTCTCAGACCACCCCCAGGACTCGGATTACCTAGAGAGAAGAATCTTGTCTCCACTAAACCTTCCCTACCTTAGATTAAATTACTTGCAAACTTGGATGGGGTTTGACCAGGATAAGGATAGTCAATGCAATCTCATTATCAGTAATGTCCTTCTGAAGAAAAACTGAACTTTGGAAGAAAAGGGCTGGGGGAAGCTCTGAATATTCAAGATAATGATTATTAAAAATCATTTTTCATACTATCTAGAAAACGAAGTATGATTACATAAAGCCATGGTAGCTTTACCAAGAGGAGGTCATGCCAGACTAATCTTATTTCCTTTTTTTTTTTCATAGGATTACTAAACCAATAGATGAGAGGAGCACTGTGTAGGTGGTTATCTCAGTATCTTATATTCTTATTATGGAGAAACTATAGACATATGGATTCAACGATAAAATAATTGAATTCAGAACTGTTTGGATGGCAAGATTCAAAGAAATTTTTATTAATGGATCAATGTCAACATGGAGTACCCCAGGAATCTGTGCTTGTCCCTGTAGTATTTAACATTATTTATCAATGATTTGGATAAATGCATAGATGATATGCTCATTCAAAGTTTAATTAAAGAAGATGAAATTCTAGAAATAGGCATATAAAGTTTTGTGTTTGAGCACAAAATATTAACTGTACAAGTATAAGATGAAGAAGTATGGATAGATATTAATACTTCTAAAAAATATTTGAGTTCAACTCCACCCTGAATACATGTATGTAGTACATGTGTCTATATTTCTATCTATAAAAAAAGGAAATCGACTAGTTCAAGTTTGCATGGACATTGATTGAACCAAGAATTGAAGGCATATCTTCAGACTTCAGTCTATTACCTTTTGAAATATTTAAGACAACTGTTCATCATCTTTGCCACCAATATTACAGACTTACAGAATGCAAGAATAAATAATAATGTTATTTTTTGAAATGAAAAAATTAATTCCCAAACAAACAAAAAAATAAGAACAATTAGATCCAGCAAATTATCAAGGAATAACTATGTAGAAATAAAATAAATAATAGAAAAACACAACATAGCGGGTGGCTAGGTGGCACAGTGAATAGAACACTGGCCCTGGAGTCAGGAGTACCTGAGTTCAAATCTGGTCTCAGACACTTAACACACACACACACACACAAACACACAAAACTAGCCATGTGACCTTGGGCAAGTCACTTAACCCCAATTGCCCTCCCCTCCCCCCTTCAAGAAGAAAAAAAAGAAAAACACAAATTAAAAAGGAATAGCTAACAGGTGGGACTACAGAGTTGAGATCAAAACATATCTCTCTGGGCTAGATTAATGATAAATTGAATCTTATTGAGATTAGGCATGTAAAGATCAATAGTGAGGTTTAAAAATGACTATACAAGCACAGGACAGGAGAGACATAACTAGTCAATAGATTGTGTGAAAAAGAGTTGCGTTTTTAGTGAATTATAAATTCAGTGTGGATCAACAGAGTGTCATAAAAGTAAAGAACAAAAGTAATCATTTTGAAATATTGGTATTGATCTCAGAATTTATCCATATTGGGTATCCCTGGCATAGAAATACCCTCAACAGACATTATCACCACCACTAAAACTCATTCTTACCTAGTCACTGGCGACACCAAGAGGTTAAATGACTTCCCCAAGTGATAGAAAGATATAACCTAAATCTGTTTCTATCTCACAGTAAGGTTGGTTCTCAATCTGCTATGCTATATTACCTCTCCTAATTCAGGGAGGCACAAATTCTTCTGTATTCCAGCAAAAAGAACCATCTTAACCTTAGAACAATTGAGCTCACCTCTGTAGACTGCATCTTATCTGTACTCTGATAAAATCTTAATGGGATAGATACATTTTTACTGAAGTAAACTGTATTCAAGGATTGGATCATATCTAAACTTTGTATTTCTCCCGGTACCTAGCAAGGAACTTCACATAATGTAAGCACTTAATAATTTTGTTGTTATTGTTCTCTGTTATTTTAAGGAGGATATTATGAACAAGTTGGATCGAATCCTGAAAAACCTGATAGCTACCTTCAAATATTTGAATGTCTGTCAGATGTAAGTAGTATTAGATTTGTTTTTTTTTTGCCCCCAAAAAGATGAACTGGGAGAAATTGAAGGGATGCAGAGGCAATTTGGGGTTTAATATAAAATTTCTAAAAACAGGAATATTAATAATGGAATAGGCTTCAGTGGGAGCTAGTGGATTCCCCTTCTTTGGCAGTCTCCAGGAAAAGGCTTGATGACCATTTCTTGGGTATTTTGTAGAAGACTATTTTTAGGTGGAGTCTAGATGAAACATCTTCTGGGGGCCCTTCGAAATATGTTGCAGGTTATGGTTCAGTAATTTGCAAAAAGGTGTGAAAATTATACCAAAGGTTCAGTTGAAGAAACTTAAGATAATTAGACTGGAAAAATGAAGGATTAGAAGAAACTTGATAGCAATATTCAAGTATTTGAAAAAGAGCCACTTGGAAGCATCAGAATTATGTTTGACCCCAGGTGGCTGAATTAAGAACAATGGGAGAAAGGCAGATTTCATTCAATATAAGGTTAGCAAAAAGTCCCTTAATAATTTTGTTGTTGTTGTGTCATTTTTAATCATGTCCAACACTATGTGTCTCCTTTAGGGATTTTCTTGGCAAAGATACTGGAAGCGTTTGTAATTTTCTTCTCTAGCTTATTTTACAGATGAAAGAACTGAGGAAACAGGGTTACGTGAGTTTTTCCAGGGTCACATAGCTAATAAGTGTGTTATATATGTGTTAAATATATAAATAAATACATGTGTTAGATAGGTTTAAATCTGAGGCCTGATTTAAACTCACAAAGATGAGTTTTCTTATCTCTAAACCCAGCATTCTATACAGTGTGCCACCAAGTTGCTCCCTTAATAATTAGAACTAACCAAAAAAAAATAATCTGCCTCAGGAAAGAGTGAGTTTCTCGTAAGTGGAAGCCTTCACATGGAGGCTAGATTATCATGTGATAAGGATGGTGTTCATGGGATTCCTCTTTAGTCTTGGATTGGACCAGGTGAGTTCTGAGATCCCTTCCAACTCTGAAATTCTGGTATTCTGTTTTTAAGGCTTAGCCCTTATTAGGGAACAAGAACAACCTATTAACCACAAGGCAATAGCCAACATTGACTCCATTTTTGTGGACATGCAAGAAAAATCATTGATGAACATATGATTTTCAGTTACCTGATTTATTATGCACTGAAGTAGGCAAGTACAAGCAGAGTAACACTTTAAGAAAGGATATTCAAATAAAGGTTTGAATAGATGGGGAACAGAAAGAGTGAGGTCAGTATGGAAGAAAAAAATGGTATAGTAAGTTTTGTGGCAAAGACTTTTAGTCCACTATAAATTTCATTGGGAGAGTTCTGATTAAACAAACAATTTTAAAAAATGACTCCTCAAGCAGACTGAAGCAGAAAACAAAATTCTATGAGAAGGGTTTTAATTATCTATACAATTTCCCACTTTCTACTTCTCTCAACCTCAATATATTTTAAATATATCTTATTGATTATTGATGTTGATTATTCATATTTATCTGCTTGGCAGTTTATCAACTTTAAAAAAAATTTTCTTTCAACATTAAGAAGAAATCTGATCTGTGGAGGATATTTTTAGGTCCTAATTGCTCACAACATGTTAAAGGATTTGGGAGATGTTGGGATGATGAAGGGTTTATGCAGAGCATGTGGGAGGTTGGAACAATGCTCCTTACTTAGTTGAGTGCTAAACAACTTCACTTAGTAAAGTACTAAAATTGTCAATTTAAGTAAAGAAAATGAATTCATTGTATTTGGACCTCTGTTCAAATTGGCTAAGGGAAAAAGAAAACCTGACATAGCAAGGAGAAAATAAGATTGAATCTCTTTTGGACAAAGAATAACAGAATCACAGAGTTTCAGAGTTTAAAGTAATTGTAGTTGTTATCTGGTCTAGCCAATACCCAAAGAAGAATTCCTGTGAACTCATGTGGAATTATAGAATTGTAGAAATTTTTAAAGAATTGAAAACGACTTCAACGGTCATGCAGTCCAACTGGCTGTTGTTGCTGTTCATCTTTTGTAATTCCAAGATACAGAAAAAAAATGAACAGGGCTCCAGCACAGGCCTGGAGATCACCGGCCAAATTCACATTAGACAACAGAACCAGGAGAGTATTGTAAACAGTTAACAGCAATATTGTTTGACGAACTTTGAGTGACTTAGCTATTCTTGGTGATACAATGTTCCAATACAATCCCAAAAGGTTAATGATGAAGCATAACATCCTGCTCCAGAGAAAGAACTTCTATTGATGGAATTACACACTGAAGCATTCTATTTTTCACTCTCTTTTTTCTTGAGCCTTGTACAAAATGACTAATATGGGAATGTTTTATATAATTGCATATGTATAACCTATATCTGATTGTCATCTCTGGGAAGAGGGAGTGAACGGGGAGAGGGAAGGATAGAATTTGGAACTCAGAACTTTAAATAAAATTGTTTAAAATTTGAGAAAAAAAATCATGAAATTGATGTTAGAAGAATAGCAATTACTTTTTGAACCCAGCCATTCAACCAGTTCTAAAGATTTATGATTGTATTATTCTCAAGTCCATAGCTCTCCAACTTCTCCATGAGAATAGTAGGTGATACTTTGGTAAAAGTTTTCTATAATCTAGATAAACTCCATTAACATTATTCCTTAATTCTAATTTAGTAGAATCACATCAAAAAGGGGAATGTGTTTCATCTGTTATAAATTGTACCTGTTGAAGCCATATTGACTTTCCGTAGTTGGCATTTGCCATTTTAGCTGTTTTGCAAAGATATCTTTATTGATCCCTTCTAGAACTTGCCTAAGCATCACATTCAAACTCATTGGTCTATAACTTTCAAGCATATTCTATTCCTTTTTTTTTTTTTAATTCAGACATTTGCTCATATTCAATCTTTTTTGTTCCTCTCTTTTTTTCCCTGAACTTTCAAAATTTACTTCCTGTAAAAAAAATAACACCTCCTGTTATTTTGGGACTGAATAATGTAGTTCATATGGGCCAAGTAATAAACTTACCAAGACCAGAGAGGATGAAGTGAAGTGAAGGATAGCTGGGCTTTTCCTGGAATGATGCTCTATTTGGAGGACACAGGTCTATGTCAAGAGTTCTATCAAGGAATGATCTCTGGTGTGGGCAATGAGATGGTTGAAGAGAAGTATATAGAGAAGTTGCCTGGATGTTATTTGTTATCAGTTATTTCCATCCTATTTACCTAAAAAAAATCCCATTACTTTTTTAATTCTCCTTTTCTCAAAATATAGCTTTAGAAATCACCATTCGTTGTCTTCAGTTTCCCACTCTAGCATTCTTGACATAAGTTTACAGACTTGTCACCCTCTTATATTCACCATTTCCTGATTTCACTTCCTTTTATTGGTATATTTCTTTTTAAGTTTAAGTTAGTTGGTGAGATTTCCTTTACCACTCCATTAATCTTTTCAGAAAAATCCATTTTTTCTACTGTTGGGGTCCCGGTCCCAACTCCAGCCTTACCTTATCTTATACCCGGTCTTCGGACGTCTCCGGCTTCTTGTCTCCAAGAAGAACTTATCCCCACAGAACACCCAGGACAGGGAAAGTATGATGTGAAGCTGTTTATTCTGTTATAGCTTAACAGCACCACAAGCAAGCACAGGAACAGGCACAGGAACTAACTCACTTCCAGGCGGAACTGGAACTAAGCAGGAACTAACTGAGCAAGAACTAGAACTAAGCAGGAACTAAGTGAACTCCTCACTTCCTCTCTCTCCCTAATTTGTAAGCCTTGCGGGGCACGCCTTGTGGGGCCAATCATGTTCTTTCCCGAGTACGTTGTAAGAGACCAAGGAGCAACGTCCTTCCCAGAAGTCCTTTACGCACTGCCACGCAGAGTATCACTCTCGCGTCACTGTGCCCCAAACTCCCTTATCCCTGGTTGGTTAACCCCCAGGCAAAGCTGTCCCAACAATGTCCCTCAGAAAGCCATGTGCACCCCCTCCGGCTGCCCCCTTGTCACCTGTCATGCGGGAGCCAATCGTGCACTCTTCTGAGTGCAGAGCAAAGGAGTATGTGTTAAGAGGAGTCATGTCTGCCTTTATGGCCCGGCAGAGTCGGTCTCCATATCTCCAAGCCCCTGTTCCTCAGAGGTCACGTGCACTCCCTCTGACATCTTGTGACTGCCACAGTGTCTCTCACACTCGCGGCCCTAACATTCTACCTCATAAGAATGGTTTCCTTTGTGTTTTCAGAATTTCCATCATGATCATCACCTCTCCTTCCTGGAGTAACTTCTGAAGCATTCTAGTACAAGGGATCCTATTTATCTTTCCTCTGAATCCTTCCAAATATATTTTCCCCAAACCTATGATGAATGCTGGATCATGTCCAAAGTTTCTCTTTCTCTATCATGAATTCCAAGATAGAGTGGTGATTTCCCCCTAAGTTTTCCATAATTTTTCATATTATCAACCAGTTCCTCCCTCTTAGTAAGAATCAGATCAAGAATCTTCTTTCCCCTACGTTGACACCTCCAACTTTTGAAAGTTAAAATTGTCAGCAGACATCTGGGAAATTAAACTCCCTCCTCACCATTATATCATTCCTATGTGTCAGGTTTGAAATCTATTTCTCAAACTCCTCATCTTTGTTCTCTTTCTATTCATGTATTCAATAGAATGTTCAATAGAACAAAAGCACTGTTTCCTCCCTCCTTTGATCTTCACCAAAATATTCTCCAATATGTTGCCTCATCTAGTTTCTAGCTTTCTTTTCATGAATATACCTTCTTAATATTCAACATTATTTTCCCTTCTTCCTTTTACCTATCCTCTTCTTTTTCCATAAAATATATCCACCCAGAATCATGGTCTAGTCAAGGGTTCAACCAAACAAGATTTAGTGATACTTATGAAGTCAAAATTTGTCCCTTTGCATTAGGAAGTCAGTTGCTTATTTGTTGCTTAATTTGGGAAGATTTGTGTATAGCCATTTAAGATTCAGGGATCCTTCTTGAAAGTTACCTTATATGAATTTTGGTGTACCACAGTTGCTATTCATTGTCAATTGTGTATGTGTGTGTCTATGTCTAAACTCTTTCATTTCTAATTTATTCATAAAGTCTTCTTCCATCATTTTTATTTTATACTTTTTTTACATAGATTTTCAATTTACTTGGCAAATATATTCTTACCAGCATTTGTCTGGAAACTTTTATCCCTGGCCAAGTTTCTGTCAGTCCTCTATTGGAAGCTATGGTCCAGGAATCCAAATGCCATTTTCAGATATCATCTTCTTAGCCAATTGTATACTTCCCAAATTAAGGGTTTTTTTTCTTTTCTATATCTTTTGACTTTGGTAGACAAATGTCAGAAAAACACAACCTGAACACTTGTGGACTTCCATTGTTTTTCTGTCCAAGACTTTGTAATTATTGCCGATACACTTTAGTTTCCATTTGGAAGTGTTATTGGTGTCCAAGTGACATTATTGCAATTTATAAGTACAATTTCTGTTTAATATCATATATTTTTATATTTAAAATTTGAATAGATCATAAAGGCATTTATTCCAGTGCACTCATCTTCCAGATAGGGAAAATGAGGCATGAAGAAGTTGCATGGTTTGCCCAAGTTTAGTAAGATTGGATTCAAAACCAGATCCTCTGATTACAAATACCATATCACTCAAGGATCTCTACCTCACAAGGAGTTCATTCATTGTTGTATTGCTCTAATAATTAAGGAATTTTTCTAGAAAAAACTCTAAATTTGCATTTTTCAAATTCTACTAATTGCTTGTATTTTGGTCCTCTGGACAAAATCTAATAAATCCAATCCCTGCAGATATATGTAAATATATGTGCATACATGCATGCTTACACACATACATGTGTATATGCACATGTGCAGTATAGGCACATATGCACATGTATGTATGAGTATGTATGGATTGTGCACAGAGACACAGACATGCATAATACATGGATATACAATATACAAATATATAGTGTTCATATTTATATGTGTGTGTAAGTACATATGCGCACATCTATGTGTGTTTACACACATGCATATGTGTACACACACGTGTATATGATATGCATTGTTATGTTTGTGAGTGTGTTTACAGCTTTTCCAATATTTGAACTCAGCATAGCCACCCTTAAATCTTTATTCTCTACAGTAAAACATATCCACACCTCCAAATGATCCTCATTTGATCATTTTAGCTTTTCGCATCTGATGTTCTCTAGATTATCAATGTCCTTCCTAATTTGTAGCACTCCAAACTGAACACAATAACCTAGATGCAATTTGATGAGGAGTACCACCTCCTCATTCATTTGAAATGTACCTGTCTTCATCCATCTCAATATCTCATTAACATTTTCACTGGATGAGATTGCTTTCAGAGGCACTCCACTGAATTCTAGCTCTGCTTCTTACAACTTATGTGACATAAGACAAATCATTCCATTCCTTTGGGCCTCAGTTTTTTTTTTCTCTAATAAGAAAAAAAAGCATAAAGTGATTGTCTAGCAATATCCAATCTTTAAAATGATAGGTGAAATCCAGCTCTAAAAATCGAAGATTCCATGACAAGAAACACAGATTGTATTTGTTTTCTACATATTTCTATTCTGATATATGAGAAGATAAAACAAAATGAAAGAGAAGTGCCCAATGATCCTGTTCACATAAAGTTATTCTTCTTGGGTCCTGATGGGATTCTCAAAAATTAAAATAAAATAATGAAGTTAAGCAAAATATTAGGGTAAGCATCTAATGAAAGGTGAGGTCCCTAGGGAATAGATTGAATCAAAATGAAGAGTTTTGGGGAAAATACACTAAGGCAAGAAAATAGGGAACCATGGGAGTTTTCAAGTCTCTTGGGGGTGAAAACTTGGTGAAATGGAAGGAATGTTAGCTCTAAAGTCAGATAATCTGCATACAGATACTATATTGTTTAAAACCCATATGACTATGGACAATCATTTATTCTCCTTGTATGTCAATTTCATCCCCTGTGAATAAGACTGGATAGTTTCTGATATCCCTCTTGGCTCTTGAATTATAATCTACAATACATCATCTGGGGTCTCTGAGTTTGGGGGCTAGTATAAAATAGTCTTCAGGGCTATTTACATCATGGAGGTTCAAGGTAATATGGAAGTATTGAACAAAAAAATCAGTTTAGGACTACAAGAAAACTGGGTAAGCACAACAGATTTAGTTTGTGGTGGTTTCCTGTTTGTTTCTTAAGTCTAGACTATCAAAAAATAAATAAAACAATCTCCCAATTTGTAAAGTTCACTATTTTCCAAAGTTTACATGTTTACACTGTAATTTTAACAATTAATTCTCAACCGCAGGTTTGAGCTGGCTTAGCACACCACTGATGGTTCTAAATGTCCATTCAAGCTGTATATTTCCAATCTCACAATTTAAGATGAGTTGGGGATGAACCTTAGATTCAAATGTTATAAATGGAGCCTAATTTGTTTCTGAATCTCACCCTCCCAAACCCTTCCCTTTTTCTGTGTTAGGAAGAAGCAGCACTTTTGGTGGTGAAGTGCTCCCTTGTGTTGATACCTCAACTTTTTGGTTGGCCTTTTAGCTGGCGTTTTCTCCTGTGAACTGTTGTGCCTCTCTGCTTCTCTTAATCTGAATTCTATATGATAATTGTTTACCAGAGTATATGTTTTTACCCTTTCATCTGGAAATTGTTCTATTTTGTCCTCAAATTTTCATTTAAAACCCCTTGAAGCACCTATTGTTTCTGTTAGACATATTTCCCCTGTTCTCACGCATTTTTATGTTTTACTAGAAATCCGTATGTAAAAACAAGTATTATTCCCCTCCCCTTTTTTTGTTATAGATCCATTCCTCATTTCTCATTATAAAGTTTTCAAATGCATAAAATTAATACATGATATAAAAAAACCAATAGTATTACATACAGTAATTGATTTATTTTGAAAAATCAGAAATACCATGTTAAGTTCTACATATAACTACCTTCATAACCCTCCACAGTGCATTTCCAAGCACAACTTCTGTCTCTTTGTTCTGAGTCAGTAATAGATTTCCTGTCACTGTCTAACATCTGTGATTACTCCTCATAAAGCTGTCAAGTAAGGGATGGTTTTTATGAGCAGAGCCCCATACCTGTTGTTTAGTCCCAATAGTTCAGAATTTTTCCCCTAGTTCTTCTTTTGATCATATTTTTACATGGATCAACTTCTCTTCTCAGAATCCTCTTTTCTTCTAGGCTTCCATTTTGAACTTTTTCTTTCATTTTAGTGCAGTGGAAAGAAGAGTAGCTCAAGAGTCAAAGGACCTGCATTCAGATCTCACCCCTGATACTACTTTTGTGACCTTGGACAAATAATTTTAAACTCCTCTGACTCCAGTTTCCTCATCTGTAATAGCAGAGGGATGGACCATATACATTCTGAGGTCATTTGCAGCTCTATATCCCTGATCTTATTACCTTGATTCATCTTGTCTAGAAGCCTTATTCATAAACAAATTTATTTCTCAGTCCCTTTCATTTGATCAATCAGGAAGGCCTTGTGGGATTATATCATTGTTTTGATTGGCCTCACTTAAAAGGCTCCTGCTCCTTTACAATTGAAGCTATTGTCCGTATCCTTTGGTCTAGGTCTTTATCCCAAAGAGATCAAAGTAAAAGGGAAAAGGACCTATGTGTACAAAAATATTTATTTCCGCTCTTTTTGTAGTGGCAAAGAATTAGAAATTGAGGGAATGCCCATCAATTGACTGAACAAATCGTGGTTTATGACTGTGATGGAATACTATTGTACTATATGAAATGACAAGCAGGATGCTTTCAGAAAAACCTGAGCAGGCTATATGAACTGATGCAAAGTGAATTGAGCAAAACCAGGAGAACATTGTACACAGTAGCAATATTGTACCATAATCAACTGTGAATGACTTACCCATTTTCAGCAATACAATGATCCAACACAATCCCAAAGGACTTATTTTGAAAAATGCTATCTACTTCAAGAGAAAGAACTGATGGAGTCTGAATGCATATTGAAGTATACCTGTTTAGCTTTCATTTTTTTTTTTTTGGTGGATTTTTTATCTGTGTTTTCTTTTGCAGTACCATCAATATGGAAATGTTTTGCATGACTACACATATACAATCTATGTCAAATTGCTTGAATTTTCTTTTTCTTTTCTTTTTTTGCTTTTTGGAGGGCAATTGGTGTTAAATGACTTGCCCAATGTCACATGGCTAGGTTTTTGTTTTTTTTTTTTTTGGTGTGTGTGTGTTAAGTGTCTGAGGCCGGATTTGTACTCAGGTCTTCCTGAGTCCAGGGCCAGTACTCTATTCACTGTGCCACCTAGCTGCCCCTAAATTGCTTGCATTTTCAAGAAAGTGAGAGGGGAGGCAGGGAGAGACTTTGGAAATAAAATTTAAGAAAAATAAATTTTAAAAATGTTGACATGCAATTGAGCAAAAAAAGAAAAAAGAAACCATTGTCAAAGGTTAGTAACAAATCCTTGAGAGAGAAGTTCTCACTATTTCAACCACACATAATAACCACAGTAACACAAAATGCCTGAAAAATGCCTATTGTCATTTTGCACACATGTCAGTGTTGCAAAAAGTGCTTTGCTTGACTTCTGAATAGGAATCCTCTTACAAGCATTGAGAAATTAGATGGAATAAAATGTGGTCACACAGCTGCATGCACTCAAATTGGGGACTTGTCATAGGATAAGTTGGAGAGGACGTTAGCAGCTATGCAATCCAATTCTTTCCTTTTCCAGATAAGTGAGCCCCAGAAAATTTAAGTGACTTGCTCAGGGTCTCACAACTATTAAGATCCTGAAGTAGGATTTGAACCCTTCTATAAAGTATCTGCACAGGGAAAGTCTTCTTACTAAATAATATAAGAAAACTAGGAAAATAATTCCCAGGAGCAACCAGAAAATTCTTAAAATTCCCAGGAGAAAACCCTGGGAAAAGTGGTGATGAGGTTAATGAAGAAACATGGGGAAAGATAAAACAGAACAGTCCTTTCCCATCATTCTCAGGAAATGTACATTCCATTCCCCTTCATAAGCAAAAGAATCCTGTTCCCTATATATTTTGTTTCATGGAAATGTATCTTCTAACACAAAATTGATGTATGTGAACTGAAGGCATCCTTAAGTGGCTAGATATTGAAGGAAGAAGAAATATTGTTTGAAAATGTCTCAGTGAAAAGCAAAAATATTCTGTTTCTAAACAAATGGAGTGAAAACAGTCACAAAATGTTTCTTCTAGCAGCACTCCAGCTCTGTTGTGGAGTTTCAAAGCAGACAGGATTTAAAATAAATGCAAATTTCCTAAGAAAAGCAAGGACTTAAGCAGACAGAAAGAATAGAGGCAAACAGGGAAATATTTATTCTTAGAATTTGAGCCCCAAACCTGCTCTGAGGATTAGTCACAGGAAGTCATTAAACAGATTGGTTGATGGTAGCTAGATAAGTTGCATGCAGACTTTGCAGATCTCATTGAGAATAGGGCAGCTGTGGCAGGAAAGTTACCAGAGAATGGTTAGCACAATGAATGACAAGGCAAGCCTGGGAAAAGGGCTCACATCAGGATGAAGGATGTGTGACCAGACAGTGTTGTAGGGTTTTGATGGAGGGGTAGAAGAACAATCTGTGGCTAGACTTTCTAAGCAGCTGCCAATAGACAGCAGAACCTTTCAGGAAGTGAGGTTAAGTCAAAGTAGACTAGGGCCCTGAATTGTGAGAAGGTAGGTGTATTTACTGTGTTAACTAATAAGAAAATAAGTTAATCATAGTTTTCAGCAATGGCAGCTGAACAAAGGATTGAAAAAAAGTCCCTTTGATTAACCATTATATTATAGCAGTGGTTCTTGAACTTTTTTTTTTTAATCATGCTCTCCTTTGATAATCTGGTGAATCCCATGGACCCCTTTTCAAAAATAACATTTTAAATGTAAAAAAACAAAATGCATACCATTATAAAGGACAAAAATTATGAAATCAATATGTAGTTTTTCCTATCCAAATTCACAGACATCCTGAAATCCCACCATGAACCCTTTAAAGGTCTGTAGACCCCAGGTTAAGAACCCCTGAATTAGATTCTATTTGCTACAGGCTAGGTCCAATCACTTTAAAATAAATAATGTCTCAGGAGAAGCAATATCTTTTAAAAGGGAGAGTGAATACTTATATAAATGTATGATACTGAATGTCACATCCTGTCAATTGATGTCAGCTAGGTGAAATGCCTGGTGGTCAGGAGCAGCTGTTCATTGCACAAGGGAGGGATTCAGTGTCAGCGGCAGTATCAGTGTTAAGCAAAGTGATGGTGGAAATATAAGGCCACAGACCCAAAAATAGGAAAGTTGAAAAAAGAAGGCTCATTGTGCCTAAAAGATCAGCAAAAGTGGAAGTTAGACAGATCAAATTGGGTGGCTAACATAGAAGCAGACAGACAGGAGCAGGTCCTAGGACAACTAGGAAGTGTCAGGCTAAAGCCAGGTCAGGAAAGCTAGAGAAGGAAGGTCAAAAGGAGAGCTCAGAGCTATCAGCTGAATGACAGTTTGCCATGTTCAGCTCCTCCATCATTGCAGCCTTTTAACTTTGGTCCTTCTCTTGCTGACCAGGCATACTCCTGCTTTTTAAAAGGACAGAACTTTGTAGATGATAAACAAGTGAACAAAAAGAGTAGGTGAGAGAAAGGAATGATAAGAGGAAGAAGTAAAAGCAAGTAAAGAAGAAGTAAAAGCAAGTAAAGAAGAAGTAAAGTCAAGGGAAAAAGAGTATTTAGTATGAGTGAGGAACATTTGCTGTAGAGGTGGTGGACAAGGAAGATTAAAAATAAACAGAACAAAAGAGATCATTGGTAAACTTTGAGAGGACATTTTCAGTAGAATGAAGGGATCAGAAGTTTGATTGCAAGGTGTTGAAAAGAAAGTGGGTGTCCAGGAAGTAGAAGCATCAGATATAGATATTTTTAAAAATTAATGTCTATTGATGCTGATTTTTTTCACATCACTGTCACTTCGAGATGAGTAATGGATTAGGAGATTGATTCAATCCAACTCCCTTTGTGGAAACTCTCTACTGATGCACATCAGTTGCTCATGGCCTTAGAGAGTTGCTCACGGTACTAAAAGGTTAGATGATTGTCTTTCTATTCACTAAAGTGAGGATTATATTATTTTTCAGTGCATGGCCTTGCCCTAAAGGGTATATGATCAATTAATCAGAGTATGGGAATATGTGTCATATCCCACCCTCCCTGTGATAGTCATTCATTTGGCTTATTTGCAACACAATCAAACCTACCCTTAATCATTAACATTCCTTGACTTCTGCCTCTCCTGATGCTGAAGCTCCCAATTTCTCCCCTTCAACTCAGTGTTGGCATCTCAGGGTAGTAACTTCTACCTACATAAACTGTACAGAATACACTGGGAAAATTCAACTTTCCCTCTCTTTTTTCCTCAGATCATCTGCTTGGTAGCCCTTTAAGGAAGACCTCTGCATTTGGAGGGAGTGTCCAGTGATTGATTATAAGTCCTATGTTCTACTTTTTCATTTTGATTGGAAAAGAGGAAATTACAAGATGAATGGCTTTTGTTTGTCAGTCTAGAACAAACCCATAAACCTAAAAAACATTTTTAGAAAGAATTTAATTAAGTCACTATACAGAGGGGAGAGGTAAAAAAAATTGTGACTCCCCCTAATCTCTATTAATTCTCACATTATTTAGAATTCAAACAAAGATGCAAGCAGAGGGGCCCAAATGTGAGTAGTTTCCAAATGTTCCTTGAAATGTTCCTTAGTAGGTTAAATATAAACATTCAAGAAAATTTGGGCAATTCAAAATACACATTCTGCATTGGAATAAAGAGAAGGTAATTTAGTATGAGGGGTTCCTTGGTACATTTGTAGATAACTGGGAAGAAGTTATCCATTTTTTTTCAGAGCCTACCATGTTGATGTTGGGCTCATATAAAATATTGCAGAGGTTTGCCCATTTGATGTTGACATTAGTAGTTACAAATGGGATTCCTTGCTACAGGGAGGATTCATATCTCATAATAAAGCTCCATATAATGGTCTTCCTCTCTCAGGATCTCGACAGATTTATGTACATTGATTGCCATTTGATGATGTTTAGCCATGCCACTAATGAGACTTTGACTCACATTATGCTTCAGTCCCTTCAATATTCGTGGTCATGTTATTATAGTCATCTGAACATCCTCCAGATGCTTTTGTCAAACAATGAAGGGTTCAATGAGATTACATGGGACTATCCATAATGTTATTTTCTTAAGTGGAAAAAAGAAGAGAATATTCACTAGGACACTCATTCTTAATATGACAGAAGGGAACATCAGAAGATAAAAATATTAAGTTTTTCTCAGTCACATATTTTAACAGGTCCGATGATCAGAAGTAAAGCATTGTGGTTAGCATTTACAGTATGATATGGGTGTATCACTTGTCTAAAAATTTTGGAATCATACTACCAAATACATTATAGCCTCTGAAGCAAACTTCTGCTCTATCCAAATCTTCACAGGATAGATGACTTGACAGTATCTTTGATGATGATGATGATGATGATGATGGTGATAATGATGATTCGTTTTTACCTGGGCCCAATTTTATATCAATAAAATAGGGCACTCCTGTTAAGGAAACTATCTTTACCAATCATGCCAATAAATGCTTATTGATTGATTGATTATCAATGAAGATGGGCATTTGCTCTTTTATATGTAGTAATAGTTTTCTAGGGCACTGAGAGGTTAAATGATATGCTTAGGTTTATGTAGCTACTCTGTGTGAGAACAAGAATTTGAACTTTGATTATCCTGATTCAGAGACCAGCTCTTAATAGACTCCTAAAAAAAGAAAGAAAGAAAATCTTATAGACTCATAGATTTAGAGCTAGAAGGAACTTAAGAAATAATGGAATTCAACACCCTCATTTTACAGGTGAGAAAACTGAGTAAGGTTGTGACTTCTCTAAGTTTATGCAGGAAGTCATTGTCAGAACTTGGATTCAAATCCAAGTCTTTGGAATCTAAATCTTATGTCCTTTGAACTTTACTATTGTGCTTCACAGTAATGATGATGATGGTCATGATGATGATGATGATAACAGTGAAAGGACAAACAGTTGTAATTTATTTCACATTTTAAGGTTTAAAAAGTGCATTACATATATTAACTTGTTTACTTCTCAATTACCATGTGACATAGCTACTGGAGGTATTATTGTGGTGGTTTTACAAATTAAAAACAACAACATATTTTAGTGAAAAGAAGTGATTTTCTCTACATCATATGGTTTATGAATATTAGAGATGGGCTTCAAATAGACTCCTAACTCCAGGTTTAGCTTTTTATTATTCCTCTTTTGCAGATTATGTTTGTGATATAACACCTCTTTCATAAAGAAAGGCTAGAGTATCTCTGTCTCTCTGTTTCTGTCTCTTTGTCTCTCATTGAAAGTACTTGAGTATTGATAAAAATATGATTAAATGCTCCCTATGATGTTTATATGGAGATTTTAGCACCTAATTCGAAAAATGTATTCATATTATGAAGCTGCCTTGAAATAGAAGAACCCAGTAGAAGTAATCTTTCATAATAGGGAAGGAAATATCACATTTTATCAGAGTTTATGACAGAAACATGCCACTATGCATGTAATTGTCTCTTTAAAAATACTAAATATTTTAAAAGGATATTATTTATGTATCTACTAATGTGGTTGATTTCTGACATTCAATGCAGAACATTGCATTTACTAGCCATTAATACCATTCTTAACTGGAGGACACAGTCATTGACCCATGATGAAAAGAAATCGATATAATGTAAAATAAAAGTCAGTTTTAAATTTTTAAATAACTATAAATGGTTGTAAATTTCTAAAAAGAATTTAAAATTAATTTATTTTTTAAAAATTTAACTATTTTTTATTAAATTATTTTTGGTTTCAACATTCATTTCCACAAGATTTTTAGTTCCAAATTTTCTCCCCATATTTCCCCTACACTGCAGCTCAAGATGGCATGCATTCTGATCACCCCTTCCCCCAGTCTTCCCTCTCTGTCCTTTACCCCTTACTTTCTTGTGAGACAGGATAGATTTCTAAACACAATTGTCTGTATATCTTATTTCCCAGTTGCATGTAAAAACAATTTTTAACATTTGTTTATAAAACTTTGAGTTCCAAATTCTTTTCCTTCTTCACTCCCCCCCCCCCAACCCCATTGAGAAGGCAAGGAATTCAATCTAGGTTATGTGCATAAGTAGTTATGCAAGACACTTCCATTACTGTTGAGAAAGACTATTTCCTTTCATTCTATCCTGCCCCTCACTTATTCAATTTTTTCCTTTTACCCTATTCCTTTTCTAAGTGGTTTCTTCTGACTACTTCCTCCCCCAATTTGCCCTCCCTTATTCATCCATGCCTCCTTATCTCCTTCCCCCTTACTTTCCTGTAAGATATGAAACCCAGTAGAGTATGTATGTTATTCTCTCCTTAAGGCAAATAAAATGAGAGTAAGGTTCACTCATTCCTCTTACCTCCCCCCTGTTCCCCTCAATTGTAAAACCTTTTTCTTGTCTCTTTTATGTGACATAATTTTTTTCTCTCTCTTTTTTATTTTTTAGTTTACATCATTCATTTTGAATGAGTTTCAAGATTTTGAGTTTCAAATTTTCTCCCCATTTTCCCCTACCCACCAACCCAAACCAGCAATCCCACTGAATATCCTCTCATGCAATCTGCTTTCTCCCATATCTTCCCCACTCCTCCACCAACTTTCCAGTAGGTCATGGTGGATCTCTATGCCCCAGTGCCTATAAATCTTATTTTCCAGTTACATATAAAATAATAATAATAATTATATATATAAACATTTCATTTTAAAACTTTGAATTCCAAATTCTTTTCCTTCCTCCCTCATCACCCACCCTTACTGGGAAGATAAGCAATTCAATATAGGTTGTACATGTGTAGCTATGCAAAACATTTCCATAGTGGATATATTGTGAAAGACTGACTATATTTCCCTCCATCTATCCCATCCCCCACTTTTTCTATTCTCTACTTTAATCCTGTCCCTTTTCAAAAGTGGGTGCTTCCAACTTCCCTCCCTCCCCCCAGCCTGCCCTCCCCTCTCATCCCCTTCCCCCCTACTCTCCTGTAGGGTGACATACCCTGTTTAGTGTGTATGTTATTCCCTCCCTAAGCCAAATTCAATGAGAATAAGGTTGACTCATTCCCTTTTGCCTTCCTATTCTTCCCCTCCATTGTAACAATTTTCCTTTGCCTCTTCTATATGAGATAATTTACCTCATTCTGTCTCTCCCCATCTTCTCTCATTATATTCCTATCTCACCTCTTAATTTCACCTTTTAAGTATCATCCCTTCTGATTAAATTGGTCTTGTCCCCTCTATCTATGTATACTTGTACACATATATACACACACTCACATATGTATTCATACGTCCATATACCCTTCTATATAGACTTATATAAGTATGTGTATATATATATATATATATATATGTGTGTGTGTGTGTGTGTGTGTGTATACACATTTCTATTCCCTTCAACAATTCTCATACTGAGAAAACTTTCATAAGTTATATTTTCATTTTTCCATGTAAGAATGTACAACTTTGATAAATTCCTTATGATTTTTTTTACCTCTTTACCTTCTCATGTTTCTCTTGCTTCCTTTATCTGAATGTCAAGATTTCTACTCAACTCTGTTTTTTTTTTCATCAAGAATGCTTGAAAGTCCTCTATTTCTTTGAATGACCATATTTTCCCCTAAACATGATACTCAGTTTTGCTGGGTAGGTGATTCTTGGTTTTAATCCCAGCTCCTTTGACCTCTGGAATACCGTATTCCAAGCCCTTTGATCCCTCAGTGTAGAAGCTACCAGATCTTCCATTTTCCTGATTGTGCTTCCACAATATTCAAATTGTTTCTTCTTGGTTGCTTGTAATATTTTCTCCTTGATCTGGGAATTCTGGTATCTGGCTATAATATTCCTAGGAATTTTCTTTTGGGGATCTTTTTCAGGAGGTGATTGGTAGATTCTTTCAACCTCTATTTTGCCCTCTGGTTCTAAAACATCAAGGCAATTTTTCTTGAGAATTTCTTGGAAGAAGATTTCTAGGTTATTTTGGTTATTTTTTCTTTTTTTTAATAGAAATTGGGGTTCAGTAACTTGCTCAAGGTTACACGGCAAGTTATTTTGTGTGGGTGCCAAGTATCTGAGGCTGGAACTGATCCCGGGTCTCCTGACAATGAGGCCGATGTTCTTACTCACTGAGCCACCTGGCGGCCCCTTAGGTTTTTTTTTTTTTTTTTTTGATCATGGCTTTCAGGTAGTCCAATAATTTTTTGTGATCTTTCCTGGATCTATTTTCCAGGTCAGTGGTTTTTCCAATGAGATATTTCACATTGCCTTCTATTTTTTCAATTGTTTAGATCTGTTTAATAGTATTTTGATTTCTCATAAAGTCACTAGCTTCTATTTGCTCCAATCTAATTCTGAAGGAATGATTCTCTTCAGTGTGCTTTTGAGATTCTTTTTCCATCTGGAAAATTTGGCTTTTTAAGGCATTCTTCTCCTTATTGCCTTTTTGAGCCTCTTTTGCCATTTGAGTTAGTCTATTTTTTCAGTCAGGTTGTTGACTCTCATTTCATAATTTTCTTACATCTTTCTCATTTCTCTTCCCACTCCTCCACTTCTCTTATTTGGTTTTTAAATTCCTTCTTAAGCTCCTCTATGGCTTGTAAACAGCTCATATTTGGAAGTTTTTGATGCATGAGTTCTGACTTCACTGTCTTCCTCCTGTTTCGTGCTTTGATCCTTTTTGTCCCCAAAATAGGAGTCTAATGTCGGATTGCTCTGCTTGCTTTGCTTCCTTTACTTGATCATGTTGTCACTCAATTACTTGACTTTTGAGCTTTTGGCCACAGTAGAACTCTGCTTTCAGAATGGAGAGAGCTTTGTTCTTATTTTATAGGGTTTTTGCAGCTGCTGGAGGTATTACTTGGGTGCTCTCTCTGAATCCTCCACATGCTCTGGCAAAGTGGTCATGCACTCCAGGACCTCCACCCTAGACTGCAATCCAGAACCAAGTAGGTTAAAGCAAGAGTGATTACCCCTCATTCTGCTTGCTTGGTCCCCCCACAATCTGCAGTCCAGGAACTCTGAAGCAGCCACATGGCATTGGTTGCATGGCCACCATGCCTGTGCAGCTTCTTCCTCCAGGGCGTAAAGGCTGGACCACACTCCCTAACTCAATGTTCACAAAGTCCACACTGCGCTGACCTCTCACTTTGTCCTTAGCATTTATGGGTTGATAATTCTGGAAACCACTACAGGTGCTGTTATCTGTAATCCCTCCAGCTGGTGGCTGGTTGTGGCCTCCCTGAGGCTAAAACTTCCAGCACATTAAGGGCTGTGCTTGGCTCCCAGACCACTGTGCTGGCTCATTCTTGCCAGCCTGCTGGTATGTCTTCAGCAGAAAGCTAGCTTCTCTCTGTCATGTTGTGGCTTCTGTAGCTCCAAAGTTTGTTTAGAGTAATTTTTTACATGAATTGGAGGAGGTGGAAGCAGGAGCAGCATGGAAGTCCTGTTTCTACTCCACCATCTTGACCCTGCCCCCTATGTGGGATAATTTACCCCATCCTATCTCTCCCTTTCTCCTTCTCCTAATATATTCCTCTTTTACCTCTTAAATTTATTTTTAGGCATCATTCCTTCATATTCAACTTGTCCAGACACACATATATTATGTGTGTCTGCATGTGTGTGTGTACTACCCTAAATCTGAGAAATGTATCATAAGTTACTAATATCATCTTTCTATTTAGAAATGTAAACAGTTTCACTGAAGTCCTTTATGATTTCTTTTTCCTGTTCACCTTTTCATGATTCTCTTGATTTTTGTATTTGAAAGTAGAAATGTCCATTCACCTCTGTTTTTTTTTTCAGCAAGAATGCTTGAAAGTCCTCTATTTCATTGACTATCCATTTTTTCCCCTGGAAGTATTATACTCACTTTTGCTGGGTAGGTGATTTTTAGTTTTAATCCTAGCTCCTCTGACCTCTGGATATTATATTCCAAGCCCTTTGATCCCTTAATTTAGAAATTGTTAGATCTTGTGTCATCCTGATTGAATTTTCACTGTACTAGAATTGTTTCTTCCTGATTGCTTGCAATATTTTCTCCTTGACCTGGGAACTCTGGAATTTGACTATTATATACCTAGGAGTTTTACATTTGGGATCTTTTCCAAGAGGAAATTGGTAGATTCTTTGAATTTCTATTTTACCCTCTGGTTCTATAATATCAGGGAAATTTTCCTTGATCATTTGTGGAAAGATGATGTCTAGACTCTTTTTTATTCATTGATTTCCAGTAGTCCAGAAATTTTCAAATTATCTCTCCTAGATCTATTTTCTAGTTCAGTTGTTTTCCAATGAGATATTTCATAGTCTTCATTTTTTTGCATTCTTTTGGATTTGCTTTATGATTTGTTGATTTCTCATAGTGTCATTAGCTTCCATTTATTCCATTCTAATTTTTAAGCAATTATTTTCTTCAGTGACCTTTGGACATCTTTTTCCATTTGTCCAATTCTGCTTTTTAAGGCACTCTTCTACTCATTGACTTTTTGGACCTCTTTTGTCATTTGGGTTATTCTATTTCTTAAGGTGTTATTTTCTCTCTTTTTTATTTTTGGAGGGAGGAAGGTAGGGCAATTGGGATTAAGTGACTTACCCAAGGTCACACAACTAGTAAGGGTGTTGTGTCTGATCCTGTATTTGAATTCAGGTCCTCCTGACTCTAGGGCTGGTGCTCTATTCACTTTGCCACCTAGCTACTCCAAGGTGTTAATTTCTTCAGTATTTTGGGGGGTCTTTTTCTTTAGCAAGCTATTGACTCATTTTTCATTATTTTCTTGCTTCACTCTCAATTCTCTTCCCATTTTTTCTCTACTTCTCTTATTTGATTTTAAAAATATCTTTTTTGCTCTTCCATGGCCTGAGACCCATTCATATTTTTCTTGGAGGCTTTTGATTCAAAAGCTTTGACTTTTTTGTTTTCTTCTAGTTGTGTATTTTGATCTTTGTCACCAAAGTAAGATTGTATAGTCTGAGTTTTTTTTATGCTGTTTGCTCATCTTCACAGCCAAATACTTGACTTTCTAATTCTTTGTCAAGGTAGCTCTGCTTCCAGTGGGAATGGGGATAGGGGGTGGGTGTAATGTTCCAGGCTTCATGAATTTTATATCAGCTGCTCAATTTCCCCATAATCTGTGGCCCAGAGCTCTCAAATCAGACACTGCTACAGTGTCTGCTCTTGATACCACCACCACCACCCCAATGCTGGAGATGGACTGCACTAATCTTTCACCCAGGTCCCACAGAGTATTCCCACAGACCTTCTGTGCTGTCTTTGGCATTTGTGAGTTGAAAAGACTGGAAACTGTTGCAGCTGCCAGTGATTCAGTCCCTTGAGGCCTGCTCTGGCCCTGTGTGTGCTAGTGCATCTCATCCTGGACTGTACTCTGCTCCCACGTGGCTGAGATAGACCTTTCCTGTCAGTCTTCCAGGCTATCTTGGGCTGGAGATATGTTTCACTCTGTCATTTTTTGGGTTCTGTACCTCTAGAACTTGTATAGAATCATTTTTTACAGGTTTTTTAAGGGGTTTGGGGGAGAGCTCAAGCAAGTCCCAGCTCTTACTGCACCATCTTGGCTCTGCAACCCTTTAAAAGTAATTTATTACTTCAAGGATGGCACTAAGATTGTGGTCTTGAAGTTTGTCTTTTAAAATTCAGGCATGTGAAGTGGAATGACCACAATAAGAGTCTTTGCCAGACCTTATCACTCATCACACAGCATATGGTGTGTCTCTTATATAACATGCAGAACAAACAGAGTTTTATCTGCAAAGCTTATGGCTTAAAGATTGGAAGTTATTTTAGGTAAGCCTGGCAGTATAAGTAGGTTGAATTTGAGGAGTTCCAGGAAGGACTCCCTGTTCCAAATTCCTTCCCCAAATCAGGTTCTATAATGTTTGAAATTCTACTATTATATATTTATACCTTTAGGTGGAGTATAACTCTTTCTAGATAACTTCTTTTAAAATGTAATTTACTCCTAGCAGCAATGGCAGATTAAGTTACTAGGATTTGGGAATGAACTCATTTAGGCTAGGAATAAAGAATAGGTCTCTGATTTCATAAACATAGAAAGCTCAGATGATAAAACTCTCTCTGTCAATGAATGCTGACACCTTCTCTGGAACTAATAATCTTATGGGGTTGCCTAGATCACTGAGAGGTTAAGTGATTTGCACAGCATCACACAGTCAGTAAGTGTAAGTGGTGGAGACTTGAATCCTGGACTTCCTCCTGTCCAAGCTGACTTTAACTCCAGTGTTTATTTTAGTGAATTAGCTTAGCAGGTTTATTTCTTCCCTTACAAGATAAAGCCCTTGAGAGCTCTAAATATTTGTAGGGAGGTCGGAATGAGGTCTCCAAAAGTAGGGGAAAAAGAGTCAAAAGAAAATGTTTCATGTGGCAAAGGCAAGCTTTTCATTTTATAGCCTTGTCTGGATCAGATACTGACTATAGATCCAGATAAAAACAAATGAAAAAAAAAACAAAAAATACTGCTACTTGGTGTTATTCTTTATACTTGATAACATAAACAAACCAAATTCCCTTATATATCAAAAACATCTTAAATGTCCAAATGATCTATGGTATCCATAATCATAGAAAATAGAATTTCAGAAATGGAACAGATATCAGAAGAGAGTGTACATATAGTTCACTTATTCCTGAAAAAGAAAACTCCCTCCAAAACATTTAGTATTACCATGGTTGTCCTGTTAGAATATTGTTTTAGAATAGCTCTGTTCTAAAGAATGGCTGTTAAGATAGTGGAAACATCACTCAACTACCGGTAGTAGTCAAAAGGGCTGGATTCCCAAGGTATTTCAGTTACTAACCCAGTTGGGAGAAAAAATTACCTTTCTAACTTTGAGTTTCCTTCTATGTAAAATGATTTTTATTTTCTTTTACATATTAAAATTTTGAGAGGAATTAATTGGCACTGTAGTAGGCATATCAAAATCAAATAAAATCAAGTAAAAACCAAAACCAAATAAGAGAGGTAGCTCTCTAAGCATTCTCCCTTCAAACAATTTTAAAATAATTCCTCAAATTAAATTCTGGAATAGCAGTATCAACAAAAGGTGTGTGAGATGTTTTTCTATCCCCTAAACTTGGAAGGTTGGAAGGAGATGTTTGTGACACTGAGATGAAGGCTGGCCTGAAACCCACATTGATGGCAAAACCAGCTGCAGACCTTGGAGGTAGCAGAAGCAGTAGCTTCAAGACCTCTTAAGTCAGAGACAATAAGGGGATCTGGGAAATGGTCAAAAAGAAATTATATCAAAATATCTGTGCTGGCACTGGGTGCAGGTCAGAGTATCATTTGGCAAATCTATTTTCCATACGCACTTCTGGGTTACAGCAAAGAAGAGTGCTTGCATTCTCAAGGGAGCAGGGACCCTGAGGAGCATTATCATTGGTGGCTGAGAGTCATCAGGGATCTTTACTAGGTAAGGACCAGAGCATAAACCAAAAGACCAGTGACCACACAAACTTGGAAGTATTAAAAACTTCCAATACCCCCAACCCCTGAACTAGCTCTAAAATCAGCATTATGAAAAAGCCTGCAGCTTAGGGCAGTGTTTTCCTATCCACAAACTAGGAATAGAGCCCAACTTTAACATGAAATTCAAAGTCAAGAAATAGGCTGGGAAAAAGGAACCAACAACAACAATAATAAAGAAACAAACCATCTAAAAGCTACTATGGTGACAGGGAAGATTAAAACACAAACTCAGAAGAAGATAAGGATGTCATAACAGCTATAGGGAAAGCCTCAAAGGAAAAAAAGTGTTAACTGTACACAAGCCAAACAAGAATTCCTGTAAACACTAAAAATATTGATTTTCAAAATGAAATAAGAGAGATAGAGGGAGAATTGGAAATTCAAGTAAGACTTCTGAGGATGGGCCAAGATGGCCAAGTACAGTAAGTGCACAGTGAACCCTCCCAAAATTCCCCTCCAAACCATTTTAAAATAATGCCTCAAATAAGGGGGAGGCATTTTTCTAGTTAAGACAACTTAGGAGGTTTGAATGATATGAGGGTGGAGGCTGGCCTATGTGGATGGAACACCAATGGTGGGATTGGGTGGTAGTGATAGAATCAGCAACTTCTCAAACCAGAAATATTAAAATTAAATGAAAACTGGTCAGAAAATTAGAGTGGATTGTTAAGCAGAACCATTGCCTATTCCCACTTCTGAGTTGTAGTTAAAGAGTGGAGAGGAGCAACTTTGGTCAAAAGGGAGCAGTAGACCTGAGGAGCAGTATCACTTTTTGTTCCAAGGGAGCAGGGCTCCTGAGGAGCAATCTAGACTGTAATGATAAGGGACTAGGATATTTTTCCTGGGAAAGGAACAGACATCAGATCAGGAGAGGACTGACCACACCTCCCTCCCACTCAGGTCACACAACCTTGAGGCACCCCAAACTTCAAAACCCTCAGAACTAGCTCTGAAAATAGCAGTGAAAAAAGTCTGAAGTTTTAAACAGAACCATTCCATCCCCATATGGAAAACAGAGCCAAACTTTAACACAAAGTTCAAAATCAAAATAATAGTGTGCAAAAATGAGGAGACCACAACAGCAAGAAGAACCTGATCTTAAATAGATACTACAGTGAAAGGAAAGTTCAAGACCTGAACTCAGTAGACCATAAAGTTAGAATAGCTACAAGCATAGCCTGAAAGAAAAATGTGAATTGGACACAAGTCCAAGAAAAGTTCCTGGAAGAGCTAAAACATTATTTTCAAAATTAAATAAGAGTAGTTAAGGAAAAAAAATCATAAATAAATGAGAGCAAAGGAAAAAAAAATACATATATATAGATATATGTTGGTGCACTACTGGTGGAGTTGTAAACTAATCCAACCATTCTGGAGAACAATTTGAAACTACCTCTAAAGGGTGATAAAACTTTGTACATCCTTTTGTCCTAGTACTACCACTTCTAATTTTGTATCCCAGAGATATCAAAGATAAGGGGAAAGGACCTAGTTGTACAAAAATATTTTTAGTTCTTTGTGTAGTGGCAAAGAATTGGTAATCAAAAGAACTGTCAATCAATTGAGAAATGACTGAATAAATTGTGGTACATGATTGTGATGGAATACAATTGTCCTATAAGAAATGACAAACAGGATGATTTCAGAGAAGCCTGGGAAGACTTACATGAACTCATGCAAAATGAAGTGAGCAGAACCAGGGAAACATTGTGCTAAGTAACTACAATAATATAAGGAAGATCTAGAAAAGAATCCAAGATAATTCTAAAGGACTGATGATGAAAAATACAGTCTACCTCCAAAGAGAAAACTCCTGAATTCTGCAACTTGAAGCAGACTTTTTTTCACTTTCTTTAGTTTCCTGGTTTTTTGTTTGTTTGTTTCTCAACATGGCTACTATGGATATATGTTTTGCATTACTTCTTACATATAATTACTTTAATTTTGTTTGCCTTCTCAAGTGATGAGAGAAGTGTGGGAGGAAGAAAGAAAATTTGGAATTCAAAATTTATAAAAAATTATATTAAAATAAATACTTTAAAAAAACCCTCTGGATTCCATGAATCTAACTACTCGTCTCCTATTATTTCTCAATACAGAAGAGAAAAAGGTCACCCTTCTGTAATAAATAAATGAAATGTGTCCAATTTTCTTTCTAAACAGATGAAAATATCCTATGTAGAAAGAAGAGAATGAGAGAACAGTTATTAGGAAAGTATTTCCATGTCCAATCTAAATCTGGCATGGGAATGAACCTAAGGCAATCATTTGGAGCAATGTGAAAATTAAGCTTTCCCAGGATGCAAAAATTCATGGAGGCTTATTAAAATTAGCAGCTAATGCATTCATCAGAAACACTAAATAAAGGTTATAATTTGAATAGCATTACTTGGGGGCATAATGAGAGATCTGACATTTCAGGTCTATCAGCATATTTGACAAGTTTAGTTCCATCAATGTCATTGCCACCCAAAGTCAGTCTATGGGTAAGCAAATTTATTTATGAAACTTTATTTCTTATAAGAACAGAAACATCCATGCTTGCATATAGATTTCATGCAATGTAAATATTCATTAAGACCATTGCCTTGCACAACATAAAAAGAGGCCACACCCCTTCTGATCATTTGGTATTCTCACAGAAGTCATTCCATTCCCTCTCTCCACCCCCCACCTCCAATCAAATCATAGCATTGGTTTCTCCTCTATAGCCTTGATATCATATCAAAGATATCTTGAATAAATATTATCATACTTATTATACCAGGCCATTCTAGACTAAATAAATGGTACTAAAAAAATCTTATAAATCAATTTCAAGATTAATTCAGAAAATTCAGACAGTTTAGAGTTTTCACATTTTCGAAAAATGAGGACAGATATTAAAAGGATTGACAAATTATGTTTCATTGAACTACTAGAATCAGATTTTGTGCTATTCAATGATAATTTCAACCAGATTCTCTCTTGGGTTTCATTTAGAAGTCCATTTATAGGTCATGAGCAACTTCTGTAATAAAAGCAAGGGAGAATAAAAATAGGTACCTGTTTGCTCTATTGATAGTTATGCCATGCCAAGAAATAATGGAGTGAATCTGTAGACAGTCACTGCCTAATTGTATGCACAATATAAGAAAATGATTACATTTTTCTGAAAATACATAGGTGTAATAGTAATGTAATCTGAAGTTCTTTTTGTATTGCTAAACTGAGAGGTACTTAGCACCTAGTTCAAATTAAGCCTCTGTTAAAGAAACAGAGGGTATGAACTCCTGTTGCTGATGTAAGAGGAAGGGGCTTAACAGGGATCCCTGTTGCTGATGTAATAGTGAAAAGCTGAAAAAGGAGGAGCAATACTGTATATAAGGAAAAGCCCCAAAGAATGAGACTCAAATCTTCTTGGAACAAGGTTCTGGAGGCTGAGGAAGAGAGGCCCAGGCTGAAGAGAATGATTTTTATTTTAAAAACCTGGATGAAACGATTTTGATTCTGGGAACCACCTGAAACTTCTGCTGAGTCTGAGGGCCAGCCGAAGCTGCTGAGAAGCTTCTTAGGAACTGCTGAGTCTCAGGGCCAGTGAGAGCTGCAGGAAACTGAGGAAACATGACTGTGGTGTTGGTATTTTGTCTGTTTGTGGCTTTGTTAAAACTTGACTTCCCGAGAACAAAGATTGTGAAGGATTTAAAGTGGACTGGACACTGTGATCTTCAGGATGGAACAGGAACAGCATGGATAGCTGGACAAGGAACTGGGAACTGTTTGCCTTTGAACCCAGGTGACAGTCTGATGAATCCAAGTAAGAGTTGGAACCATGGAAGGGGATCCAGGGAATCTGAGAGAATATCCTGAGTCAAGTTGAAAGAAGACTTTACTTGGATACTGTGTACTGACTGAGAAGTTTTTTTTAAATTATATTTTATGTTTATTTTTAGTTTACATCATTCATTTCCACAGTATTTTGATTTACAAATTTTCTCCCCCTTTCCCATACCCACCACCCTAAAACAGCGATCCCACTGTATACCCCCTCCCCCAATCTGTTCTCTCCTATATTGTCCCTTATGTCCCCTCCAACTTTCCAGTAGGGCAAGATGGATCTCTATAACACAGCGCCTGTATATTTTATTTCCCAGGTGCATGTAAAAATAACAATAATATTTTTTTAAACATATGATTTTGAATTTATTAATTCCACATTCTTTTCCTTCCTCCTTTGTCATCCACCCTTACTGGGAAAATAAGCAATTCAATAAAGGTTGTACATGTGTAGCTACAGAAAACATTTCCATAGTGGATATATTGTGAAAGACTGATTATATTTCCCCCATCCTATCCCACCTCCCACTTGTTCTGTTCTCTACTTTGACCCTGTCCCATTTCAAAAGGGTGTGATTCTAATTCCCTCTCCCCCAACCTGCCCTCTCCTCCATCATTCCCCCCTCATCCCCTCCCCCCCCACTCTCCTGTAGGGTGAGATACTCTTTTTCATATGTATGTCATTCCTTCCCTAAGACAAATTCAATAAGAGTAAGGTTGACCCATTGTTTTTGCTTCTGTGTTTTTCCCTCCTTTGTCACAGTTTTCCCTCAACTTTTCTATATGAGATAATTTACCCCATTCTGTCTCTCCCCATTTCCTCTCATTATATTCCACTCTCACCTCTCAATTTCACCTATTAAGAATCATCCCTTCCTATTCAATTGGTCCTGTGCCTTCTGTCTATGTATACCTGTACACATATGTACACACACATATGTATTCATATGCACATATACCGTCCTATATAGACATATATATATGTATATATTTATATGTGTGTGTATGTACACACACGCACATTTATATCCCTTTAACTATCCTCATACTGAGAAAAATTTCATAAAATACAATTATCATTTTCCATGTAGGAATGTAAATAGTTCAAATTTGATAAGTTCCTTATGGTTTCTTTTCCTTGTTTACCTTCTCATGCTTCTCTTGCTTCCTGTATCTGAATGACAAATTTTCTATTCAACTCTGTTTTTTTCATCAAAAATGCTTGAAAATGGGGAGGCTAGGTGGCTCAGTGAGTAAAGCGCCAGACCTGGAGTCAGAAGGACCCAAGTTTGGTTCCGGCCTCAGACACTTAACGCCCACAAAAAAAAAAAAAAACTAGCCATGTAATCTTGGGCAAGTTACTTAAACTCAATTGCCCTCCAAAAGGCAATAAAAAAAAATATTGCTTGAAAGTCTTCTATTTCTTTGAATGACCATATTTTCCCCTGAATCATGATACTCAGTTGGGTAGGTGATTCTTGGTTTTAATCCCAGCTCCTTTGACCTCCAAAATATCATATTCCAAGCCCTTTGATCCCTCAATGTAGAAGCTGACAGATCCTGTGTTATCCTGATTGTGTTTCCACAATATTCAAATTGTTTCTTCCTGGTTGCTTGTAATATTGTCTCCTTGATCTGGGAATTCTGGTATCTGGCTATAATATTCCTAGGAATTTTCTTTTGGGGATCTTTTTCAGGAGGTGATTGGTAGATTCTTTCAACATCTATTTTTCCCTTTGGTTCTAAAATATCAAGGCAATTTTCCTTGAGAATTTCTTGGAGTATGACTTCTAGGTTATTTTGTGATCGTGGCTTTTAGGTAGTCCAATAATTTTTAAATTATCTCTCCTGGATCTGTTTTCCACGTCAGTGGTTTTTCCAATGACATATTTCACATTGCCTTCTATTTTTTTTTTCATTTCATTGGATCTGTTTAATAGTATCTTGTTTTCACATAAAGTCACTAGCTTCCATTTGCTCCAATCTAATTCTGAAGGAATGATTTTCTTCAGTGGGCTTTTGATATTCTTTTTCCATCTGGCAAATTTGGATTTTTAAGGCATTCTCCTCATTGCCTTTTTGAACCTCTTTTGCCATTTGAGTTAGTCTATTTTTTGAGGTGTTATTTTTTTCAGTCAGTTTGTTGACTTGCTTTTCATTATTTTCTTGTATCATACTCATTCCTCTTCCCAATTTTTCCTCCATTTTTTTATTTGGTTTTCAAAGTCCTTCTTAAATTCCTCTATGGCCTGTAACCAGTTAATATTTTTCTTTGAAGTTTTTGGTACAGGAGTTCTGACTGCGTTGTCTTCTTCCTGTTCCATGCTTTGATCCTTTTTGTCCCCAAAATAAGAATCTAAAGTTGAATTGTGGTGCTTTCTTTGCCTCCTTTGCTTGCTCATTTTGCCACTCAATTCCTTGACTTTTGAGCTTTTTGCATCAGTAGAATTCTGCTTCCAAAAAGGGGAGCTTTGTCCCAAATTACTGGAGTTTTCTCAGCTGCCAGAGCTATAAGTTGGGTGCCCTCTCTGAAATCTCCACTGGCTCTGGCACTGGTCACGCACCCCAGGGCCTCCATCCTAGACAGCAATCCAGATCCAAGTAGGTTAAAGCAAGAGTGATTACCCTCATTCTGGGTGCTTGTTCCCCCTACAATCTGCAGGCCAGGAGCTCTGAACCAGGCATGCAGCAGTTGCCGCTGCACCTCAGCCACTTCTCTCTCTGGGGCAGAGGGAGACTACCCTCCCAGACCCCCTGCACCCCAAGTTCATACTAACCTCTCACTCTGTCTTTGGCATTTATGGGTTGATAATTCTGGAAACCACCACAGATGCTCCCCCAATTCCCTCCAGCTGTGGCTGGTCAGGTTGCCCTGAGACTAAATCCATGGGCTCACATCGGGCTGGGCTGTGCTCCCAGCACCCTGTGATGAACCCTTCCTGTTTACCTGCTGGGCTTCCTTTAGTGGGAAATTTGTTTCTCTCTGTCACTTTGTGTGTTCTGTAGCCCTAAAGTTTGTTTAGATTCATTTTTATAGGTATTTGAAGTTGTTATGGGGGCAGCACATGGATTTTTCCTGCTTCTATGCTGCCATCTTGGCTTTGCCTCCCTGACTGAGAAGATTGTAACTTATTTATGACTGAATGGTAGATGATGTGTGTATTTTATACTACCCCTTAAGATAGTGCTGAGTAGTGACTGATTTTATAACAGTGTGCACCATGAGTGGAGAATTTTGACTATTGTATTTTGTGACCCTTAAGGAGGCAAGCCCCCTTAGGAATGATTGAATGATTGAGTTATTAACTGATTGATTGACGAAATGATTATACTTTGTTCAAAATTGTGTGACCGCTGTGGTGAAAACTATGTGTCCATTTTCTGTGATAAGTTGTTGTGAATGCTGTATTTTGATTATCCATGATAAGTTTTAACACTGTGAATGCTGTACCTTGATTTGCTATGAATGTTTTGCTCCATTTTTTTAATTGAATAAATAGAGTGTTCACTATACTATGCAACTCAGAACCTTAAAAGATGTTCACAGTAGCATTCTTCTGGAAAGCTGCTCATGCTTGACTTTACAATAGGAAAAAAGGGAACTGTCCAACAAAAATTTCAGTCTTTTATATTTTCCAAAATGTACAAAAGCAAAACTATAACTTAATAAAGTATAAGAAAAATATTCTATTCAAACACAATTTCACTTTTATATGAGCACCAATGACTTTGATTGCACTAAAGATTTGTATATATGACAAAGTGTTATCTAGAACAATACAGTTATATACAAGATCCCAGTTCATGGATTTGCTAATTATTCTTATTTCTTTCATATTAACAAATACTCTGTCTTTAACTTTGATATTTAAATATCTTTACCAGCTGAAAGAAGATAATAAGAAATTTGCAGGACTCATATCAATTATCAATTGTTATCAACAATAATAAAAATCTTCCCATATGACCATCAAATTCCCATATGACCACTAGAGATGTAATTTTAAAAAATAATCTAGAAGTGTACATTATGCCAACTGTGATGATGTTTTTTCAAAATAATTTCTTTGAAATTAATTTTTCAAGGCTAATGTGTAGGTACTAAATGGAGTTTCCTAGAGAACAAGAAAATTTCCTTTACAATCATCTGTTTTCACCATCCTGGTTGTACTGCTGTGTATATTTATCAATGTCCTTTCTAGAATATAGTTCCCAGAATTGAAAACTATACCTAAGATATCTTTTCAACAGGGTAGATTAAAACAAGATTAGTACCTCCTTATGTCCTCTATGTTAATATAATTCCTTCTTTAATATAACCAAAATGGCATTAGCAAATTTTGGGTTTTTATTAAACTGTTGATGCTCATACATTTTGCAGTCCTGTAAAAGCAAGTTCTGTTGCTAATCAAATGTTATCTAGTCTTTTCTTCCTAATTTTTAAATTTGTGAAATTGATTTTTGAATGCTAATGTAAGATTTTGCAATATCATTAAATCCAGCCTTTGTCTTTTTCCTTTTCCCTTTCCAAATTTCCTATCACTGTCTAGGACACTAGACTCAATCCACATTCACAAGGTTAGTTCTAGCCTTAGCTTCTCACTATCACTCTTCAAACATATCCGATCAATTGCCAGAAGGTGTTGTTACTATCTTCAAAACATCTCACACATATGAACCTTTCTCTCAACTTATATATCCACAGTCCTTAATTATGTATTTGTTACCTTTCACCCATATGATATTATCAGAATCTCCCTGCCTCAAATCTCTCCTCATTTCAATATGTAGTCCATTCAGCTGCCAACATGATTTTTCTGAAGCATAGGTTAAACCATCCTTCAGTAATCAGCTCAAAGAACACCTTATAAAGAATATCTTACCTGGTCCCCACCACTCCTTCCATTAGTAATATTTTCCCTTCCATTTTCCTTTTTTTTTCTTCCATCTATTCTATATATATTTTGCATATGCCCAGTTTCTAAAATGTATACTGCTTGAAGACAGGGACTATTTTTGCCTTTAATTGTATTCTCAAAGTTCAACATGCACAGTTCCTGAAACATAGTAAGCACTTAATAAATGGTTGTTGATTTACTGATTAATTATTACTATTAGATTTCACCTTGTGAGACACAGATTAATATTCTAGCTTGTCAAAATCTTTTTGGATTCTCATGTCATCTAATGAATCAGTTTTCTCTCCAGATTTGCATCTCCTAAAAAATTGATGAGCTATTTAGTTTCATATACCAATTTGAGAAAAAAATATTAAACAGTTCCATGGGTCATTTTACTAGAGAACAGTAATTGAGTCATGAACGACTATTCTTTGCATCTTGTCATTCAGTTATTTCTATATCTACCTAACTGTACTGTTATTTTATACATGATTTATTCGCAGCCATAAGGATTACATAAGAGACTTTGGTTAATGCTTTGATGAAATATTGGTTAAACTCAATCTAGGTCATTCCTTTGATCTACTGTGCTTGTAACCATGTAAAAAATTCAAATTCCAGTTAGACTGGGTATAACCTGTTCATAATAAAGTAATGTTGGCTCCTTGGCTCTTTTTAAAAAAATTACTACTACTTTTTCTAGGTGTTCATAATTCATCACCTTAATAATAATAAGTTTTCAATTATTTTCAAGAAATTGAGTTCATATCCATTGGACTATGGTTTGCAGATTGCATTCCATCTCTTTTTTCTTGAAAATTGGCACATTTGCCATTCTCCAACCTTGTGGCACTTCTACTATTTGTCATGATTTTCCAATTATCATATCCACTATGTCTTTCAGTTGCTTGGGGAATAGTTTATTTTCTCCTGATGATATGAAATCATCAGAAGAACTACGTAATATGTTACTGTATCCTTATTTATCTTGGGGTTTAACTCGTTACTTACCTTTTGTAGTTTCATTATATCCATTAGAGGCCAAAGAATATTATTCTTATCAAAATAAAAAGAAATCAAAGAAAAGTGAGGTATAGCCAGTCCATAAGAATGTATTAAATATCTACCATGTGCTATATATATAAAATGCTTATTATTACTTAAAAATATAGACTTGAGCATTAGAAAGTATTTTACATATTTTACCTCATTTGAGCTCTTGAACAATTGAAGAGGCCTATCTCCTCTTTGCTATGCAATAATTCTTATCATCAACCCCCAGGAATAATCCTATCATGACTTTCTTCTTCTTTTAATACAATATGATATTTAATAATGTGTAGCTATTTTTCTTCCAGCTTCACTTCATTCTGAACTTGAACACTTTTGAAATACTGATTCTTGCTTCTACCTTTCATATGTATTTTTAATGTAAATATTCACTGAATTCTTCCCTGTGCATACACATTAGTCTTATTGGAAATTTTTTCTCTCATTAAAATTGTGTCTTTTATATCATCAGAAATTCATTCATTAATTTTATCCCTCCTGGGCTGATTTTCTATCTAAACTTCATTTTATTCTTCTTAATATTTCTTTCAAACCTTTGAAATGTATTCCACTTAAATCTAGTATTCAAGAAAGAATTACTTAGCTTAAGACCTCACTACCTTCTACTTGAAATCTTTTGTAATCCTTTTAGTTGCTTAGATCTTGTAGAGTACCTTGAATTTAATATGAATAGATTTTGTGTATACCTGGATATATGTGTACATGTTGTCTCCTTTGAAAATGTATAAGCTCCTTGATGGACAAGACTCTTTGAATTTTGTTTTTTATCCCAAGTGTCTAGTGAAGTGGAGACATGGAGCACTTGGTACATAGTAATCACTTAAATGCTTTTTGATTGACTTAATGACCATATTTGATTTTTCTCTTCTTTGGGATGAATTGTAATGTGTAAACAACCATACAATCTAATCATTTCTACCTTAGGTGATAGTTCTTCCTTTTAGTGAGATGAAGATCCAGTATTATAGTTCTACTTGTCCTTTCTACTTTCTGAAGAATGAAATGATTGTGAAGCCCCACCAAAACTATTACCTCTTTTGCTTTTAGAAAAGTTTGTATTCTAGCAGAGTTTTGGATAGGGCAGTGTCTTCTCTATCACTTTGATATTATGCCTTGTTCAAGGTTGGTAATCCATTTTCCAATCTCATCTAATTCATTCTGAAAACAATAATTTTATTCCTCTCCCTAATTTTTAGCTTCACGGTCAACAACATGCTCCCTCACTTTAGTTCCTGGATTTTGTCACGTATTTATATCTTCTTATATGATGCTACTGTCCTTACTTCTCCACCTCTTTTCATCTATCTTATTCTTGCTGTGTTGTTGGTAAGATGTCAGATTTGCTATCAGAAAGTCCTGGATTTGTATCCTATTCCCAATATTTATGTGCCATTGGGAAAGTCAATTAATGTCCATTAGCTTTAGTTTGCTTATATGTAAAATGTATATCAAAAACATGGTGGCATAATGTATAGAAATTGGGACTTGCAGCCAGGAAGAGTTCAAGT
Organism: Petaurus breviceps papuanus; assembly: GCF_028583685.1. Taxonomy (NCBI): domain Eukaryota; kingdom Metazoa; phylum Chordata; class Mammalia; order Diprotodontia; family Petauridae; genus Petaurus; species Petaurus breviceps. The sequence goes on along the minus strand of NW_027185779.1, from coordinate 12,104,338 downwards.
ATGAAGATACGGAGTGTCAGTCATATACTAGCTACATAACCAATATAAAGTCATAACTTCTAAGTGCCTAAGGAAAACTCAAAGTTACACATGAGTTTTGGAAAGGAGTTATAGATCTGTATCAGTTGAGAGACTTTCCATACTGTGAATTCTCCATATTGAAGGAGTTCCAGACATGTAAAAAAAAATAACAAATGAGATAATAATACTTACAAATCCTACATCCTTGGACTGTTGTGAAGATCAAAAGTGATAGTACAATTTGCAAACTTTACAGCAAGAAATGTCAGTTATTATTAGTATTTTATACTCCCTCTACTTATCTATACTTGAAAAAATCATCTATAATTAATACCTTGGAGAGGATTCTGAGAAGATGGCAAAATAGGTCAGAAAATTCCAAGCTCTCTAGATTTCCCCCACAAACAAGATAAAATATTACTTCAGGGTGAACATAGAACTGTAAAAATAAATAAGAGTGGGAGCAGAACAGTGGTTCTCTTGAGACAGTCACAGAAGATCTGAAGAAATATCCAAGTACCTGTGAAAAGTAAACACCTCCAGGCTTGTTCCTTTGAAACAGCAAGCTGTGAGTCCTGGAGTCAGTTAGTTTGGTAGGTAGCTTTGGCCCTAGCTACAGGATCTTTCAACTGCTGGGAGACAGATGTCTGAGCTAAGGAAACTTGAAGGAACCTCTGCTCATAAGGAACACCAGATCCAGCTGTGCTGCTGAGATATGGCCCTGGGTGAGAAGGAAGTATTAAACACCTGGTGAGTGCAGAAGCAGTGAGTCAGGGATGCAGCTACCTATAGGCACTCACAGGAGTGGGTAGTTCTTGGTTTTAGATGCAGGTTAGATGGGAGAAATGCAAAAGCTGAGGCCATAGGCACCATCCCTTATGCCCCAGGAATATAGATAATTGCAAAAAAATATAATAAACTGCTAAAATAAAGAAAAGCAGGTAAAGGAGAAAGTATCAAACCATAGCAAGTTACTGTGGGAATAGAAAAGACCCAGGTTCATCTTCAGAGGAGGATATTGAAGCAAATAGCCTCTTGTACTCCAAAGAGTAATGTCTAATGGACACCTGTCCAAAAAGAATTCATAGAAGAACTATAAAAAGACTTCAACAACAATATAAGGGATATTAAGGAACAATTAAAAAAATAAGAACAACCCAAGAAAAACCAAGATTATGAAAAGAAAGTCAACCAATTAGAAAAGGAGATCCAGAATCCTAAGGAAGAAAATGACTCCTTGAAAATTAGAATTGGGCAAGGGGAATCCAGTGAAGTTATAAGAGACCAAAAAATAATCAAATAAAATATAAAATATGAAAAAGTAGAAGACAATGTGAAACAACTCATAAAAAAAGCAATTGATATGAAAAACAGATCAAGAAGAGAAAATATAAGAATAATCTGACTACCTGAATACTATGATAAAAAAAAAAGAATCTTGACACAACAATACAAAAATTCATTAAAGAAAATTGTCCTGAAGTGTTAGAACAAGAGGGGAAACTAAAAGTAGAAAAAAATCCACCAATCACCAACTGGGATTCTATGAGGAAAACTTAAAGGAGTATCAGACTCAAATTCTGAAACTCTTGGCTCAATGTCAAAATAGAATGACCTAGCACAGACTTATTCTGTGTCTAATGCAAGCGAATTTTTAATACATTTTACTCTGCATGTTGGTATTTTGTGGTCTTCAGAGACACTCCAAACCTCTTATTGAGTAATCTCAATATGGCAGTGCCCCAATTTGAATCACAGAAGACACTGCAATGGTAACACTAAAAGACTGTAGGTCTTGGAACACTATATATTGAAGAGTAAAAAAATTGGGGTTGCAGTTGAAAATATACCCAGCAAAGTTAAGCATAATCCTGAATAAAAAAAAAACGAACATTTATTGAATTGTCAGACTTTCAGGATTATGTTTAAAAAAAACCTTGAACTTCATAGAATATTTGACATATAAGTCCCAAGAGAAATATAAGCTACATATGAAAGACTAATTACAAAGGACTCAATAAGGACAAATTGTTTACCTTTTATAATATGTCTAAGACTGTGTAGATATGTATATGTGTATCCATGCTTAACTATGGCCTTCTTGAGGGAGGTAAGGGAAGGAAGAACAAAATAAAAAGAATGCACAGCAGAGAACAAAAGAAAACTTACTAGGAAGAAAAAAGATGGACAACTCTGAACACAATATGTAGTATTTATTATATAAACTTTCTTGAAATGGACATTTATTGCTTTATACTTTGAAACCTCCCATGTTCTGCTATGCACATGGCAAAGCTTTTTTTTCTTATTTTTTATTTGTTTATAATATTTGTCTTTTTCTCTTTTAGTATTTAAATTTAAAATTAATTAATAATAAAAAGATTCAATTAATGTCTTGACTTTCCTTCCTCTTGTTGTATGATTACTTTTTCCTCACTCTCTTCCTTTTTTTGGTCTTTATTAATTTGTTTATTTACTTTTAGTTTACAAGATTCAGTTCCACAATCCCTAGAGTTTCAAATTTTCTCCCCTTTCTTCTCTTCCCCCCCCCCACCCCATGGGGGCATGCAATCAAGTATAGGATCTACAAATACTTTCACATTAGTCAGGTTGTAAAGAAGAATTGTAACCACTGGAATGAACAATGGGAAATAGGAAACAAAACCAAACAAAAAAAGAAGAAAGAGAACAGGTAGTTTGCTTCAGTCTGCATTCAAACTGTTATTTCTAGTTCTTTCTGTGAATGTAGACATCTCCTTCCATCATGAGTCTTTTGGAGTTGTCTTATAACCTTGCATTGCTGAGAAGAGTACAGTCTATCAAAGTTGGTCATGACATATACTCTGTGTCTGTAATTGTGTACAAATTCGCCTGGTTCTGTTCTTCTCACTCAGCATCAGTTCGTATAAGCCTCTCCAGGTAAATACGAAGTCCATCTGCTCCTCATTTCTTATACCACAATAGCATTCCATAACATTCATATACCACAACTTGTTTAGCCATTCCTCAATTGATGGGCATCCCTTAAATTTCCAATTCTTTGCTACCACAAAAAGAGCTGCTATAAATATTTTTATACATATGGGTCTTCTTCCCATTTCTATGATCTCTTTGGGATACAACCCTAGAAGTGGTATTACTGAGTCAAAGAGTATGCAATTATTTATAGGCCTTTGGGCATAGTTCCCGATTGCTCTCCAGAATGGTTGAATCAGTTCAGAACTCCACTAACAATGCATTAGTCTTCCAATTTTTCCACATCCTCTCCAGCTTTTGTCATTTTCCTGTTTTGTCATCTTAGCCAATCTGGCTGGTGAGATGTGGTAACTCAGAGTTGTTTTGATTTGCATTTCTCTAATCAAAAGTGATTTAGAGGGTTTTTTTTATGCTTATAGATATCTTTAATTTTTACCTCTGAAAATTGCTTCTTCATATTGTTTGATCATTTATCAATTAGCGAATTATTTTTATTCTTATAGATTTGACTCAATTCTCTGTATATTTTAGAAATGAGGCCTTTATCAGAGACATTGGTTGTTAAAATTCCTTCCCAATTTCCCACTTCCCACTTAATCTTTGTTACCTTGGCTTTGTTTGTACAGAAATTTTTCAATTTAATGTAATCAAGATTAACCATTTTTCATTTTATAATGTTCTCTAACTCTTGTTTGGTCAGAAAGTCTTCCCTTCTCCATAAATCTGACGGGAAAACTATTCCTTGCTTTCCAAAATTCCTTACAGTATTAACCTTTATACTTAGATCATATATCCATTTAGATTTTATTTTGGTATATGGTATAATACATTGGTCTATGCCCAGTTTCTGAAATACTATATTCCAGTTTTCCCAGCAGTTTTTGTGAATTTTGTTAAATTTTGTCAAAAACTGGGATCTTTGGGTATATCAAACAGAAGATTATTATAGTCATTGACTGCTGAGTCTTGTGTACCCAATATATTCCATTGATCCACTACTTTATTCCTCAGCCAGTACCAATTAGTTTTGATGACTGCTGTTTTATAAAACAGATCAAAATCTGGTATGGCTAGGCCACCTTCCCTAGCATTTCTTTTCATTAATTCCCTTGGTATTCTGGACCTTTTGTTCTTCCAAATGAATTTTGTTACTATTTTTTCTAGCTCTATGAAGTAATTTTTTTGGTAGATTGATTGGTATGGCATTAAATATGTAATTTAAATTAGGTAAAATTGTAATTTTTATTATATTAGTTCAACCCAGCCATGAGTAAATGGTGTTTTTCCAATTAGTTAGATCTGACTTTATTTGTGTGTAAAGTGTTTTGTAGTTGGTTTATATATAGGTCCTGGGTTTGTTTTGGCAGGTAGATTCCTAAATATTTCATAATGTTTATAGTAACTTTAAATAGGATTTCTCTTTCTATCCCTTGCTTTGGATTTTGTTAGAAATATATAGGAATGATGAGGATTTATGTGGGTTTATATTATATCCTGCAACTTTGCCAAATTTATTGTCTCAAGTAGTTTTTTTACTTGATCCTCTAGGTATATCATCATATCATCTGGAAAGAGTGATAGCTTAGTCTCTTCTCTACCTAATTTGATTCCTTCAGTTTCTTTTTCTTCTCTAATTGCTACTGCCAACATTTCTAGTACCAGATTGAATGAGAAGGGTGATAGTGGACATCCTTGTCTCATCCCTTATCTTATTGGAAATGCTTCTAGTTTATCCCCATTACATATAACACTTGCTGGTGGCTTTAAATGAAGCTACCTATCATTGTAAGGAAAACTCCATTTATTCCTATACTTTTCAGTGTTTTTAATAAGAATGTATGTTGCATTTAGTCATAAAACTTTTCTGCATCTATTAAGATAATCACATGGTTTCTGCTAGTTTCATTGTTGAGATTATCAATTATACTGATGTTTTTCTTAATATTAAACCATCCTTGCATTCCTGGAATAAATCCTGCCTGATCAAATTGTACTATTCTTGTGATAAGTTGCTGTGGTCTTTTAGCTAATATTTTATTTAAAATTTCTGCATCTATATTTATGAGGAAAATTGGTCTATAATTTTTTTTCTCTGTTTTGCGTCTTCCTCATTTGGGTATCAGTACCATATTTGTTTCATAAAAAAGAATTTGGTAGGACTCCTTCTTCACCAGTTTTGCCAAGTGATTTGTACAGAATTGGAATCAATTGTTCTTTAAATGTTTGACAGAATTCTCTAGTAAATCCATCTGGCCCTGGAGATTTTTTCCTAGGGAGTTCATTGATAGCTTTTTCAATTTCTTTTTCTTAGATGGTGTTATTTAACTAATTTACTTCCTCTTCAGTTAATCTGGGCAATTTTTATTTTTGTAAATATCCATTTCACTGATTGTCAAATTTATGTGCATACAATTGGTAAAATAATTACTAATTATTGTTTTAATTTTCATTGAGGGTAGATTCACCTTTTTCATTTTTGATACTCATAATTTGGTTTTCTTTTCTCTTTTTTATTGTAACTAAAGGTTTATCAATTTTATTTTTTTTCATAAAACCAACTCAGTTTTATTTATTAATTCAATAGTTTTCTTAATTTCAATTTTATTAATCTCTCCTTTGATTTTCATTATTTCTAATGTAGTTTGTAATTGGGGATTTTCAATTTGTTCTTTTTCCAGCTTCTTCAATTGCATGCCCAATTCATTGACCTCCATTTTCTCTAATTTATTCATGTATGTACTCAAGGATATAAAACTTCCTCTAAGGGGTGGCCAAGTGGCTCAGCGAGTAAGAGCACTGGTTCCAGTGTTGGGACGACCTGGAGATCGAATCCTGGGCTCAGACACTCAGCACCACACCCAGAAATAACTGGCCGTGTAACCTTGAGCAAGTTACTTAACCCCAATTGCTTAAAAAAAATAAAAGTTTAAAAAAAAAACTTCCTCTAAGAACTGCCTTTGCTGCATCCCACAAGTTTTGGTATGTTGTCTCATTATTGTCATTGTCTTGAATGAAGTTACTGATTGTTTCTATAATTTCTTGTTTGACCCACTCATTCTTCAGGAATAAATTATTTAATTTCCAATAATTTTTTAGTCTATCTATGGTCCTTTATTGCATATGATTTTTATTGCATCATGATGTGAGAAGGATCCATTTAATATTTCTGCCTTTCTGCACTGAATTGTGAGGTTTCATGCCCTAGTACATGGTCAGTTTTGGTGTATGTGTCATGTACTGCTGAGAAGGAATATTCCTTTTTTTTATCCCATTCAGTTTTCTCCAGGGATCTATCATGTATAGCCTCTATCAAATTCTATTCTCCTTCTTAACTTCTTTCTTGTTTATTTTGAGGTTATATTCATCAAGTTCAGAGAGGAGGAGATTGAAGTCCTCCATTAGTATAGTTTTGCTATCTGTTTCTTCCTCTAATTTCCTTGATTTCAACTCTAGGAATTTGAATGCCATACTGCTTGGTGCATATATGTTAAGTAATGATATTGCTTCATTCTCGATGGCCCTTTTATCAGGATATAGTTTTCTTCCTTATCTCTTATAATTAGATCTATTTTTGCTTTTGCTTTTTCTGAAATAAGGATTGCTTCCCCTGCTTTTTTTACTTTAGCTGAAGCATAATATATTCTACTCCCGTCTATTGCCTTTACCCTGTGTACATCCCCTTGTTTCAAATGTTTCTCTTACACAGCATATTGTAGGATTGTGGTTTTTAATGCATTCTGCTATCTGCCTCTGTTTTATGGGAGAATTCATCCCATTCACATTCACAGTTATGATTACTATCTGTGTCTTTCCCTCCATCCCATTCCCTCCCTTGTTTATGTTTTATTTTTTCCTTCTCCCTTCCCCTCCTTAACAGTTCTCCTTTTGACCACTGCCTTCCTCAGTATTCCCTCTCTGTCCCCTCCCCCTTTACCTACCCTTTCCCCTTATTACTCTTTTCCTCCCTTCTAATCACCCCTCTTCCCCAAGGCCCTTCCCCCTCCTACTGCCTGTAGGGCGGAATGGATTTTTATACTTAATATAGTATGTTATTCCCTCTGTGAACTCAAATCGATGAAGTAAATTTCGTATAGTGCTCCTCACCCTCCCCCCTTTCCCTCTATTATAATGAGTTTTGTATCTTTTCTCATTAGAATCCCACAATTAACTGATTATGCTGACTCCTCTTTGAACCAGAATCAATGAGAATTAAGTTCATATGATGTTCAACTCCCTCCCTCCTCCCCTCTATTATAGTATGTTTTTATGCCTCTTTGTGTGGCATAGTTTACTTTTTTTCTGGCTCATCCTTTCCTTTTCTTCTATTACAATCCCTTTCTACCCCTTAATAATGTTTTTTTTAATCATCACTTAGTTTCTTTATACCCACATCCTCTCTATGTATATCCCTTTTAAATGTGATAATCATATAAATTTCAATATTGAAAGGTATCTGCTTCTCATATAGGAATGTAAGCAGTTTGCTCTTATTGAATCCCAAGTTATGTGTGTGTGTGTGTGCATGAGTGCATGAATGTGAATGTGGGTTTTCCTTGTTTACCTTTTTATGTCTTTCTTGAGTTTCATAATTGGAGATAGAATTTTCCATTGAGCTCTGGATTTTTCATCAGGAAAGTATGGAAGTCCCTTATTTCATTAAATGACCATCTCTTCGACTGAAAGATTATGCTCAGTTTTTCTGGGTACTTGATCCTTGGTTGCAGTCCTAAATCTTTTGCCTTACGAAATATCAAATTTCAATCCTTCTGATGTAGAGGCTGCTAGGTCCCGTGTAATCCTGACTGTAGTTCCACTATATTTGAATTATTTCTTTTTGGCTGCTTGCAATATTTTCTCCTTCTCCTTTTAATTCTGGAATCTGGCTATTATATTTCTTGGCATTTTTAGCTTGAGACCTCTTTCAGTAGGAGTCCAGTGAATTCTATTGATAACTATTTTACCCTCTGATTCTAGGAACCTAGGACAGTTTTCTCTGGAAATCTCTTGGAGGATGTTGTTCAGTCTGCTTTTTTTCATCATGGCTTTTCAGTTGACCAATAATTATTAAGTTATCTCACCTGGATCTGTTCTCCAGGTCACTTGTTTTTCCATTGAGATATTTTACACTTCTAATTTTTCAATCTTTATGTTTTGTTTGACTGACTCTTGATGTATCATAGAGTACTTACCTTCAATTTGACTGATTCTAATTTTTATTGAATTATTTTCCTTGGTTAGTTTTTGAAGCTCCTTTTCCATATGTTCAGTTTTTATTTTTAGTGAGGTATTTTTTCCAGTTAGATTTTGAACCTCCCATCCCAGTTCACCAATTTTACTTTTTAAGGATTTGTTTTCTTCAGTGAGTTTTTTTTTCCCAATTGGTCACTGAAGATTTATATTTATCTTCTACCTCTCTAATTTGGCTTTTAAAATCTTTCTTGAGCTCCTCTAAGAATGCTTTTTGAGTTTGAGAACAGTTCATATTTCCTGCTGTGGTGTCAGGTGTGAGTATAGAGTCTGTTGTCCTCTGAATTTGGTTGTTCTTGCTCACTATAATAGGATCATATCATTCTTGATTTCACAGATTCCTTCTTGCTCATTGTGATTGCCTATGTCCTGAATTTTTAGAGTGGATATCTGCCTCTGGGATACAGACATACCATGCTTCTCAGGCTGGGAGGTAGGGGTTTGGTTGTTAACTTTGTGTGCTGTAGCCTCTGGGTGTCTAGGCTGAGACCAAGGCCAGGACTCTCAGTGTTTCCCCTGAGTGACCCTGAGGCTCACAAAGTAGCCTGTTGGGAGGGGTGGTCTGGCCACTTTGGGTTTCCACCTCTGAGTTTCTGGGATACAGCTTAGGCAGGCTCAGCAGCTGGTGGCCTGCAGCACTGATGTCTGCAGATTCCCCTGCTGGTCTTAAGGCACACCTAGGTTTGTGTTGTTAGAGCTTTCTGGCTCCACTCACACCCCCTCCCACTTCCCCCCCCCCCACCCTCCCCCAGTTTTCATGAGATCCTTCTGGTCAGCTAAGGTGGGGGTTGTTGGGACACCTCCCACCCTTCTCTTCAGACATCTTACTGCTTCTGTTATGCTCTTTCTCAATGTCTTCCAAGCCTGAGGATGTTTCCACTAATTCAGGATTTTACTTTGGGTGACACATTTATCTCTAGGTTTTCTGGGTCAGGGGGGGTGGGAATCAGAGTAGCTAGGGATTACTCTGCCATCTTGGCTCCTGGAAAATCAGGCAGGTGGTTTTTAAGCATCCAGGCTGTGTGCAGATAGCCCCAGGAAAAGCTGCTGTAGCTGCTACAGGTCCTGAGCTTTCTGTTACCCAGCTCTGACTGATCCTCCATCCTGCAGTGAGATAGGTGCAAATCGCCCTTGGGGTGGGAGAATATGCTGGCCGGGGCTCCTTCTCACTCTGCTGTAGTCTGATCTCAGGTCTGCACTGGTGCAGCCCCCTCATGCTCCATGCTCCCCCTGCCCATACCTACTTCTGACTTCTCCTTTTCTGTTGCTTTTGCTGGGTATTCATCAATGTCATAGTCACTATCTGAGGCTGTCACCCAAGGTTCAGTCTTGGGTCCACTTACCTTTTCTCTCTATAATCTCTCATTAATTGATGCCATTAGCTACCATGAGTTCAATTATCATCTCTATGCAGAGGAGTCACACACCTATTTATTTAGTCCAAGGTTCTCTACTGAGTAACAGTTACACATCAACATTGCCTATTGAACGTTTTGAGCTTAATGTTTCTTATGCATCTCCAACTCAAATCGAGTCTAATATGGAACTTATATATTCCCCCAAAATCCTTCTCCCCCTTTCTGACTTTTTGTGTTCTTGTTGAGGCACCTTTGTCCTTGCTGTCACCTAGGTTTTCAATCGATTGTTATCCTCAACTCTTCTTTATCTTTCACCCTACCATATAATCATTGTATCTTCTTTTCATTTCTAATACATGTCATATCCTTTCCATTCACAAATATTGTCTCAGAGTGGGATTTCATCAACTTCTCTCTAGGATTATTGCTACCAGCCTCCCAATAAATCTTTTTGTCTCAAATTCCACCCCCCCCCCCACCAAAATCTACAGTAATTGTACATTTTGTTGTTCATTCGGTTGTGTTCAGTTCTTCATTACCTTATATGCTGTTTTCTTGGCAAAGGCAATGGAGTTGCTTGCCATTTGTTTTTCCAGTGGATTAAGGCAAACAGAGGTTAAGTGATGTACCCAGGGTCACATAACTAGTGAGAGTTTGACGCCAGATTTGCACTAAGATCTTCCTGACTGCAAACCCAGTCTATGGAGCCACAAAGCCACCTCGAATTATACATAGCAAACACTTAATAAATGCTTTTTCATTCATTCATTCATTCATTCATTCATTCATTCATTCACTCATTCATTTAACCCCTCCTTGCCCAAAAGCATCATTCCTATATTTTAAACAATGGGCCAGACATCTAGACAGGGCCTCTTCTTAGGCACTGTTGTCCTAACTATTTCTCTACTTTCAAAACTGTATTTTGAATTTCTTCATTTTCCCATACAAAACTCTATACTAATTTACTGTGTTTTCTAGATTTCTTCTGCTCTATCAGTTGACTCCATATAAATCACCAGAATTTGGTAGCAATCATCAGGCTGGATATATCTTTGGAGGTTCTCTGTCATTTTTTGGATAAAGAGCTTGGGAGTATAGCAAAACTCTATAGTTAATGTCAGGTCAACAAAGAGCTACCTCAGTACCTTTGAGAAGGGAAATCCCAGCTGTCACTCATCCCTTTTTCCTCTGACCTTTCCTATATTGTCTCAGTCCTGACATTGCTGATGGATCCATATAATTTTCATTTTGCTGCAATGAATTAATTCCTCCTCAAAGATTCTGGTTTCCCATTATATAGGTATAGCTTCTTATCATGTACAGAAACCCAAATAGAGAGAAATGTTTTTTTTTCTTTCTTCTCTCCTCCATACTTTGTTCCACTTGCCAAACTCCTAACAAAGCTTCATTCTGTGCTTTCTCTGCTTTCTTAGATTCCTCTTTGGGTTTTATTTTTTTTTAAATTTCTAGAAGTCCTATTTTATAAAATGAATTACATTTTCCTAAATAGCCTATAAAGTAGATAAGATCCCTCTTACTTCTTTTCTAGGAGTGAGATCAGTCATGTAATCAGTATTTACATCATGTGTATGGAAAATCTTTAAAAAGATCCTTCCACCACTGTACTTCTCATGTTAGCGCTTTCCTTTTCATTCATGGTATAAAGTATAGTCATCTATTGTATTCTATAAGACCTTAGACTTAATGCTATTTCAAAGACTAACTAGCTGTGACTCTGGGAAAGTCATGTATCTTCTCTCAGCCTCAGTGTCCTAAGCTTTATAATAGGGATAATAATACACCCTATTTGAAAGGGTTGTTAAAAGAAGCAGATGAAATTCTATATATACATATGTCTCTGTGTGTATGTAGAATGTTTTGTATGTAGAATATATATAGCAACCTTAAAATATGATATAAATGTTAGTTATATAATTAACATTTCTCTACCTCAGACTATCATCATACCAGTCTTTTCATTCTCCAATCCACCCTACCTAAAATTGTCAAATTGATGTTCCTAAAACACATCTGACCCTGTCACCCCCCACAAGAAGCTTTAATTGTTCTTTTTTACCTCTAGAATAATATGTAAACTTTTCTATTTGGTTTTTAAATCCTGTCTCAATATGGCTTTAGCTCACTTTTATGGACTCATTGCAAGAGATTCTTCTTTACTATTCTACTTTCTGTATGAATTCAGTTTATTTGTTTCCTCTATCTTCCACATTCCACTTCTAGTCTCCATGACTTTGTTCCAGCTTGAACTTATGCCTAGTATGTACTCCCTTCTCATCTCCAATTGCTAGAATCCCTTTTTTTACTTTTAAATACTTGTTTCAAACACTACCTCCTACAGGAAGCCTATCTTGATACCCCTGTTGCTACTATCTTCCTCCCAAAATTTTGTTGTATGTGTTTTATATTTATTTTTATATATATATATATATATATATATATATATATATATATATATATATGTATATATATATATATGTGCTAATTCTCTCCAATAGAATGTGAGCTTCTAGAGGACAAGGGCTGTTTCTTTTTTCTTTCTTTTCTTTTTTATGTTTCTAGCACCTAGCATGATCTCTGCCATTTGGCAGGCACTAAACAAATTATTATTATTATTTTTCCATGAATGAATGAAAATTTGGATTTGGGTAGATACACGATTCTTTTGTCAGTAGGTTGGCTACTTACTCTGAGAGACTGTATTAACGACCACACTATCATACAGGGTGAGCTATTAGCACAGGTTCTTTGATCTCCTTTTCTAAAGGAAAGACAGCTTCAAAGAGATCAACAATCTTTCTTTTATTAAACAACACAGACAAATAAGTAGAAAGAAATAAGTATCCAAGAAAGAATCCAATAGACAGGGCTCCAAATGTCTAAACAGAGTTATAGATACCTAATCACCAGACCAGGGAGTGCCAACATCTTGGTTGACAAATCCAGGGAACTCCTTAACAACAGCTACCCAGAGTCTCCTCTGGCCAAATCACAAAGAAACATTCTTTTCAGGAGTGGCTAGGTGGCACAACGAGTAAAGCACTGGCCCCATAGTCAGGAGGACCTGAGTTCGGCTCCTGCTTTACACACTTAACACCCACACAAAAAAACTAGCCGTGTAACCTTGGGCAAGTTACTTAACCCCAATTGCCCTCCAAAAGGCAAAAATCAAACAAACAAACAAAAAAAAAAACTAAACTATTTGGGGGTGGCCAAGTATCAGTGAGTAAGAGAACCTGGTCCCAGAGTCAGGATGACCTGGGATCGAATCCAGGCTCAGACACTTAGCACCCACCCAGACACACCTGGCCATGTAACCTTGAGCAAGTTACTTAACCCCCAATTGCTTAAAAAAAAAAGAAAAAAAAAACATTCTTCCCATGAGTGAGCCCCAAAGAAAAACACCAACCTCCCAGTATATATAGTTTTCAACTAACAGGCTTAGAGCCAGAAGGCATCACAACCCACCTGACTCAGGGCCTACTTGGCACAGTACCAAAATGTGTGAAAGCCTTCCTGCAAGTAAGTCTCCCCTGTAAAAGCAATCACAAGATGCTCTCCTGAGGACTGCTGCTATGAATAACTTTAAGATTCTGATCACATATTACAGTGAACTCTCTATTTATTCAGCAATAAACTAAAGAAAAACATTCACAACAACATAACATGACAAGTTATTACTAAGGTGGCCACATAGTCTTAAACAAATTCAGTAAGTCACAATCTCATCAATCAATATAAAGTACCCAAGTGAAGTCTCCTTTTATCCTCAAGTAGAAGCTGGCTCACTCTGAGAGGCTATACTAGAAACCACAGCAGAACACAGGGTGGGCTGTTAGCACAGGTTCTTTGATCTGCTTTTCTAAAGGAATCATCCTTAAGCTAATCATGCTTAAGGAGTAATCATTCTTAAGTCAATATTCCTTAAGGTGAAGTGAAACTACAAAGGCCATCCACCCATAGGTCACAGTAAGTCATAATCTCATTAGTCAGAACTAAGTACCCAAGTAAAGGTCCTTTCATCTTAATTCAAGGCTGACTTGGAAACTCTACTGCTCCTCTTCCACATTCCCAGCTCTTGCCTGGATCCACAAGTATACAGCTCTCCACTCTTGGCTCCTGTTTCATATCAAAGCTCATGGTGACTAGTCTACTCCAAGTCCTTTACAGTTTCTATTTCTGGGAAGACAAAGCTTAACAGAGGCACCACAACATTTGCACACATTAACCTTAGTAGACTCAAAATAACATTCAGACACATTGCCAGCACTATCATCTCAATTTACCTTCTGTCTGACAAAGTAACACAAACTAACATATAAAGCTTCTGTCTGAGAAATCATACACAAATCAGCAGTAAAATCCCAGCACTCTTCCAGGGCTTCAGGATCATCAGTAAAGTCCTCTTTCAGCACTTCTATCCAAAAACAACAGATAAGGCTTTTGTCTGATAAACCAACAAACAGAGTGCTACAGAGTGCCAAAATCACAAGCATTCTCCCTCTCTGTTTGGTGCTAACTCGAGCTTTTATCTGCTCTGCTCCTTCCTGTTCCACCTTTTGTGTTGCACTTTCCTTTTTTCTACTGTTTCAGCAAGTTTCCCCTTCTCCCCCCCCCTCCCCCAGCCTCACTGCACGGTCCATGTGATGACTTTAGGTGCAGGGAAGGTCTCCAAACTCCCTTAGGCCTATTAAAGGCAATACTGTTTCCAAGAAAGACTTGATATAATCACAGGCAGGGCTCATAGGCACTTGAATAGCTGAAACAAGGAGTTTAAGTACTACTTTGCTTGCCATCACAATAGCTGAAACAAGGGGAAAAGTACCAATTTGCTTGCCATTACACCCTCCCTAAGTAAGCCTCCTCCAAAGCAATGGACCCCTAAGCAAGCTTCCCTTTAGACAGGCTCCTCCCCCAAGGAAATATAAATCTCCCTGAATATATATCATTTTCATTTGATGGGCTCTGTGTGCTTTAGCCAGGTATGTGTCACAGCTGTGAACTGAGCCAAAGTTCAAAGCAGCAAGATAACCGTGATCTGTATACCTTTAGACCTTGAAACAGGGCACATGATCCAAGGGATAAAGGAATACATGTAGAGATATAGGCCTACTAATGGATGGGGAAGATCATAATATATTCCATTAACCCTACAGAAGCTTACTATATTGAAGTTGAAGTTACAAAAAATATGAACTTACAATAAACAAACAACTGTAACTTAGAACTGTCATACTTGAGATATTCAGCCTCTGTCTCTCTATTAGTTGGAACTATAAAAACATACCACTACTCCACATTCACTCTGTGAATTAAAAAAAAAAAGCTTCAATAAGCATCTTTTATTCTTTTTTAAATTTAACAATATGTTAATTAGCCATATTCTCTCAACCAACTCTACCTCCTCAAATTGAAAAGAAAAAGTAAAGCCCTTATTTAAAAAAACAGTATACACACACTTTCCTTTATTGCTCATGTCTGAAAATAAGTCTAATTATAAACTTTGAGTATATCACCTCTCTGTCAAAAGATGGATTGAATGCTTCAACATCAGTCCTCTGATCAAGGAATCAAGGTTAGATATTGATTGCATTAATAACAGTTGTTAAGTCTTTCATTTTTTTTTTACAATATTATTATTGTATATATTGGTTTTCTGCTTCTTTTCACTACATTCTGCATCAGTTCACGTGAATTCTCCTAAATTTCTCTGAAATCATCCCTTTTGTTGTTTCTTATGATATATTAAAATTCCATTACATTTTGGTTATATGCCATCATCATTAACTATTTCCTGATTATTTATTGTAATGCGTGATGGCTGTGTACCATGAAATTGTCATTTTGTATGCTAACACAATGAAAAACACCCCATTAGATTTATAATTCTTTTTTTTTTTTAAAGCAAACGGGGTTAAGTAACTTGCTCAAGGTTACACGATTACTTCTGGGTGTAGTGCTGAGTATCTGAGCCCAGATTTGATCCAGGTCATCCCAACACTGGGGCCGGTGCTCTTACTCGCTGAGCCACCTGGCCACCCCTAAAGCAATTGGGGTTAAGTAACTTGCTCAAGGTTACAGGCCAGGTGTTTCTGAGTGGGTGCTAAGTGTCTGAGCCTGGGATTCGATCTCCAGGTCTTCTCAACACTGGAGCCAGTGCTCTTACTTGCTGTGCTACCTCGCCACCCCAGATTTATACTTCTTATTACATGCAATCAAACTTTATTAATCAAGCCTCCCCAAACATTGTAACAAACAACCAACTTGCCTCCCTAGGGCTTCCCAGTAAACATATCTTGTACTTTTTTCAAAAATGAGGTTTCAGCCTTGTGCTGTTGAAACCTGTATGTCTCCATTAAAGGTGGTTGACTGGAAAGTTGAGTTTGTAACAATCAAACAGCACTGCTCTCAAGTGAATTTACTCAAATATTAGGCACAGGAAACACAGGACCCCCACCTGAGGGTCCCATATGTTTATCAGTTGTTTATAAATACTCATGTTGTTTACCAATCTATACCATAGATATACTTAAGTATGAAAAAATAAGCTCTGCAAAACAAACATCAAATCACTTCATCACACAATGGTAGCCTAATAAAAATGGAGTTAGTTATATCAAGGCAACAAATTTATTCTCATTATAGTGATAATCCTCTTTGTTTCCAATTCTTTGCTATAATAACAAAAGGAGCTGTTATAAATATTTATGTGGTTCTTTTCTCTCTTTTTTGAATGTTTTCAAGGCTATAGCCACACTAGTGGTTTTCCTTACTGTTCTCTCTTTATCTCTTCAACTACCACTCTATTTTTTTGACTTCCTTTCTCTGCTCAACTGTGGAGAGATTATTTGCTCCGTTTCCTACATCTTCCTTTTCTCCTTTTTGAAATATCATGGTCAGTAGCTACTGAGTTATCTTAGTCATTTCCACATATTTCATTAAATAGACTTGGCCAGAGGTTTACTTAGTCAATCTTCTAATCCCCTATAAATCCAAGCTAGAAATCCATCATTCCAAATTCCATATTCCCAGTTCAGAAGCGTGATTATCTTTTCTATTCCTTGTTTTACAATTTTCTTTCCATTTATTTTTTGCAACAAAACAATAACAACAACTACAAAAACACAAAAATCTTCGTCATTAATTCATGGTAAAATTGTCTTCTAGAGGTCCACAAGAAAATATTTTAATAGGGTGAAATTTAGTAATGCTTGAATGTTTTTCTTTATCTCTGTTACTACAAGGAAAACAGTCCTTGGAGACAATTGTGACCTATATCCTTTGTTATGTCTGAGGTAAAGGCTTAAGGAAATATTGCATAGGGATTTTTAAAAAAGTGAAATAAAAGTAAAAATAAAACAAGATACCATAAATAATGGAATAAATTCTTACCATGGAAGAGGTTGCAAATTGGACAATTGATTAAGTTAATAAAGAAATGAAAAATAACCAAAACCCCTTTATTTCATAGTAATAGCTTTCATTGTTATGTGGCTTTGAGATTTACAAAATATTTAACATGTATTATCTCACTTGATTATTACAAGATCTTTGTGAGGTGAATGTTATTAGCATAACCATTTTTATATTTGAAAAAAGTCAGTTTGAAAAAGATTAAATGAATTGCCCAATGCTACACAACTAATAATTGTCTTAGAGAGTATTTGAACTCAGGTCTTCCTGACTCCAAGTTCAACACTCTATCCAGTGAGATATGTGATGAATATATTCTGACAAAAGTGCAGTCATATACACACATGAAAAATTAAAGAATCTTAAATGTTCAATGCAAATGATAGAATCATAAGGCCTCAAAACTGGGGAAAGTATCTCAGAGATAACTAGTCTGATGTACGCGTGATGAGTCCTCTATGCCTTCTGTCAAGGGGTCATCTTGATTTTCCTTGAAAATCTCCAATTAGAGAGGACCCACCTTTCCTAAAACAGTCCACTTCACTATTGTATAGGTCAAATGCTAAGAAAGTTCTTCTTTACAATGTGTCTAGATCTGCCTGTCTGTAACTTCTACTGACTCCTTCTAGTTCTGTCTACAGGGGCAAGCAAAATATGACAGTCTTTCAAATATTTAAATATGTGTATACTTATGTAAATCAGTCTATAAACATTTATTAAGTGCCTAAACTGTGTCAGGCACTGTATTAAGCACTGGGGATACAAAGAAAGGCAAAAATAATTACTGCCCTCAGGGAGCTCACAGTCTAAAGGCGGAAAACAACATGCAAACAACTAAGTAAAAAAAAAAAAACCTCTATGCTGGTTAAAATGGAAATAATCAATAGAGAGAATGTGAGCTTAGGAATGGCTTTCTATATAAGACAGGATTTTAACTGAAAGTTGAAGGAAGCCAAGAGACAGAGATGAGAAAGAAAAGTGTTCCAGGATTTGGGGACAGCCAAAAAAATGCTCAGTTAGAATATGGAATATCTCCTGGGACGAACAGAAAGGAGGCCAGAGTCACTGATTGGACAAGTCTTTGTATGGGGTGTCATGTAAGGTGTAAGACTATAAAAATGGGGTTAGGGAGTGTATTTTAATGTGCAATCATAATTTTCTCCATTCTACATATGGGGAAAATACTCAGAGTTAGAATATGGAATATCTTCTGAGAAGAACAGAAAGGAGGCCAGTGTCACTGATTGGAAGAGTCTTGGTATGCGGTGCCATGTAAGGTGTAAGAAGACTATAAAAGTAGGTATAAGGAGTGCACTTCAATAGTGCAATCATAATTGTCTCCATTCCATATATGAGGATGGCAGACTTGCCCATTGTCACACTACTATTGTGTTACATTCCAGACTCAAATCCAGGTCTCCTTGAGTGTTGTTTTTGGAGTGGAATAATTCTTGAAATAATCAACGCACATTTTAGTCTTGTGTGTTGGATAAATACGTACCTCATATTTCAAGGATAAATCTGTGTGTGTCTAATTTGTTAGATACAATCTGCCCACTTGGGCTTTGCCAACAGTTATCCTTTATAAGACTAGTTTTGTTGGGAAGATATAGGGAGTATTATCAAACAGTTCTGATAGAGAATTCGCATATCCATGGCAGAATGTAAGAAATGTTCAGTGTCATACAGTTGATTTAGCTATTTATGAGAACTACAAAGATGTTCTTCCCTACATCATTCTTCATTTCACCAGCACTAGGCATATTATATTTTACACTGCTCTTTAATGTTTGCATGCAAACATTATAAATATATTACATATATTTCACGTTTGACTGAGGTCACCCTCCAAAATGGTGATGGCCCTGTCATGGTTTGTCTTCCTCCATGCTTACTTCACTTCCACTCTTTCTCCCTTTTAGTTCTGGGACCATAAATCACTATCAAATCAATTCTGTTATTGAATGGGGTATGTCAAACTATTTCCCTATGAATTTATTCACCATCCCTGAAACTTTCTGGATCAAAATGCCTTTCCGTTTTTGCCACTCCTCTTTGTATGTTTTGTTTTGCCTGCTTCTCCATTCAACTACTGGAAAATAGAGATACTGTGTGCAGGCACACACAAACACACACACACACACATCTAAAGCATTTAGCAGTCAATCAGCAAGCCTTTATTAAGGGATTACTATGTTTCAGATACTAAAAATAAAAAGAAATACAAAAAAAGTTCCCTGTTTTCAAGGAGTTCACAATCAAACCGAGTGGACATGAACAATTGTGTACTTAAAAAAAAAGATAAGCAATGGACACTTTGGAGGTCATTAACAGAGCAATGATAATAGCACTAAAAGTGATTGGAAAGGGCTTCTTGTAGAAAGTGGGATTTTATCCCAAGGACCAGATGGATTTACAAGTGAATTCTATGAAACATTTAAGGAACACTTAATCTTAATACTATATAAACTATTTGAAATTTTAAAAAATAGTTAAAAAAGGACTTCTACCAAGTTGCCTTTGTGACACAAATATAGTTTTGATAATTTAATAAAGAACAAAAACAAAAAGGAAAAAAGGAAAACCACAGAACAATTTCATTAACAAAATATCAATATCAATGTAAGTATTTTAAATAAAATTCTAGCAAGGAGATTATAATGCTATCTCATAAAGATCTAACACCATGACCAAGTGGAATTTATACCAAGAATGTAGAATTGACTTAATATTAAGAAAATTATCAGTATAATTGAACATGTCCATAAAAAAACATGAAAAAATTCATATAATTATATCAATAGATGCAGAAAGAACAACACAATAAGAGAGGTATTACTATTAAAAACCACTAAAAGACATAGGAATAAATGAAGTCTTTCTTAAAATGATTAGTAGCTATCAAAAACCAAGAACAGACATTATCTGTAATGGGGATAGATTTGAAGCCTTCCCAATAAGATTAATAGTTAAATAAGGATGTCCATAATAAATTTTATTCAATATTGTTTTATAATTTCTAGATAAAGCAATGACAAGGATAAAATAGGAATACAGATAGTCAATGAGAACACAAAACTATCATTGTCCAAAGATGATATGATGGTATACTTAGAAAACCTGTAGAATTAATTAAAAACTAATTGAAACCATCAACTTCATCAAAGTTGAAGGACATAAAATAAGCCAACATAAATGATCAGCACTTTTCCATATTACCAATAAGACCCAGCAACAAGAGATAGAAAGAGAAATTAATTTTAAAATAATTGCAGACAATATAAAATACTTTAGCTTATCTGCTAAGACAAATCCAGGGATTATATGAACACAATTGCAAAATACCTTTTCACACATATAAAGACATATCTAAACAACTGGAAAAATATTAAATTCTAATGGGAAGGCTAAACCAAATATAATAAAAATTATAATTCTAAGTTAATTTATTTAATGCCTTTCAATCAAACTATCAAAGAATTATCTTATAAAGTTTGAAAAAATAGCAACTTAATTACTCTTGAAGAACAAAATGTCAAGAATATCAAGAAAATTAATTTAAAAAAAATAATGGCCTCACAGTTCCAGATTTCAAACTAGATTGTAATCATCAAAACAATCTAGTATAGGCTAAGAAATAGAGTGGTGGATCAGTGGAATAGTTTATGTATACAATACATGCAAGTAAATAACCATAGTCATCTAGTCTTTGGTAAACCCCAAAATTCAAGTTTTTGGGGTAAGAACTCAACATTTGACAAAAATTTCTGGTAAACTAGAAAGCAATTTAATCTACTTCTCACAACTTATACCAAGATGAAGTCAAAATGGATAAATGACTTATACATAAAAGGTGATATCATAAGTAATTTAAGGGATCATGGAAAAATGTACCAGATCTATGGATAAGGGAAGAGGTTATAACCAAACAAGAGATAGTGAGAACCAAAGGATGAAAAATGGATAATGGTCAATAAAAAAGCTTTTTCACAAACAAAACTAATGCAGTCAAAATTAAAAGGGAAATGGGAAATAGAAATAGATTTATAGCAAATTTCTCCAATAAAATCTTTATTTCTCAAATATAGCGGGAACTAAGCCCAGTTTACGAAAATAAGAGCCGTTGGTGTAATTGTGAACTAGTCATTCTGGAGAATAATTTGGAACTATGCCAAAAAGACTATAAAACTGTGCATACCTTTTGACCCAGCAGTACCACTTAGCATGTCTTTCGTTTCAAAGGGACCAAAGGAAAAGGAACGATTTGTACAAAATATTCTGTATATTTTTTGTGGTTCTTTTTGTGGTGGCAGAGGTGGAAATTGAAAGGATGCTTGTCAATCTGAGAATGACTGAACAAGTTGTTATATATGAATGTGATGGAATATCATTGCGCTATCAGAAATTATAAACAGGGTGATTTCAGAAAAAAAAAAACTAGCAAGACTCATATAAACTGATGTAAAGTAAAGTGAACAGAACCAAGAAAGCATTGTCTACAGTAATATCAGCACTCTAAGGATGTTCCATTGTGAGAGACTTAGCTACTCTAATAGGGACAATGATTCAAGTCAATTTCAAAGGACACTTGATAGAAGATACTATCTACCTCCAAAGAGAGAACTGGTAAACTCTGAAGTATACTTTTTTTCACTTTATTTTTATTGTTTTATGTGCATGTTTGTTTTTACAACATGATTTATAAGGAAATATGTTTTGCCTGATGTCGCATGTATCATTGATACTTTTTTTTTCTTTCTCAAAGAAGGAGTAAGGGTGGGAAGGAGAGAGAGTATTTGAAATTAAATATTTTTAAAAAAACGACTTCAAATATTTTTGCATTTAATTTGGAAATATTTAACAAAATAAAAACAAAGAATAGTTTAAAAAAGAAAATGGAGTTTTATCTAGACTTTATATGTTATACGTGTATAGGAAAAATCTTTTCATTTATTCGCATTATCCCTGTGAGACAGGTATCATAACTAGCTGGTAGAATAAAGTTTGAAACAGTGTCAGGAAGTTCAAATCCATTTCAAACACTTAATAGCATTGTGGTATTTGTCAAATCACTTAACCTCCTATCCTCAATTTTCCTCATCTATAAAACGGAGATAGCAATATCATCTATCTCACAGTGCAGTTCTGGAATCAAATAAAATAATATAAGTAAAAGTGGTTTGCAATATTAATATGTTGTAAAAATGTAAGCTATAGTTATTTTATAGGTGAGAAAATGGAGGGCCAGAGAGATTAAGAAATTTGCCACGGTCATAAAAGTAGTAAGGGTCAGAGATTATATTCCAGTCTAGGTCTTCCTGACTCCACATCTAATATTCTTTCCCCATACAACACCACAATTGCTCACATAAAACAAATGCCACAATGTCCCTTGTTAACCTATCCCCTATTTGTAAATGCTTGAACTGAACACATATTGCAATGACTTCTCTACAAGACCATGATTAGTTGTGAGGCTTGAACTTTGATTCAGTGACTACAATTCCTACCTGCGCTTTGAATTGAGTTTCCTTTTTCTGTTTCTCTGATAATAGTTGACAATGCCTCTCCAGCTCATGGGGCTTTTCTGTGTCTGCAACACCTTCTGTTATCAATGAAACCTCTCATGAGCTTTCATATGTTCATATCGCAAATGAATTCTTTCTTTCACTTCTAACAACACCTCTGAGCTCTGATTCTGTTCCACATGCTCTATAATGAAGTAAAACATTCTAATTGGAAAAGCAGCACCAGATCCTCGGTTTCCCAACAGAGCAGGATGTCACCATCTGCTACACTGTCAGTGCAAGACACTGAGGTGCTATGCAACATTGGGACATATACTAGTTTTCATCCAGAAGCCTACATTTCAATACGATTTGTTTATCAAGCCCCCATAACTCATCACAATGCATGAAAAAATTATGCCCCAGCAAAAATGTAAATATTATGATGAGATGAATACCATTTTTGTTAAGAAGATTCAGATATATTAAACTTAGATGATATTCATCAAGATTATTAGATCCTTGAGAAGATCAAAGGCAATATATAGGTAGTTAACAGCATAAATATAATCTATCACGCAGCATTTTCAGGTCAAAGGGTGAGGGAATAAAAAGGCACTAAGGATGTGGGTGTATATAGTTTTTTATTTAAATAAATTTTTTTTTTTTGCAAATTCAAAGGAAGAAAGGAGTATGCGTCTTCTGCAGGACATTACTACCAAACAGTATTGTCTCAAGAATCTCAGGAAATTCTATTTTTTACAGGGTTATCATCAATTTTCATGAATTTCTGAGTTCACAATTCCTAGATTGTGTCATCTGAAACTTCCAATGAAATTCTTAGAAGATCAGGGAAGACAAATAGAACTTAATTCAAGGGGAGGGAATAAACTCTAAACATTTTTTAAAATTTTGAACAAATACTAAAATTTAAAGATATAATGAGAAAAGAAAAAGAAACATTATAAACTTAAATATGAAATAAAAAAAGAAAAACACATGTTGTGTACACAGAAGAACATAGAAGAGGATTCAGTATATATAGCAATAATTTATTTCAAGAAAACCTATATATTAAATACTGTGCATTATGTTGAAAGTTACCCCTCTTTTCTTTGTTTCCTTGTAAACTTTCTTTTGTTCTCTGCTATATATTTTTTACTTTGCTCTTTTTCCCCACTTCTTTGCCTTACCCACAACCCCAAGGCTACAATCAAGCATGGATTTATTTATTTATAGGTATTGATTTATACACATACATATACACCCATAATATATATGCACATACATATGCATACAGCTACACAATGCATATAATAGACACGTGCATATGCATGCACACACAGGCACACATGTACAATACACATATAAGTACAAGTACACATACATATGCATATGTATATGCATACATATACATATATGCATATGCATATACACATACACATACATATACACATACTTTTCTTAAGAGATTCTACTCCTAATCTTGTTTTAGTTTCTGCATATCTCTTTTTCTCAATTGCTCCTGATTCCTCTTTTTACTTCTACTTTGTCCCTCTATTACTTAACCTACCCCCACTCCAGCAATATCTCCCTTATCCTCCCCTTCCCCTAAATCTAAATACCCTTCTATATCCCTCTTTTAACCTATTACCTTACCCTTCCCTCTAAAGATCCCTCCTTTATCTTCTCCCCCTCCCTATCCCCTTTGAGTTTTATTTCTTTCAAAATTTGGAAGATTTTTTATATTATTATAAATGTATATATGTTTTCCTCTCTTAAACCCATTCATGATGAAAGTACATTTCCAGACCTAACAGCCCCACCCCATCTAATTCCTCTCTATCAGTTCTTCCTCTTGCACTTCATTTGTATAAGATAATTACTCTTTTAGCTGTCCATGAATGGCTTTACTTTTTGAAGTCATACCATATTCCATATACCCAATCTTTCTTATAAGCTACCTAATTACTAGTAAAAATCCTAGACATAGGGTTTACATTTTCCATAAGTAAAAGGTAAACATTCTATCCTTATATAGTCCCTTGTAATTGGTCATTAGGATATACCTTGTATTTCTCTTGGCTCTTGTATGTCAAATCTTCAATTGAATTCAGGTTTGTTTGTTTTTAAAGAGAGTCCTGAAAGTCTGACAGTTGATCAAATATTCTTTTCTTTCATTCAAAATTATGCTTAGCTTTGCTTGGTATTATATTTTTGACCAGAGGCCCAGTTCTTTTGATCTTTGATATATAGTGTTCCAAGACCTAAAATCTTTTAGAGTTTCCAATGCTAGGTCTGTTATTCTAATTGTGATACTGTCATATGCAAATTGTTTTTCTTTGTTTCTCCTAGTATTTGTCCTTGATATAGGGGTTTAAGAATTTAACTATAATATTTCTATGAGTTTTTCTTGTAGGAATTTTTTCAGGTGGTGATCAGTAGATTTTTTCTATTTCTTTCCCCTCTTGTTCTAATGCTTCAGGACAATTTTCTTTCATTATTTCTTGTGTTATTGTCTCAAGATTCTTTTTTTGATCAGAAATTTCAGGTAATCCAATTATTCTTATGTTTTCTCTTTTTGGTATGTTCTGTTCTCTAGATACATTGTTCTTCTTATGAGATGTTTCACCTTCTCTTCCATTTTTTCATAATACACACACACACACACACACACACACACTTATTTATTTATTTATTCATCCCTTATAACTTTGTTGGCTTCACTTTGCCCAATTCTGATTTTCAAGGAGTCTTTTTCTTCCTTAAGATGCTGGATCTCTGTTTTCCCAAACAGTTTTTGAAAGTAATTCAACAATGCAAGAGCACTGATTAACTATGTACTCTATGCAAGACACTGTGCTGGAGTCTGGGGATAAAAAGATACTTTTTTTTTAATAAAAATGTACAAATTATCCTTTAATGGGTTGAACTTTGGAGCCTGAGGACTATTTTACACAGCATTTTTTTTTTCTGAGACAATTATTTTAATAATACAGTTCTTAAAACTCTTGCATCCTTATATCTTGGTCAAGAATGCTTGGGTACCAGTCAGAGATTAATACCAGCAGGTTCCACATTAATAAAGATTTTTTCCAACTTTACCCAGCTCCACTTTTATGAATAAAGGAGAAAAAGCTATTGATATTAATGTGAAAGAATTTTTAAAATGGGGCAGCTAGGTAGCACAGTAAATAGAGCACCAGCCCTGGAGTCAGGAAGACCTGAGCTCAAGTCCAGCCTCAGACTCTTGACACACTAACTAGATGTGTGTACTTGGGCAAGTCATTTAACCCCAACTACCTTGCCTTCCCCCTCTCCAAAGCAACACCGGAGCAGCTTTCAAGAGGACAGCTGCTGTGAACAGCTTTTTAAGATTCTGATTACACAGTGTAGTAAACTCTATTTATTCAATAATCAGAGCAAAGCAATCACAGGAAATGAAGGTACAGCGTTCACAATGTTACAACTTATAATGGAAATGGCCGCATAGTTTTCACTAAAGTGGTCCCATAGTTTGAACAAAGTACAATCATTTAGTCAATCACTTGTTAAATCTATCATTCCATCATAAAGTACAAAAAGTCAAAGTCCTCCACCCATGGAGCACACTAAGTTACAAATCAGTCACTATTCAGTCATCAGTCACTATTCAATCATTACTCACTACTCAGTCATCAGTCACTACTCAGTAACCTCTTAAGTGGTAGTGGAAAATACACAGGCCATCCACTCCTAGGTCACAGTAAATCATAGTCTTTTCAGTAAGTACACAGTATCCAAGTAAAGACTTCTTTCAGCTTGACTAGAGGCTGACTCTCAGCTTCCATTCCTCTTCCATGGTCCCAGCTCCAACTGTCACCTGGGTTCAAAGGCAACCAACTCCCAGTTCCTTGTCCAACTCCTTGTCCAGTTCTTCGTCCAGTTCCCATTCCATATTGAAGTTCATGGAGTCCAGTTCACTTCAAGTCCTTCACAGTTCACAGGGAAGACAAAGCTTGACAGAGCCACAATAATATTCATGAACATTTCTGGCACCATCATCAATTCACTATCTGCCTGTGAAATCAACTCAGACCCACCCACAAGGTCTGAAAATACAAATCATCAATGCTGAAATCAACACAGAACCACAAATAAGGTCCAAGATGTCAACACAAATCATCAGTAATGTCTTAGGACCTCCAAAATCTTCTTCCAGGACTTCTGTAAACATACAACCAGAAAAATCTTCTTTCAGGGCTTCCAGTAATGTCCCAGGGCTTCTGTGTAAAGTATCACAAACAAACATCAACACAGACAGAGCAGAGAAACAGAGTGCTGGGATATCACAAGTTTTCTCCTTCTTGACTAGGACATCACAAGAGTCCTCTTCTCTCAGTTTTTTCTGTCTCTAGACCAGGGGCTCTCCTTATATACTTATTAGCTCCTCCCTAGGACTTCACAAGTTCTAGGGTTCACAAGTTGTGGGGTTCACACACTCTGTTTCTAAACAGACTTAATATAAGATTTAAAAGAAACTTGAACTGAAACAAGGTGTGAACTACTTCTGTACTTGCCATTACACTCTCCAAAAAAAGACAATGTTAAAGTGGCATATAATCTTGGCTTATAAATCTGTACACTCTTCCTCCTCTATACATTCTGGGAGGTGAGAACCAAAACAAGAAGCTAGAAGTCAATCATGAATCTCAGCCTCTCAATTGGGGATGTCTGAAAAATAATAAATAGTATTAAACTAAACACGTTCAGATAATGGAGTCTAGTCTCAGAATATTGCAGTATTAAAGGAACTGTAATTACCTCAAATGATCTTTTTGCCTCAGATTTGTTTTTGTTTTTTTCCTTTTACATGAGGTAATGAACGGAGTCCTAGACTCTGGGGCAGCTTGCCTAAGGTACAGCCTTGACTGATATTTTCTAGATAAGTGACCACAGGCAAATCATATAACGTCTCTGAATCTGTTTTTTCTTTCATCAAGTGAGAAAAATAATACTATCTGCATTAATTTTGGTCTGTTATTTTGCAACTTAATCTATTTCTTATTGAGGAAGCACTAGTAACACAAGTACCTGCCAATAAGAATAGCTCTCTCAGAAGCTCAAGGCAAGGGAGAGAATATCTGGAGTGGCACCAAATGCAAGTGCTCAAAAGAGTGGTACTAGTTTCATCCCTGACCTGCATGCATCAAGTCCAGAGATTTACTTGAGTGATGAGTCTAGTCCAATTTGATATTGTATCTGAAGAGTTACAGCCACCCCTCACTGCTTTTCACCCCAGGCTTTTGTAAACTCTTTTTCACAGCTACTCTGAATGGATGTTTTCATTCAACTATAGAAATCACATGGATTAGCTTAAACTCAAATGAAAAGATGCAGGAGTAAGAAATGCCAGAGTTAAAACAGAGTAGGAGGAAGATCAGAATTGGAAGAAGGAAGAAGGGCTGTCCCCACTGGACTACCCCATGATCTGTGCCTTAACTGTTAGAACTACTGTTGTTATAGATACCTTCCCTGTAATATGTGATAGACTTGAGAGTTGACATGATGGAATCATGAACCAACAGTGGGAATTAGACTATACCTTCCATTATAAAATCTAAGGATTTGAGGTAACTGCACAGTAATGGAGACCTTGCCATTCATATTCAGGATCTTAAGCTACGGGATTCACCTAGGCAAGCATTGTAGATGATCCAGGACAATGAATCATATTCAGGACAGCTGTTAGCATGGGTTCTTTGATCTGCTTTTCTAAAGGAAAGCAACTCAAAAAGGGTTAACAATCTTACTTTTAATCAAATATATTTATCATTTACTTAGTTCAGGAGAAAAAAATCAGCACCGTGCACTTCAGAGAAAATACAAACAGTAATTACAAGCAGAAAAAAAAATACAGAGAAAATAACACAGTTCAACAAATCAACAGACAGGGCTTCTAGCTGTCTGATCATTACATACATACATGGTTACGAGAGAAAGAAGCACCAACATCAGGGATTTCAAAGCCGAGGGGCTCAATGGTGCCCAGAGTCTCATCTGGACACACCATACAACTTTTTCCATAAGTGATAGCCTGTTGATAATACAATGAAACAGCCCATCTCTCCAGGATCACGTCCTTATCACTAATCAATGTTGCGACAAGATAACTGAGTACTACAAGACCTATGCACTATCGGTCTTTGGCCCATAAATAGCCTTCAGGAGATCATAAAAGCATTTTGGATTGTTACTATTGGTGTAAAACTGAATTTCATCTGCCTTCTTGCTGAGCCAAGAATCCTGCTCCTCTCTAAGCTTTGTGTATATTTTACTTTTGATGAAGTTAAACACTGACTTCTTAGATATGGACAAACTATTCTGCTTGCAAACTCTGGGAAGTTTTTTTTTTTTAAAGGCTGCGGACTTTATTGGTTTTAAAAAACTCTCTCCAACGGCAGTGAATGTCCTTATGCCAGATATCCAAAGGGAATAAAAGAGACCGCGAGTGGGGGCTGGGGGAGGGGAGGCCCCTCGGAACCACCCAGGAAAGCTAGGAACTATCGCCAGGGACTCACAGGACGGGGCATGCTGAGGACGGCAGGGGGGCGTGTCTCTCTCCTTTCCTGTGGGGGTGGGGAGGGAGGGAAGGGCTAATGGGGAGGGCGGGGGGCCGGCCCCCCGCAGGGTTCACAAGAAGGCGTCACACCACTCCCGCAGGCAGCCGAAGCAGTCCCGGGACTGCTTGGCGTTGGCCCCACACGTGTCTTTGAGCCACTCGCGGAACAGGTCTCCGTCCTTCTTCAGCACCAGGAACTGGCCCAGAACCACGTAGGCCTTGTCAAAGCCCTTGTCCTCGAGCTTCTTGCCCAGCACTTCTCCGATGCCCGCCAGGCTCCCCACGGGCTTCTCCCCCATGGGCTCCGCCACGAAGTCCCGGTGCTTCTGGAAGGTCGTCATGGCTCCTCAAGGACGACTGGCCCCGGCTCCCATAACGGTCACTCTCCCACCAACCGGCCTCTCCCGCCGCTGCCTCAATCCTGCACACGTGCCGCCTTCCGCTTCCAGGTTGTCAGAGTTGCTTCCGGGTCAAGGGCGATTTGACAGGAGGAGGGGAGGGGCGGGCCTGCATGAGGTGGAGACTGCGCAGGGGCAGTGCTTCCTGGTCAGCATGCCCTCCAAGTACCGCAAGAACATCTGGATCAAACGAGGTATGGGCCAGGGACTCTGGGAAGTTATGATTTTTCCTTTAGTAGCTTCTGAATTTCCCCTTCATTTTCATCAAACCAGTCTTGATGTTCTTGAGTGTTCTGACTCAGATGAGTAAATGCAGGGCTGTACAACAAATCTCTGAAAGTTGCCCACTCCTTTTCTACTCTACTAATGTCAGCTGTGTGCTGACTCAGTTTTCCCTCTAAGTTAGAAACAAATTGTTCAGGCTTGGAGAAGTGCTCTAATCTGAAGCCATTTAGTCTTCTGGTAGTCATGCCTCGGGGCCACTGCTTTTGTTGAATGTAAATGTTTAGTCTGTAGAGAATAAGTCTATGATCAATACTGTTCCACACATCCCTTCTGCCACTCTTACATCCTGTCTATCTCTTTTCTTTACGAAATCTGTTGTTGTTGTTGTTTTTTTGGGGGGGAGGCACTCAAGTTAAGTGACTTGCCCAGGGTTACACAACTAGCTAGTGTGAAATGTATGAGGCCATATTTGAACTCGTCCTCTTAACTACAGGGTCAGTGCTTTATCCACTGTGCCACCTAGCTGATCTGCCACAGTCAGGTATATTCATGAAATTTCATTGTGTTTAAATAAATGGAAGACAGTGTTGGTGATGAAAAGCTTATGAGATGCACAAGTCTTCAGTAGTAAGTGACAATTTTGCTGTTCTTGTTTCCATCTCCATTCCTTTCAAGGCCTGCTTGCCATGTCTGATAGTCTGTTCCTATTCTGGTGCTAAAGTCACCCAGAATTATAAGCTGGTCCTATTTTGGCACATTGATGATAAGGGTCTCCAGGTCTTCCTAAATTTTTTCTTTGACTGAATCAGTGTTCATTATGGTGGGAATATACAAGGACTGTTCTGCAAGTGACAATCACATTGTCATGAGTCTATCATTCACTCCTTTGGGCAGGCATACAAGATTGTTGACGAGATTAGTTTTTATTGAAAAACGTAAGCCGATTTACAGTGCTTCCCATCACTGCAGCCACTCTAGAAAAATGTTTGTCTAGCTCTACGTTTGGTAGGCTAGCCTTCATTTGCCAGGTTTGTTTTACTCCTAGTTGGATACAAAACTTGATGAATTCTCTCACAAAAGTTGTTTGTCTTTCAGGTCTACTGGATTTCATGTTATCCATAAGCATGCACATATTCCATGTACCAATGGTGAGTATAATTATATTTGCAAAAGTTTTTTGTACATTTTTTGTGTATTTTAACTGCAGGGTGATCCTTGCTGCTGTGACAAACAGGCCAGGGTTGGATGAAGCAGAAAAATTTAAGGGCACATTTTCTAGTTCCTTCCTTATGCCAGGAGGAGTGGTGCAGTCTTTATAAACAGCTACACATACAACTCTGGGGCAAGTGTTCCTCACCGTTGCATTAGTCCTTTGAGAAGACATCCCTGTGGGCAGAGTTGTGACTAAGTTCCCAGTGTGTCTGCATCTGCTGCTTCATCACTTACCTGTTACCACAGGATTTTGAGGTAGGTAAAAACAGTAAAATTATTTGAGTGATGTCTTTTAACTTGGATTTAAGTGATTAAATTGGATTTAAGTGAGGCAAAGTTGTGTGAAGTCACTGGCCTCACTTTATTTCCAGAGTCATCACAGTCCAGTGGCAAGACAAAAGTTAAAAAAAAAAAAAAAAACTACTGATGAGTCAGGATGTAGTAGATGACCTTAACATCTTAGATGTTGGACCAAGCTTTAAGCAGTCCACAGTGATTGCTTCAACTACCTTCATGGCCATTGGAACAAATTGTTCTTATTTGCCAATTCCACCAAGGGGAGTCTTCATATGATTGGGGTAGACACCTCCTTCAACTTACCAATGGGTTTGGGATCCCTTGGTAACCTTTAACCTGGTTTAGGCAGTCTGCCAAAATGGTTTACTGTGGTGTGGCCAGTGTGCATATTGTTTCTTGGAGCCACAGGTGAGAGTTAGGTGGATCCGGTAGACACCAAAAGTGGAAAGCAAGTCTGAAAAAGGCTCAGCAGTCCTTACACCAGAGGCACTAGTCTTCCTTGAACACCTCAAACACTAAGTGATGGTATTACTGGATTCAAAAGGAATGTACAGATTCATGACCTTTTAGGCGTATTTCCAGATTGTAATTCAGAATAATATTCAATTCACATTTCTTTAATCAATATTGATTTAAAGCATTTTTTCATATAACAATATCTTTGATTTCTTCTTCTGAAAACTTACTTTTTGTATCCATTGGCCATTTATCAATTGGGGAATGACTTTTTTTGTATGCCTCTTTTATGGGAGAAAAATTTCCCCATTCTACTTCTCCTTCCACCTATTCCTTCAGTTTTTTTGAGATCTTTTCAAGGTAATTGACTCACACCCATGCCCTTTGTCTATGTAAATTCCTTTTAAATATCCTAAATAATGATGATGTTCTTTGGAGCTCCAAATATGTAAAATTAACTTTATTGATTCCCTTACACTTTCTTTTTCATGATTGCTTTTTTTTAAATAGTTCTCTTGAGTCCTGTATTTGAATGTTAGTTTTTCTCTTCAGCTTTGTCTTTTTCATAAACAATTCTTGAAATCCTTTATTTTGTTAAATATTCATTTTCTCCCCAAAAGATTATATTCAATTTTGTTGGGTAGGTTATTCTTCGTTGTACTCTTGGCTCCTTTAACTTTTGGAATATCAATCCCTCTTCTCCTTTAATGTAGAAGCATCTCAATCTTTTGTGATTTTGATTGTGGCTCCATAATATTTGAATTGTTTCCTTGTGTCTGCTTGCAATATTCTTTCCTTGACATGGGAGCTCTGAAATTTGGCTATATTTCTTGAAGTTTTCATTTTGGGATTTATTTTAGGAGATGATTTGTGGATTCCTTCTGTTTCTATTTTACCCTCTGGGTATTCTCCTTTTTTGGTTTGCTCATTCCTTTCTAGACTATTTCCTGAATTTGAACTTTATGTTAAAGTTGGATTCTTCTCCCCTGGAGGTGGAGAGGTACTGTCACTAGCATTAGGCTTTCTCACCCTGTTATTTCAAAGTTAGCTCTTGGCTTCTGCAAGTTTTTTGGTGCTTCCAAGTTTGTATGATCCACGGAGATATATGGTCACTAATCTCCTGATCTGTGCTCTCACTTTTGCCCTGGAAAGGCCATTATTCCCTCTAGCCACAAACAGTAGCCATCCTCTTGGCCCTGGAACTGTGACCAGGTCCTCTGTTCTCCTGAAGCCACACCAGCTAGCCTTGCTCTTTTTCTTTTTGTCCCCACTCCCTTGTAACTGACCATAAGCACTCTTCTCTGTCCTGGAACTACAACCCAGAACTAGGAATGGGCAATAGAGTTGCCAATTAGCACCAGCTGCACCCAATGCCAGCAAATGGTGCCCTGTAATCTGTCTCTGACTATTTGTATAATACCCTTTAGTATTTCTGTGCTGTGAACTCCTAAAACTGATCCTGTTCCTGCTGCTCTTGCTGCCACTATTTGTATGGACTCTAGGCAGGTCTCCATCCAATTGTCCCAGATCTCTCCTGCTGACCTCTTAAGGTTTCTTAGTCTGATGATTGTCTCACTCTCACCTTTTTCTGGTTCTGCAACTCCAGAATTTGATTTGAGGTCTTATTTTAAAGTTGTTTGGGGGATACTTTTAGAGAATTCTACTGGGTTGATGCCTCTAATGTACAATATTGGCTCCAGCCCTGGAAGGTCATTTTTTAAAATTGTATTTTGCAGTTACTGTCAAAGTTATGGGCAAATTGGTCACAAGCTGAGAGAAATATGTAGGAACTTGGTAAAATTATAATAACATGTTTATAGGTGCATGTAGAAAAGGACCTGTTGATGGAACATAAAGATTTTAGTGGTGGCCCTAAGTAGATTAGTAGGTTATTTGAATGCATTATCCTTTTTGCATCCTTGGCATCAATGCCAGAAAAGTGTCAGCAAAATTTGAATTTTCAAAGGAAAAAAAAAACAAAAGTGCAATACTAAATGTCCTTTTTCATTCAATTATTCATTTATTCATTC
Source organism: Petaurus breviceps papuanus (assembly GCF_028583685.1). Classification (NCBI taxonomy): domain Eukaryota; kingdom Metazoa; phylum Chordata; class Mammalia; order Diprotodontia; family Petauridae; genus Petaurus; species Petaurus breviceps. The sequence continues at coordinate 12,070,576 of NW_027185779.1, read as the reverse complement.
TAAAAAATGGAATAATATTTAAAATACTTTCTTTTGGTCATCTGACCTTAAGTTCTTAAATTTGTATTGAATATTGAATAGAAAATCTTCCTAAAGAATGTTAATGTTCTATTTTTTTGGGGGGAGGAATGACCTTTAGAGAATTTACATTGTCTCTCAGTGTTCTTGTTAACTCTAATTTCTGAAACTTGATAAAATAGAACTCATTGTATTTCCTCAGAATCCTCTTTCCAAACCATACTCTACATAGTTAACAAAGTGACATTCCTAAAACACAAATATCTTCAATGTCTCCCTATTGCTTCTAGAATAAACCATTAACTCCTCCATCTGATATTCTGGAATCCTGAATTGATCTTGCTGTACCCTGAATTGATATTATCTAAAACAAATGTAATTGATTTTGATGTATTTATCTTACTCAGAGGCCAGACTTTAATTATGAAACACAAATTGTTTTTCAGTCGTGTCCAACTCTTTATGACCCCATTTGGGATTTTCTTGGCAAAGATACAGGAGTTTGCCATTTCCTTCTTCAGCTTATTTTACAGGTGAAGAACTGAAGCAAATAGGATTAAGTGACTTGCCCAGGCTCATACAGCTAATCAGCATCTAAGGCCCAATTTGAATGCATGAAAATGAGTCTTCATGACTCCAGGCCAAGCAATCATCTCTCTATCTTTACTGAAAATCTTCATAAGTTTTTTGACTAGAAAGAAATTCCTCCAGCCACCAGCCTTCTGTTGAGGAGAATTTCTGAACTTAACTGACCTAGCCATTGTGTAATAAGGTTTATGTTTGAAGGAAAGCACCACTAAAAGGATCAATAATTTGGGTGCTGGAAGAATGCCATTATTAAGGCAGAACAAGGACTCTGGTAATTGCTTTACCTCTCTTTTGTTCCTGCTGCAACTTAATTTACATGCCAACTACAGATAGTTTTCTCTTTGCTAAAGTGAAGAAATTGAACTGGATTGGCGTTAAGGTTTAGTCCAGCTCTCGTTTTATGATCTGTTCCTATGTTATCAGGAAAAGGGAAGTCTCACATACTAGTTTCCCACATAGCACTTGTGAAATACAATACTTAAGACGTGGTTTGAACATACATATTCATAATAGGGATTGTTTGGAACTAACAGGACATTTTCTACACATATATCAGATAGTTGATTGGTACCAAGAACTTCAAATCAGCAACAATCACAGGTTGACAAAAGGATAGATTTAATATTAATCCAGGAAACTCTCTTAGCTTTTTGCTCATTGCAATTTTGGCAATGGTGGCTCATAGCATCAGCTATACACATAAATAATGTCAGACTACATTTGTCAAGGAGAGGTCTCATAGTCCTAGGAGATAGGAGCGAGGAGAAGCAGATGGCCCTGAGGAGGTGAAGCTCAACAGATGCTAACAGAAATCGTTTTGACAAGTACAAGACCAGCAAATACCCAGTAGAAATGTCAGAGTAGTGATGTTATGTCCATTAGAGTAAAGATGTGATACTCAACACAGAAAAGCATAGAGAAGACCAAAATTACCCAAAGACATTAGTAGTTCTTCAGTATGTGTTGGGTTGGCCTGGTCACATGTGTGCTCTGCTTATATGTGTCCTTTTGCATGTGTCATTTATACATATTCCCTGTCCACAAGGATTGCTATCATAGATGCCCTTCTACTATGTACATTGGCCATATCCATAAATGTCTTTTGTGTACCTTCAAGCATTTTCTTTGGTCATGTGTTCCCTTCATATAGAAGCTCTTCACACATGACCCTTTATCATACATCTTCTCTGCATGTGTGTTCCTTCTCTGTTGGTGGTGGGGTGGTCACATTTCTAACTTTATAGTACAAGCCATGATGAGGGATGGCTATTAGGTTCTGCAGGAACTCTGATCTTAGATCTAAGACCAGAAACTGTGATTCAGTCTGGAAAGAATTCAGCTCAGCCTTACTTGGAGTCAGAGTTGAAAAAGTTTATTATACGCTTTACATAGGGCAAGGATCCTAAGGGGGCATAGGTTTTTACTTTTAAAGGGTAGGGCTGCCATTGTCAGGGCTGACTGGATGGATGTAAGGGAACCAAGGCTAACTTGTGACTTCAGTGCAGATAAAAGTTAGGGCTGACTGAGAGGAACTTGTGACTTCAGTGCAGATAAAAGTTAGGGCTGACTGAGAGGAACTTGTGACTTCAGTGCATAGATAAAAGTTTGAGGAGTTTAACTTGGAGATGAGATTTGGGCCAGACAGGAGGAGACAAGAGGCAACTACAATAGGGCTAGATTAAGCAAAGACAAAGGAGTCACAAGTTGTTGCCTAGGCAGAGTGCGGATGGGGGAAGGGGCAGAGTTTGAGGGTGGGAAAGGGAAATGTGATTTTACAGATTGGTTTTACTAATTGGTTTTACAGACTGATGTTATTACAAATTGATTTTACAAACATAGATCCCAAGCACCCCATCAGCCAGAGAGGAAACTCTGTTGCCAAAGTCTTCAGAAACCTAGGTTCATCTTCACACCTCAAAAAGCAAACATTAGGAATAAGATTTTAAGAGATACATGCTCATGTTTTTTGTTTTAAATTAATGTTCATATGCTTTCCCTTTTAATATACCCCTTTGGTAATTGCAGTTGTCAGAATAAAGCCTGTAACAAGTAGCTAGAGAAATAATTGTGGCCATGAAAGAGCACTGAATTGGAAATCAAGAGAAATGCTTTGCAGTCCCCACTCCAGTGCTAACTAGCTGTGTGACTTCAGACACATTAGTTATCTCATCAATAAAATAAATGAGTTGAGCTAGAAAATCTCTACAATCCCTTCTAGATCTAAAATGCTAAGAAAAAAATACCTTTAATCTAAAGGAGAAAATTGGCTTTCTACAAATTGATATTTTCAGACACATAAAATCCTTTCTGAAAAAGCCTAGAAAATAATTATTAATTGTTCCCTTCCAGCACCCTGACTTTCTATTTATTCTTAAAGATTTTTTTCTTTCCATATGCAACTTATAAAAAGAACAAAACTGCACCCACAGTTGAATGCCAGATTAGAACCTCCATATTTCCATATTATGCAAAATAACCTCTCTCTCTCTCTCTCTCTCTCTCTCTCTCTCTCCCTCCCCCTCTCTCCCCCTCTCCCTCTCTCTCTCTCCTTCCCCCCCCCCCCCCCTCTCTCACAGGATTGGTTGCAGAACAATTCATCCATCATATTACACCTCAGATTATAGACGTGTATCTTTGGAATATAACTCATTCTGAACTATGTGTTGTCCAAAGTTCATAACATTTCTGTTGACTAATTTAGCTAATGAAAATTTCTGATTATACAAGGGATAACATTAGGGCATGCTATCCTTGAGGAAGCAATTGGGTCTAAGTCTGTGAGAGTAAAGTTAAAGGCTGAAGCACAAGCTCATTTTTTAAAGGGGGAAGAGGTATTTAACCTTCCCTCAAAAACAGTGAAATGTGGAATGTTAAAACAAAATATGCAGATTACCAAGGCTGTCTTTCCTCAGGCTGAATAAGTTTCTCAGTTCAGAGGGGGTGGCATTCCATCCTACATTCCAGCTCGCCTGCAATCTGTTCCTGATGGGACCGGCCATCTGTTTTGCCGGCACAACCTTACAGTTGACTGTGTGCTTATTCACAGATGTAAGTAGGTGGTTGACTACAGGTTTCTGACTTCAACTCGAATACAAGACAAAGTGGCACATTTGCAAAGATGCAAGCCCCCACTGTGCCCTTAGCAGACCCTTTTTCCCTTCTGGATTTACAGGGTAGCTTCCATGGACTGAAACTCTGCAGAGATTCCTGTTATTGTGCCAGTCACAAGTAGAATTAAAATGTTCAGAAGGTTGCAGAGCACTAATAATAGGAACTGAGGTCTAACTAGCTAGTTTCCCTGAGACAATGAAACTGTTCAACCAATAGGAAATGAATGGGCTTTGGACACCATTGTTGCCAGTCAGTAGGTGCTTACTCAGGCTTGCTTTCTGTTCCCTGATTCCTCATCTCTCAGCTGGTTTAATGTCTGACACAATGCTGTCCCTGCATCTGTGTCCATCCCTGCCACTCACTATGTAACTAACCCAGTCTCAAATTGACTTCCTAATGATTCCTTGGTAGTGTGGCTCACCTATGTTATAGATCATAGGGTTTAGAATTCACAGGGGACTTGGACACCATGAACTTTGTGAATTTCAAACACTCTTTGTTTGTTAATTTTATGTTCATAATTCAAAGACCTATAAATTCATCTGTATGGGGATAGATAATTAATTTGCACAGTGTTTAGAGCACTGGGCCAGGAGTCAAAAAGACCTGAGTTCCACTTCAGCCCCAGATACTGCCTTAAATGAATGACCCTGGACAAATCACTTAAGCTCTGTCTCGTTCAGTTTCCTCATCTATAAATGGAGATGAAAATAGCACCTAATTCCAAGAGACATCCTGAAGGACACATGGGAAAACACCTATAAAGCATTTTGCAAAACTTAAAGCACTAAATAAATGCATATATTTGCATGTGTGTATACATATTTACATACAAATATCTATATCTGTATATATCTACATATGCATACACACATCCATACATACTTCAACTTGAATATAGCAAGATAAGTTGGCACATTTGCAAAGATACAAACATTGAGGTTTAAGCCCACAGAAATAATAATGGTGGAAAGACTCAGGAAAAAGCTTTCTATAGAAAAGAATACTTGAGCTAACCCTTGAAGGAAGCTAGAAATTCTAAGAATTGAAGATGAAGAAGGGGAACCTTCTAGATATTCAAAAAACTTGCGAAAAATCACGGGGGTAGATGATGGAATGTCATTTATAGGGAATAGCAAGTAAACCAGTGTATCTAAAACAGTATAAAGGTGCAAGCCATACAGAGAAAGAATTATGGAGTCTGAATACAGATTGAATCATACTATTTCCTCTTTCTCCCCCCCCCCCCTCTCATTTTGTTTTCTTTTGTTTCTTCTTTCTCCTGGTTCATTCCCTTGGTTATAATTCTTCTTTGCAACATGATTAATGTGAAAATATGTTTAATGTGAATGTATATGTAGAACCTTATATCAGACTGCATGACATCTTGAGGACAGGGAGGGGAGGAAGGGGAAGAAAATTTGGAACTCAACAACTTATAGAACTGAATGTTATAAGCTAAAAGTAAATAAATTAATTTTTAAAAAGCAAAAAAATGGATGTGAGGGGAATAACTTGAAATCATTCTGTATAAATGATTTGGAGTCATATTGTGATGATTTTAGATGTCAAGTAGGGTGCTTTGAATTTTATACAAGGAATGATGGAGAGTTAATGAAGACTCTTGGCCAGGGTTGTGACAAAGTCATAGCTGTGCTTTAGGAATATCAAATTGGCACCTGCATGGCAAATGGGAAGGAGAGAGGGAGAAGCTTTTTTTTAAAACATCTTTTATTTGAAGCTCCAAACTCTTCTCCTCTATTCAACTCCTCTCCATTTCATTAAGAAGGCAAGCAATATAATACTCATTACACATGTGAAGCCTGGCAAAACATTTCTGTACTAGCCATGTTGCCAAAAAAAAGCAGAAAAAATAAAGTGAAAACCAACATACTTAAATATGTACTCAGGGTTCATCTATTTTGTCTCTAGAGGTAGGTAGCATTTTTCATCATTAGTCTTTTGGAATTGGCATAGATCATTGCATTGATCAGAGTAGCTAAGTCTTTCACAGTTCATTAGCATTATAACATTGTTGTTACTGTGTACAAGACTATCCTTGTTCTACTAACTTCACTTTACATCAATTCATATAAGTCTTATCAAATTTTTGAACCAAAGACAGGAAACAGTTTGACATGGGGAGACTGGTTAGGAGACTATTAGAGTGTTTCAGACAACATGTGATGGAAAAGACCTGAAGAATAGTGGTGGCCATGGGAATGGAGAGAAGGGAATATTGGGGAGAGATTTGAAGATAGAATTAGTACCTGTCATATAGTAGGCCTACTTAATAAATGCTGATTGATTGAATCAACAAGATTTCACAATTGATTAGAGATGGAAGAAAAGGGAGAGAGAAGAACTGAGGATGTCTCAGAGGTTGGAAAGAAGGGTGACTCATATAGTTATTAAATATAATTCTTAACTTAATCCCAATGTCTTTTTTTTGGCAATGACTTGCTTCATCCCATTAATATGTTGTTCTATCTCTAGTTCTCTTCTGCAGGTACTTAAGCAGTCATTTATGATTTAGCTACTAACTTTTACAAAATACTTTCTCCCTTCAACTTACTGGGGACTCAGAAATGACAGGGTCCCAGTAACACTCCATTATAACAATACTACCAATGAAACAAAATAAAATCTGGATTGTAAATTTCCTATGAAATAATAGAAAGATGTACTATGACATATCTTTTGAACTATGGACTGGCAAGAGTTTTAATATTTTCTTGCATTTTACAGTATTTCACAGGATAATAGAAACAGAACTCAAAGGCGCCTTAGAAATTGACATTTTTAATCCCCCTCATTTTAAAGATGAAGAAACTAAGGTCCAAGGACAAAGTCCAAAGAGTTTCAGAAACTTGCCCAAGATCATAGGGGCAGTAAATCAGAGGAGGGATTCAAATCTATACCTTTCTTACTTCAAATTCAACCCTCCATTCACTATGTCATGCTGCTACATCTGAGTGTTAATATTCTTTAATCAGCTAAAATGAGGACTGAGTGATGGGACATTTAGATGAATTGAAAATTGGTTGCACAGCATAAAGAGATGATTAATGTCTATTTACAACTTGAGGAGGAAGTAGAAGGAATAATGTCATAGGATTTTGTCCTTGGGCCTAACCTTTTCAATATTTTCTTCAATGATTTGAATGAATATGAAAAAAGAAAACTATAAAATCTGTAAATGACATAAAATTAGGAGCAATAGAAAATAGATTTAAAGAGAGAATGAAATATAAATAACCCAATGGTTTGGGATGACAGTATCAAAAAAAAAAAGAAAAAATTTCTAACAGGGATAAATATAAATTTCTGCATTTATTACAAAAGAAATCAATTGCACAATTACAGTGTAGAAGAATATTTGAATAGCAGTTAATATAATAAATTCTTAAATGTGGTATTTTTGTTGACGGTAAACTTAATTTGTCAGTAGTATGATGTGGTTATTAAAAAAAGCTATTTGCTATTTGGACACTTTGATAACCTCCTCTATATTCTCTAATGGTCAAATTACATCAAAAGGAGTGCTGTTTTCATCACGGTTTATCACATTTTAAAAGGATAATTGGCAAGCTAATCAAGGTTTGGAAGAGGGTGAACAGGGGCAGCCAGGTAGCACAGAGAGTAAGAGCACCAGCTCCAGTGTCGGGATGACCTGGATCAAATCCGGGCTCAGATACTTAGCACCACACCCAGAAATAACTGGCTGTGTAACCTTGAGCAAGTTACTTAAACCCGATTGCTTAAAAAAAAAAAAAAAGAGGGTGAACAGAGTAATCTAAGGCATTTGGAACCCAAACTCAAGCAAGGAATAGTTGATGGAATAAGAGATATTTAATCTAAAGACCTGGTGCTCCTGGTAATATAACCATGACAGTTGTCCACAAATATGGGGTTGTCCTCCGTAAGAGAGATGAGATTTAACATGCAATTCTTCAGAGCACATTTCTCTTTTTAATTAATTAATTTATTTTGAGTTTACAACTTTCAATTCTACAAGCTTTTGAATTTGAAATTTTGTCTCCCTCCCTTCCCTCTCTCTCCTCAAGATGGCATGCAATCTGATATAGGGTCTACCTATATGTTCACATTAAACATATTTTCACATTAATCATGTTGCAAAGAAGAATCATAACCAATGGAATGAACCACATGAAAGTAGAAACAAAACAAAACAAAAGAGAGAGAGATAGAGAAAATAGAATGCTTTGATCTGCATTTAGACTCCATAATTCTTTCTCTGGATATGGATATCATAAGCTTTTTGCAGTTGTCTGAGAACCTTGCATTGCTGAAAAGAACCGAGTCTATCAAAGTTAGGCATCACATAAAGTGACTACAACTGTGTACAATATTCTCTTGGTTCTGCTTCCCTCACTCGGTGTCAGTTCATATCAGTTTTTCTGTGTTTTTCTGAAGTCCAACTGCTCATCATTTCTTATAGATCAATAGTATTCCATTACATTCATATGCCACAACTTGTTTAGCCATTCCCCAATTGATGGGCATCCCCTCAATTTCCAGTTCCTTGACAGTAATGGCAAGTAAATAAATACTTAACACCTTGTTTCAGTTGAGCCTTGCCCTTGATCATATCAAGTCTTTGTTAAGAAGCAGAACTGTGAAACCCACAGTGGTAGGAACTTTTTGATGCAAGAGGAAGGGGTGGAACAGGGAGGAGCTAATGACCATATGTAAGGAGAAGCACAAGCTGGGAGAGAGCAGAACTGAGAAAGGAAATGGTTGTGAAGGCCAACACTCTGTTTGTCTGTTTTGTCTGTGTTGACTATTGTTTGTGATACTTTGTACAGAAGCCCTGGGACCTTACTGGAATCCCTGAAAGAGGATTTTCTGGTTGTCGGTTTACAGAAGTCCTGGAGGAGGGTTTCAGAGGTCCTGGGACTGTACTGATGATGTGTGTTGAGTTCCCAGACCTTGTTGGAGGGTTTGTGTTGATTTCACAGGCAGTTAGTGAATTGATGATGGTGCTGGCAATGTGTATGAATGTTATTGCATCTCAGTTAAGCTTTTTCTTCCCAGAAACAGAAACTGTGAGAACTTGAGGTAGACTGGACACTGTGAGTTTCAATATGGAACTGGATGAGGAACTGGACCAGGAGCTGAGAGCTAGCTATGTGTGAATCTAGGTGACAGTTGCGTAGACTCCAGCAGGAGCTGGACCCATGGAAGAAGAACCATGGAATTTGGGATCCAGCTGCAAGTCAAGATGAAAAGTCCTTTCCTTGGGTACTTAGTGCTGACAAAGACAATCATGATTTATTGTGGCCTAAGTGGGGGAGAACTTTGTAATCTATACCTTGAACATCTTATGGATGTTTGAGTTAAGGATGATTGGAAACTATTCCCCAATCAAGAAGGAAGAAGGCTTTTTGACTGAGAGATTAAGACAGTGTGACCTAGAGGTGGAGAATTTGCCCTTTGTACTTTGTGTCCCTTAAGGAGGCTTGCACTTTAAGGATGATTGAGTTAAGGACTTACTGAATGATATCTTTTGCTTAACACTATGTGGCCACTTTGGTGAAAACTATGTGACCATTTTAGTAATAAGTTATTATGTTACAGCATTGTGAATGCTGTATTTTGCTTTCTGTGAATGTTTTGCTTTAATTTACTACTGAATAAATAGAGAATTCACTATACTCTGTGATCAGAATCTTAGAGCTATCGACAGCAGCAGTCCCCTGGAGAGCTGCTCGTGCTTGGCTTTACATTGCCATCACAAAAAAGTGCTACTACAAATATTTTTGTATTTGTGGGTTATTTTACCATTTGTATGATATCTTTGGGATATAGTCCTAGAAGTGGTATTGCAGGGTCAAAGTGTATACTTTTGGGCATAATTCCAATTTGCTCAGAGCACATTGTGTTGAAGTTATGTGCATGCAGAATTCTGTTCAATATTAAGGAAAAACTTTCTAACAATTAGGGCTGTACATTGAGATAATTGGGGTTCACAGTGAACAGGGGGCTGCTTCTCCTTGCCTCTTCTCCCATTACTGCCCCCATTGCCCCTTTCATAAGGATTTTTTTTATCATCCCTTTAGTTAATTAATATCCACCTCTATCCATCTATATCCCTTTTAAATGTCATGATAAATATAAAATTCTCAATTTTGTCAGGTGTCAGCTTCCCATATAGGGATTGTAAATCCAAGCACAAGCAGCTCTCCTGAGTACTGCTGCTGTGAATAACTTTAAGGTTCTGATGACATAGTATAGTGAACTCTCTATTTATTCAACAGTATACTAAAGCAAAACATTACAGAAACCAAAGTACAACATTCACAACAATATAACATAACAACTTATTACTAAAGTGACCACATAGTCTTAAAAAGAAGATATCATGCAGTAATTTACAATCTGAATCATTCTATGTAAAGTACCCATTTAAAGTCTTCTTTCATCTTGATTGGAGACTAGCTTCCAATCATCCTTAATCCAATCGTCCTTAAGGAAAAATCATCCTTAAAGGGTACAAAGTACAAAGGTTTTCCAACCCTAGGTCTCATTGTCTTAATCTGGTCAGCCAGCACTAGGTACCCAAATAAAGGTCCTTTCATCTTGACTGGAGATTGACTCCCAAACTCCATGATTCCTCTTCAATGCTCCCAGCTCTTGCCTGAATTCACCCAACTGTCACCTGGATTCACAGTTAGGCAACTCCCAGATCCTGGGCCAGCTCCCAGGCCAGCTCCAAACATCATGCTTAGCAGAGTTACAACAATATTCATACACATTTTTGGCACTATCACTTCAATTCACTTTCTGCCTGTGAAATCAACACAAGTCAACAGACAGTGTTTTTACCTGAAAAAGTAACACAACTCAACAGGTAGAATCCTTCTAATGGACAAAGTAACACAGTCAACAGACAGAATGATTCTGTCTGACAAAGTAACACAATCATAAGTCAACAGACTTGGTCCTTCTCTCCGACAAAGTATGCAAATCAACATAAAGAATGCTTTTGTCTGACAAAGTAACACAAACAGAAATCAACACAGTTAGAACAGGCAGACAGAGCACCAGATACCACAAGTGTTCTCCCCCACAATTCTGATCAGTCCCAGCTCATTCTCAAGCTTTAATATGCTTTGCTCCTTCCTATTCTGCCCTTCCTCTTACATTCTTCCTGTTCTGGTCCTTGGCAAGTTTCTCCCATTGTAGGGTTCACAGTTTCTGTTTCTAACAAAGACTTGATATAATCGCAAGTGAGGCTCAAAGATACCTGAATAACTGAAACAAGAAACTAAGTACAATTTTCCTTGCCATTACAAGGATGTAAACAGTTTGCTTTTATTAAATAATGTGTGTGTGTTTTACCTTTTAATATCTCTTTTGAGTCTTGTATTTGGGGATCAAATCTTCCATTGTGCTCTGGCATTTTCATCAGGAAGGTGTGGAAGTCCCTTATTTCATTGAATAATCACCTCCTTGCCTGAAAGATTATGCTCAGTTTTGCTGGATAGTTGATCATTGGTTGTAGTCCAAGCTCTTTTGCCTTAAGAAATATCATATTCCAGTCCTTCTGATCTTTCAGTGTTGAAGCTGTTATGTTTTGTGTGATCCTTACTGTATTTCTGCAATATTTGAATTGTTTCTTTCGGACTGCTTGCAGTATTTTCTCCTTGATCTGATAATTCTGGAATTTGTCTACAGTATTTCTTGGAGTTTTCAATTTGGGATATCTTTTAGGAGGTGTCTGGTGGATTCTTTTGATAACCCTCTGGTTTTAGGACTTGAAGGCAGATTTCTTTGATGATTTTTTGGAAGATATTGTCCAGGCTCTTTTTTTTTTTCATCATGGCTTTCCAGTAGAATTCTTAGATAATCCCTCCTGGATCTGTTCACCAGGTCAGTTGTTTTTCCAATGAGATCTTTTCCATTTTTTTTCTAATTTTTCATTCTTTAGGTTTAATTTGATTGGTTCTTTATGCCTTGTAAAAGTCATTAGCTTCAATTTGACTGATTCTTATTTTTAGTGAATTATTTTCCTTGGTTAATTTTTAAAGTTCTTTTTCCATATGATCTGATTTTATTTTAGGGAGTTATTTTCTCCGGTTAGATTTTGAACCCTTTCCCATTTCACAAGTTTTATTTTTTTAAGGAGTTATTTTCTTCAGTGAAATTTTTTTTTCTATTTTGGCAATTTTAATTTTAAAACAATTGGTCAATTTACCTTCTACCTCTCTAATTTGGCTTTTCAGAATTCTTCTTGCGCTCTTCCAAGAATGCATTTTTTACTTGAGACCAGTTCATATTCCCTTTTGGGGCTTCAGATGTGGATATAGAGTCAGTGCTGTTCCTTTCTGAATTTTATTATTCTTGTTCACTATAATAGGATTCAATCATTTTTGTTTTCCCAATTTTTCCCCATTGTGATTGCTCATTTCCTGACTTTTAAAGTGGATTTCTCCTGCTAGGGTACAGAGGACACTGACCCACTCTTCTTATGCTAAGAGCTAAGGACCTGGTTATTGGCTTTGTGTGTTATTACCTCTATGTGTCTAGACTTAGGCCAAGGTCAGGACTTTTGGCATTTCCCCTGGGTTGTACTTAAATTCACAGTATAAGACATGGAGGAGGCATTGTCTGGCGACTTTACAATTCTGTCTCTGGGTCCCTGGCCTAGAGCTCAGGCTGGTTTAGCAGCTGGTGACTGACTGTGCTGGTGTCTGCAGATTTCTTTGATTGTGCCAAGGTACACCTTGGCTTCTGGTGTTAGTGATTGTTGACTCCACCTCCCTGTGGGTTGGGATCTGCTGCTGTTCAGCTGAGATGGAACTTGTTGGGATGCGTTCTGCCCTTCACTTTAGCCTTCGCACAGCTTCAGCCACACCCTTCCTCTAGGACTCCCAAGCCTGATACTGATTCCACTATATCAAGATTTTACACTGAGGCAATATTCTCTCGGTTTTCAGGGTCAGAGAGGAAGATGGGAGCAGCTAGGGTTTACTCTGCTACCTTGGCTCCCAGAAATTAATGTATGTGATTTTTAAACATTCAGGCTATGGGTTTATAGCCCCAGGAGTAGCTACTATTGCTGCCATGGGCCCTGGGCTTGTCTCTTACCCAGCTGTGACCAATCCTCCATCCTGTGGCAAGAGGTCTGGCAACTGGCCCTGCGGTGGGTGAATCAGCTTGCCTGGGTTTTCTCCTTCTCCATGCTAGTACTGCATCTGTGGTCTGTCCACATGCACACTCTGTCCCCATACCAGGGGGCTGGATTTTGAATCAGGAATATCTGACTTCAAATCCTTCTTGGACACCACATGTGTGACCCTTGGAAAGCTAGAAAACTTCTCTTAGTTTCAGCTTTCTCATTTGCACAGGGAAAAATTATCATAAACTTATTTTAAAGTGTTATTGTAAAGATCAAATCAGAAAAAAAGATAATCTACTTTGTAAACCTTAAAGCTTAAAGTTCTTTACATGGTAGCTATGATTGTTGTTGAGGAGGAGGAAGAGGAGGAGAATAACAATGTCATCATTATTATTATTATTACTATAGTAGAATGGTTTGTCTTCAAAATAGTAAGCATCCTCTCACTGAGAGTGTTTAAAAAGAGGCTAAAAGATCACCTTTCAGCACGAGCATGGCACAGAGTTGCATCTGATGGTTGGCTAACCGAAAGACTGTTTCGTAAGGTCATCTCCACTTGAAAGACTATAGGATTCACTTGAACCTCATAACAACCATAAGGCATACACAAGGCAGGTGTTATTATCCCCCAATACAAGAATGCTAAAGCTTGAAAGAGATTTTGGCCCACTTATTAATTATCTCCTGTATGATGACCCAAGTACAATTAAATGATCCTTTATTTCACAGCTAGTTATAGGAACAGGAATAGAACCTTGGGCTTTTGATCTGCACTCCCATAATCCTGTCATACTGGTTGCTAAAAGAATGAGAATGACTTGATCCTCCATGGATTGAATCTCATGTTATTTCTGGAGAGTGCTCAGGATTCATTATTATGCTACATGGTAAAGAAGATACCACTCCTGTCCTCATGAGAGTTCATCTTAAACAAAACAGACCAAATAAGCAGAATGTAAAGGCATCAGAATGGATAGAAGATGACCCCATCTACAGAATGGGTGTTTATTACTTAACTGGCTGTCAAGTTCTCTCTTACCACTTTTGCAATGCCTTCTGACTCAGATGTACTCTTCCCTTGGTCCAAACTCTTTCTGCCACAAAAATAGGAAGGGAGATATTGGGAAGCAATTGAAAGAGGAATGTGCTGTTCCAAGATGATAAAGCTGACTCAGGCTCAGGGAGAAGCTGAGAACAGGACAATAAAAGAATTGATGATGTGACTTCCTTGCCGAACAAAGGAAAGAAATTTGAAATATAAAAAGAAAACAGGTCAAATAATAGGCACATAAAAAGTGAAGGGCCTTAGTGGATACAGTACTATACTTAGGATCAATGGGATCCAGGTTCAAATTTTACTTCAAGAAAGTAATTACTAACTCTGTGACTGAAGAGTTACTTAACCTCACTGGGCTACAGTTTTCTTATCTGTAGAACAAGAATGTTTTGGCATGGTGACCTCTAAAGACTTTTCCATTTCTAAATAAATAAGATGAAAAGATGACCTATTCAAGACTCATATTAAAACTTGAAATCTTTTACCTGAATTTGAGTTTCACTCCCATTTTTCTAGAGCATATATTGTGTCAGGATAATTATAAGTGAAACCATTCTAACAGGGAATGGGTTTGGTGAAATAAAAGGTTTAAGGCTAATAAGTGAATTTACCAAAAGTGGGACATAAAACAATAAACCATTGTGGTAAGTGTTGATGACACAAAGACAAACCTTAAATTTTTGCTACCCTCCATATTCTATATTCTAAGGGGGAAACAGTGTGGAAATAGAGATACTTCTGTCTCTAATACTGGATTGCAACTTCTCTCTCCAAGGTCACCAATGATCATTCATTCAAAAACCACTGAGTAAGGGGTGGCTAGGTAGTGCAGTGAATAGAGCACTGACCCTGGAGTCAGGAGGACCTGAGTTCAAATCCAGCCTAGTAAGTTAACACTTACTAGTTATGTGACCTTGGGCAAGTCACTTAACCTCAATTGCCCTGCCTTCCCTCATTCCAAAAAGGAAAAAAAAAAACACTGAGTAAGCAACTAGAATGTTCTAAGCACAAAGGAAAGAAATAGAGGAAATTTCCTTCCCTCAAAGAGCTTGCATTTCACTGGGGAGAAGTTATATAGGGGAAGGTAAAAAATATGAAATTTATGGTAGTATGGTCCTGGAAACTAAGGAGATAGGCTGGTATGTCCCTTTCATGATTCTACAAGGTGGTTTCAAGGAAAGAATGTGCATTAGGCATGAGAGACAACCTTTTAAAAGCTTGGTAATGGGAAATAGAATGTGTACACGAAAAACAGCATGGAGGTCAATTTGGCTGTAACAAAATAGAGTACATAAAAGAGCATGAAATGTCTGGAAAGATAGGATGTGACCAGACTGTGAAGATCTCTAAAAGTCAAACAGATAACAAATCAGAACTGTACTTTGGTATATAAATTTGGCAGCTATGTGGAAGATAGATGTAAAATGGGAGAGACTGCAGCCAGGTATTTATATTAGGCTGCTATTGAGATAGTTGGAGTTATAAGAGATGAGGTCCTGAATTATATATATGACCATGTAGTGTAAACAGGGGGAGGAGGGGCATGTAAGAGATTCTCTGATGAAAATTGAGAAGACTTGGCAACAAGAATAACATATGAAAGGGATTAGTATAAGGTGATTCTGAAGATGAGAATCTCTGGAACTGCAAGAATTATGGTGCCCCTGGGGCAGCTAGGTAGTTCAGTGAATAGAGTACTGGCCCTGGAGTCAGGAGGACCTGAATTCAAATCCGGCCTCAGACACTTGACACACTTACTAACCATGTGACTTTGGGCAAGTCACTTATCCCCAATTGCCCTCAAAAAAAAAGCAAAAAAAAAAAAAAAGAATGATGGTGCCCCAATCAGAAACAAGCAATTAGGAAGTGGGGAAGATATAGGGGAAAATATATAGACTTCCCTATTGCATATGTCGAACTTAAGCTTCCTATATATAATAATCTTTTTTTAAAAAAATCCTCATCAGCAGTTTTTGATGCTATTGACTTTTCCATCTTCTGGGATACACTGTCTTCCCTTTCATTTTTCATCAGCTCTTCTTCTTGGTTTCAACTCCAACATCAAGCCTCCTCCAGAATAATTTCATCACATGAAATCTTATCATCATGCAGAAATGACTCAACTTTGATAATCAACATTTTTTTAGTACTCTCAGTTACTTGTCCCTTTTGATTAGAGGGCCAGAAGGTGGAGCAAACAACTTTTCTCAAAACTTTTCTGGAAACCTCTGAACTTTCCAAATACCTCTTCATTTTCCATCAGTATTTCTGCTTAGATTCAACTGAACATTATGCCTCCACATTGGTTACCCTCTGAGAGAAGTTATATATAGGAAGGTAAAAAATAGATACCATGTAAAACAGAAATTTATTGGTAGTATGGTCCTGGCAACTGAGGAGATAGTCTGGTATGGCCCTTTCATGATTCTACAAGGTGGTTTCAAGGAAAGAATGTGCATTGAGAGACATGAGAGACAACCTTTTAAAAGCTAAGAAAAGTCCTCTCAATTTTCAGCTTTATTCACTGAGGGCAAAGATTGTCTTTATTTTTCTTATCTATATCCCCAACATTTAGCATATTGCTGGCATATAATAGGCACTTAATAAATGTTCAATGACTGCTGGCTATTGATTAATTCTCTTTTGCCTTTCTGACCACTCCTCAGGCTTCTTGGTAGGATCTTCTTCCATGTCCTACACACAGTGCAGGGGTGCCCTCCTGCCCTCCTGTCCTGCCTAGATCCTCCTCCTTCCTTCCTTCCTTCCTTCCTTCCTTCCTTCCTTCCTTCCTTCCTTCCTTCCTTCCTTCCTTCCTTCCTTCCTTCCTTCCTTCCTTCCTTTCTTCTTTC